>NC_141687.1:822063145-822493145 GCF_964263255.1 Lissotriton vulgaris
TACTAGGATTATACTTCAGACAAATCATACAATGTTTCACCACGTTCTCTGCACATTTCGGAATTACAGCATTCTGCCAAACTGGAGCCAACAACTTGCATATTCCCTTTGAATTTATGTGAGCCATTCCATGAGCCATTGTAACCACTGGGAGCACAAACGCATCTGGCAACAGCCATCACTGGTGTTCTGACAACTCCACCCAACAACCTGTCGAATCCAACATCCCCGTAGTCTCTCTCCAAACACTCACTTCTTTCTCAGTCGCTTCAGCCTGAATCATTTTCACACTTTCTATTGTGTCTTCACACATTCCACCAGCCATAACCCAATTAGCTGGGCCTGCATCATACATACGGCTCATCATGTCTTTCGCCGTTTCCTTTGCAACTTCATCTGCAAACGCATTCCCTTGACCAACATCGTCCACAACTTTCTTATGCGCACTACACTTCATAATTGCAATCTGCTGTGGGAGAGTGAGCGATTCCAAAAGTTCATTCACCAACTGCCCATGTTGTATTTTCATTCCGTGCGAAGTAAGGAACCCACGCTCTCTCCACAAACGCCCAAAACTATGGGCAACACCAAACGCATACTGGCTGTCGGTGTAAACATTCACTCGCTTTCCTTCTGACAACACACACACTCTAGTCAATGCAATCAACTCTGCTGCTTGCGCAGAATTCTGTGGTATGTGTGCTGTCTCAACAACTGTATGTAAAGTTGTAATAGCATACGCTGCAGTCGTTTCACCATTCGGAAGCTTAAAACACGAACCATCTACCCATAGGGTACCATCAACATCTGTAAGGGGAGTATCCCTGAGGTCAACTCTAGCCTTCGTTTCTTCCTCTGTACGAAGAAAACAATCATGCTGTTCCTGAGGATCCGTCTCTGTAGAGATCGGTAACAACGTAGCTGGATTCAACACATTACATCTTTTAATGTGCACATGACTAGCCAACAATGTCAACTCGTAACTTGACAGACGTGCACTAGTAAGGTGATGTGTCTTAGTCCTGTTTAATAAGGTATCCACTGCATGTGGGACCATCACAATCAACGTATTATCCAATACCAAACCAGCAGACTGTCGGATAGAAACAGCCGCTGCAGCTGTAGCTCTCAGACAACTCGGCAACGCCTTAGCAACTGGGTCTAACGTTGCTGAAAAATACGCACATGGACGCTGCTTGTCCCCAAATGTTTGTGTCAACACTGACAACGCACAACCTTCTCTCTCGTGCACGTACAATGTGAAAGGTGTCTGCCCCTTGGTTCACTGAAGCGCTGTCGGTCTCTCAAAGGCAGTGCAAGGTGGCTGAAAGGGCTTGGCGTTCACAGTATGATTCCGCTGCCAGGCTTGCCTACAGGACAATGGTTAAAGCTTACCACCGGGATATCCTCCTTGAGAAAAAAGGCTATTTTGCTAGGAGGATCGAGGCTGCATCTAATTCTTGTAAGGAGATTTTCACGATTGTCAGGGAATTCACGGCCCCACGATCTAATTTGACTCAGGCCGCCCCTTCCGAGTCTTAGGTCTCTGCCCTTGCCAACTTTTTTTAGTACCAAGATAAAGTTGATCCAGGACTCTTTTCCCTTGAGGTTGGTCGAAGTCTCTCCCAGCCTCGAGGATGGGCCAGCTCCATCGGCCCCTTCGGGTCCAGTCTTGGCAGACTTTCCGTCATTTTCAGTCTCCTCGTCATTGGCACTTATGGCCAATCTTAAATCCGGGTCGTCTCTTGACCCTTGCCCGGCCAAATTTCTGGCGAAAATGGCGGCAGTCGTAAATCCGCTGGCATACCCGCTTCTGAATCTCTCCCTGAGTCGGGGGGTGGTCCCACAGGCTTGGAAGCAGGCGATGGTCATTCCCCTCCTCAAGAAGCCTGGCCTCGACCCTGAGGCTCTGGCCAACTATAGGCCCATCTCTCTCCTCCCTGCACTGGTTAAGATCTTGGAGAAGCATGTACATATCGTGCTTTCCAATTTTTCGGAATCCCACAATCTGCTACACTCCACTCAATCCGGCTTCCGCCCCAATTTAAGCACCGAGACGGCACTTTTGGAGGTGTCGGAAGCCATCAAAGAGGCGCTGGATTTGGGAGGCAAAGCTATGCTTGGTATGCTTGATTTGTCGGCGGCCTTTGACACCGTCCCCCATGAGGGTCTCCTCGCCAGACTTCATGAGATCGGTCTGAGGGGGACGGTGCTCAGCTGGTTCAGATCTTTTTTGGCTGGGCCTCACCTAGCTCTGCCGTGAAGCCACCTTTGGGAGTCGGAGTCCCACAGGGCTCCGTGTTGAGCCCGACTCTCTTCAACATCTTTATGACCCCTCTGGCGGCATTGGTGGAGTCTTTTGGGGCCAGATCGTATCTTATGCCGACGATACCCAGCTCCTCTTTACGTGCAGGAAAGGAGAAGATTTTGATGGAGAGAGTATCCGTGAGGGCCTTGGGGCTGTTTTCAAATGGTTCCAGCTTAACAGCCTCAAGTGCAACTCAGATAAATGTGAGGTACTCTTCTTTGGCTGTCCATTTGACCCAGACTGGCATGAATGGTGGCCTGCTAATATGTTTCCTCTAGCGCGCTCGTCCCAGCTAGCAAAGAATTTGGGAATCACGATTGATAATGGGCTGACGCTAGGATCTCAGATCCTTGCTCTCACGGGAACTTGTTTTGGCCTCCTCAGGATGCTCCGGAAGTTTCTCCCTCTGCTCTCAGAAGATCATAGGAACACTACGGTGCAGGCCTTAATTGGTTCAAGATTGGACTATTCCAACGTACTATACCTTAGCCTGCCGGATTATCTTCTGCAACGTCTGCAGGTGGTCCAGAACACGGCCGCGCGGGCCATTTTTGGCCTTCACAGGCGAGCCAGAGTCTCTGGCCTTTTGCAGTCACTCCACTGGCTGCCTATCCGGAAGCGGATAGTGTTTAAGGCCTTGACCTTGGCTCACAAGGCTCTTTATGCTTCGGGAGCTAAATATCTCCAAAGGAGGCTTGCCTTTTACCATCCGGCCCGATCTCTGAGATCTGAATCATTGTTCCTTGCTGTGGTTCCTCGAGTAAAAAAGGCCCGCATTGGAGGTCGCTCTTTTAGGTTGCGGGCACCACAGCTTTGGAATACTTTGCCCTTGGCATTACGCGATTCAGAGAAGGGAAAACATCCATAACTGCTGGCAAATCATACCTCGGAGCATTTAAAATCCACCTCTGAGCCAACAAATCCAACACTGTCCGTTCTTCAGAACTAGGAAGCTGACTACGACTCTGTTTACGTTCCGAAACAGGGGTCATATTCAGTGACCCAAACAATGGTGACAACAGATTAACAACAGTCTCGGTCATTCGTTTTCGAGCAGAAGGGGAAGAAGTAGACATAAGAACAGGAGAATAAGTATTCTGAGGCAAGGAAGGTGTAGGGACAAGAACAGTAGAAGTCGAAGATGCAGAAGCAGAAGGCAAAGGAGTTTGAGGCAAAGCTGGTAGCAAGGCTAGTGACCCTAGAATGGGTTGCGCAGGAGGAGGCAAAACCATCTGTGGAGCTCCAGGTGGCTGAACAACAGCAGGAGGTTGAACAACAAAGGGTGGAACAACCGGGGGTAATAGAGGCGCAGTAGCACCCTGCACATAGGGAGGAGGCAATCTCAGTAAATGAGAGATCAAAGGATCTTTTTCAAGGTCTTCCATCACTTTCGGAGGAGAAGATGGCTAGCCCGGATAACATTTATCTATGGCCATGCAACGCTGTCTATCTAAGACTTCACTCGCACGCTCTTCTCCATCTTCCTTAAACTGGAGCTTGTAGTACTGACATATTCTTATCTTTCTTATCTCTCTCTGCTTGCTTAATTTCTCGCTGTTTGGCTTCCTTACGCCAAAGGCGGAAAGAGTCAAACATTGCCGGCCGGGCTTTCTTCTTAAATAGCCTAACTTCTAGATTGTCTAAAATCTCTGTTTCAAAACTACCATGTGGGGCCCGTTGCAAAACACCATCTTTTTTCGTGTAGCGAACCCATACTTCGTTATAAGTAATAGGGCCCACTCCATGTTTAGAATAGAGCTTATAAGTCGGAGTCCCAACCGGAGGTATCGGACATGAATCCTCCAATCGGGAATCCCTGTTACTACCACAAACAATCCAATTACCAAATTTACCAAGACCAGGCACCTTGCTCACTAGTCTGGTTTCAAACTTCAAAGGGAATCAAAAAATGATACACTCGTAAATATACAAGCCCTTTGGCTTTGGGTACTGCAGCAACCAAATCAAAACCAAGGAACCAAACAAAGTCGTGGGAGCGACCCACTTATACTTAACCAAATATCTGTCACGCCACCAGAAGACCGTCTATCGTCTCGCTTTACAAACATCAATCTGAGGGTCCAAGACAAGGCGACAGTCAGGGCAGCAGTCCTTCGTAGCCGTTGGAAAGCGGGAAGCCTCGCAGAAAAGACCTTTGGTCCACGTCGACATGCAGGGGTCGATGAAGTGGGGGCCCTCCTCCAGAATTTCCTCACGTGGCTCCTCGCAATCTTCGGGCTTGGACCGGTACCACTGAAGTCGTCCCACGTTGGCCACGCCAACTGAAGAACTGGGATATCAAATACCCAGCGGCGCCAGGGACACGCCCAAAGTCCTCTGGGTTCCCTTGCCTTGGTATACAGAGACACGGAATACTTCTAGGTGGCGTCAGAGATCACATTTATTAGCTGCAGCTAGTAGCAGAAATCCCAGCAATACAACACGGTGTACAACTCAAGAAACTGCTCAATTTTACTAAGGTGAGACATCCCTATTTATACACAAAAAGGTACATTTAAAATGCACGCCCCTGTACCAAAATTCAACCAATAGAAAATACATTACATCACACAGCATCATACAGTAAAGCTCATTTTATAGTGTCCCAACCCACAAGTTAATATTTAGGCATATCTAAATAATAATCTGGAAGGCCCGGACAAACCCTTAATTAAAAGCGTAACCCATGAAATGAAGAAACAGTAAAGAAAAGTAGTTTCAGATAATGTGCAAGATAACAGAAACGTAAAGAAACTTAAAAGTTAACAAATGTCTTGAATGGTGATTGGGAAAGCGGATAACGATCTTGCAGGGAAATTGGCTTGGCTGGGTCAATTCCAGGTGAAAGGCCAGCTTCTGAAATTAACTCCAGCGCACGAAGAAAACCTTAGTTAATGTATATATGACCCACAAAAGGTCAGACTGCTTTGCTCGCAGACTAACTTCTGAGGCCTACGTAAAAGGCAACACCAGATGGCAGTCACGACGCATGGCAAAAACCCATGTTTAGAAAAGAAAGTCGTAAGGAAAGACACAATTTGGATATTGATTAGGATAAGATATGTGCAAGGAAACTAAAGGTTAACGAGGTCCTGAACAGTGATTGAAAAACTCAGACAACGATCAGCTAGTGAAACTGGTTTTGCAAAAGGTCAGTTTCAGGTGAAAAGGGTCACTCTCTCTGCAGTTCATTCAGAGTCAGAAAAACCCAAGTTAATATATGCACGAACTCAGAAGGCCAGGCCACTTGTTCATTGGGCCTACTTCACAGGCCTACGTGAGGGCAAGACTAAAATGAAGTCAGGTTTGAGAATTACAGAACCACACTGTTACCTGCAGTCTCCCTGGCACTGACTCCATTAAATTGCTGGCAAAAATGTGTTTTGGTGGGTCCCCAGCCCAGGCCAAGAGCATCAGCATGCAATGCAAATGACAAGTCAAAATAAATAAGTTATGGCCTGCTTCTGCTGGGTTTTCATTTCAGTGCATGCGAGTTGTTAACAGAAAGTAGCTACGCACTTTTTCATTACTTTGATGATGTCGTATTTAGGTTATTGCCGAGACTGGAACTTTCCAGGACCCAGCCAGCCTTGCCCGCAGCTCACCCATCAGCCTGCCCTCAACTGTAATAATTAACCAATGCAAAAGAAAATGCTCCTTGAAAGGCAGGCGTGCACTACTGACATCCCTAACATGATGCAGTCATCATGCCTGGACCTGGGTGGGCCATCCTGCAGGAAGGACGACAACACAGGACAGGTAGGTACATTTCTTTTTAATAAATATTGGGCTCATCTCACTGGGGAGAAAAATCCAATAGCCCCGGCCCTGTTAAAAAGTGTAGGTGCTTAGCACTTGAAAGCTCTTGCACAAATTAGGCACTGGTCAAAGGCAGTACCTGCATGGCATGGACTGCTGCAGTCCATGCCGTGCAGGTACTGGTGTGGAGGCACACAAGGGGGGACATGTTTTGCTCTACTGTGTACATCCACATGCAATGAGTCACAAGGGGGCCCTGTAGGGCCCGCTTTGTTTCCTCGCTGCTGCACTTTTCATGGCAGTCGCACCGTTATAAAAAGTGTGGCAGGGAGGAAACTCGGCCCGCAAACCATATTGCGGCTTCAATACCGCCATAAAAAGGGTGGCGATGAGGAAACTCGCCCCCCCACGCATAGTGCGGCTTTAATACTGCAGCACCACCACCAGGGATCTCTGATCCCTGGTGGTTGCGGTGGTCCCAGGGCGGCCCGACTGAACCTGCTCATGGATGGGGGTTCCTTTCTTCAGGTTTTCCCTAGGGTCCTTCTTGGTGAATTTGTCCCTAGTGTACACAATCCATTGGGATTTGACAATGTCCTGCTGCTTCCTGTCTTTAGTACCTAGATTGTGCTGGTGGGTACTTCTAACTCAATTTTAGGTGTGGTGTGGTGTGGTGTGGTGTCCGTTTGTGACAATCACTCTGTGCTTCCAAAGTGCTTGGAGTTGAGTTTGTTTTGGGGGCCTTGATCCCCAGTATTAGATCTTGGCCTTTTTGTTTGGCCTTCCTGGCCCTGACTCCTCATTGTCAGTGTTGGTCTCTCCCCAGTGAACTTGTCATTGCTTGGACTGCGATTCTTGTGCTTGGCTGGGGACCATCATGCTGTTGCCTTTTGGTTCCATCTGGTTTTCTTTCACTCTTCTCTGGTGGTAACCTTTAGTTTCCTTTGCTCTACTGTTGTCTACTCATGCCTCATGTTTTTTTTAGCTTGGTTTTTGTTGCTTATTGGCTCTCTTTAGTATTGACTGTCTGGGTGTAGTACTTCTGCCTTTGATTCTGAACTTTGCACTTCCTTGCTGGCTTCCGTGGTGGGTGATTGATGCTAGTTGACCCACTTTCGTAGATTGTCATGGTGTAATGATTGGAAAGAAGAAATCATGAGTAGGCACAGCTTTGATTACTTATCATAATCTCATTACTCCATTTATGCTTCCTCGATCCAGTCCTTACAACCCTCTTACTTCTTGCTGTTTGCATAGCTTCGATCAGTCTGCTAGGCTGGTTTGATACTTGCCTGAAGAGATTGCTAGATTGGGATTTAGGTGGTTCTCTATAGGCACACCTGGAGTGGGAAGAGGTTTTAGGTAGGCAGTGGAGTGCCTGTCTCTAGGTTTTGGACACATTATTCATAACCATATGTTACTGCATTTTTTGGTTCCTGTCTCTGGTAGGGCGTCCACAAGCAGTGCTGATCTTCAGGGGGATTGGGGATAGGAGTCTTCTGCTGATATACTCAGAGCTGGGACACTATATTTTCTGGAATTTGAATCCAGATACAGAGTCCAGTAGACACACGATTAAGATTCTTCAGAATTGTGTACTTCTTTATAATGCGACCGCTGCAGCTTAATTCAGTTTAGTATACTAAATTATACAATTGTTTTGAGTGGAAGTTGTAATAGATTCTAAACTTGAAATTAGAAACATTCATTCCCTTGCCTCCAGGGCTGTGTCGACTATGCTATTAGTGAGCCAAAATTAAAGTCCGTTATTTTTTGCCCTTACATGTGGCCTAAGGCTTTACTACAGGTGAAGTAACAATATAGTCTTTTGCTTTTGTGCAGTGAACATTCTAAACTGATGTATTCAAAGGAGCTCTAATGCGATGATAATGGAAAAGGGGGCACTGTGGGGAGAAAAATGTAATTTCCTAGGATCACACAATGTAGTTAAGTGGAAGCAGGGATTGATGCAAAGTTTTCTGGTTTCACATTGTGCAGTTCAGCTACTATTTTTTCTTTTTCCTGTTTAGCTCAGTGCTTAATCCTGTGTTTATTTGATGTGCTAAATCAGTGCACTGATAAATACATCTGGGCCATGCATTTTTGACAAAAATTGGTTGAGGTAGTGTGTATGAAGCACCGGTCCATGTTCAGTGCATTGAGATCATCTGCTGCACATGGCTAAAAGTCTTTATTCATTGTCATCTAATCATGAATTAATTCATCAACCCACTCCTCATCCATCCAACTAGTCATTCTTTAATTGAGCCATACCGTCATGTCTCCAATATCCATTAATCCATTTAATGATTTTTAAGGTTAGATAATGAAAAATGTGTTGTAAAAACATCATATTTAACTTTTTTTGTAAGTTCTTGGCGGAAGCCACTTCTTCCATTGCAGTGGTCTGCCTCGCTCTCTGTGCTCACTACGTTCAGTTTGAGGGCTGGTATGGTAACATTTCCCAGGACTGCTTTTGCTTCTCAGTCCGGCTCTGGGGTTATTCCACCACAAAAATCCAAACAGCACCTAGTTGCAGAGAGTCATCATTTAAGTAGATCATCAACAAAATAATCTCACTAGGCAGTATTTCAAAATGAGGCATGTGTGTTTCACAACCAGGTCAGTCAAAATAGTATGGGGCTGATTATGATGGTGGTTGGACATCATTTCGAGATTGGGACTGCCCGACTAGTAGGGGGCAGTCCTGAATAACACTGGGCATAGTGGGCGTAGCAGAGTTGCAAACAAACTACATGGAACTCCGCTCTGCTCCTCTACGCCACCCGCCTCCACCCCCCTATTAACAAGTAAGTAAACATGAATTAAAAATACATTTCAAACCACTTACCTCTGTACTGTGACATCCCTGGGCTGCCGTCCTCCTCTTCCTAGCCCTATCGGTAATCCTTGCCCGCACATACACATTTCTTGCAAGAAATGGAGCGACTGTACTCCCATGAACAGAACACAACTCAGTATCCAAAATAGGAAAAATAACCTGAATACTGTGTGGAAAACATCAATTGAGTGCTAAGCCTTGAAGAAGTCCCAATGGGACAAAACACATTGGCTATCAGTTGCATGCTGTATTATAATGGACAAGACTTAATTAAAGAATAAAGAAATTATTTTACAAAGAAGAACAACTCATACTATGCTTTACCAAGAGGACTGTTACTTTGCTTCCTGTGGACTATGGACTATAATCCATGATATTTGATTATCCACTTGCAAAATGGAGTGCTGAAGCACTCAGTTGGCATCACAATCATCCACAAAGAATCAATCCGCTACACAGCCACAGACCATGACACCACACCGAATGTAGAACACCTGAATTTTTAACTACACACCAATGACAAAACAACCATCAAAGGCACCCTCACCTACAGACGACCAGGACCTTTGCAACACTATCACAGACTACATCACCCACTTGCAATCGAATCCAAGCACAACATCTTTCTCAGAGACCTCAGAGACGTGAATTCCGACAGCCTCTTGGAATGAATGGACACCATCAGCCTCACCCAGCTGGTAACAGACCCCATATACAAAGCAGGACACATACTGGACCCCATTTTTACCTCCAGCAACTTCACATCCAAAGTCAAATACAGTCACACCACAAAATTCACCTGGACTGACCACACTATCATCCACTTCACCATCACAGGAGCATTTCACTCCACACCCAACCCTCCCAGCACCTCCTTCCACATCTGGAGCAAAGTGACACAGACCCAATGGATGGACACCCTTAGCACCACCCAGCTCAATGAAGCAACATACCTGGAGCAGGCATTTGAAAACTTCAGCACTTGGATCACCAACACCGCTGAACAAGTTGACCCATCAAACCAACCAAAACCTGAAGATCCACCAACCAAGCCAGATGGTACACCCCGGAACTCAGCACAATCAAAGGCAGCTGCAAGCAAGCACCACAGAGACGATACAGACGAGCCACCTTAAGTGACCCCACCAACAACTCAGCCCTTCTAGACCACATTGGCGCTAGCGCATTCAACACGAAGGAACTCTTCACCATCATAAGAGAGTTTTCCTTCCCAACAGCCACTGAGAACACAATCCCTGCAAACACCATCCCTCCCTCACAGGAACTCTGTGACACTCTAGCAAATCACTTCCACAGCAAGATATCCACCATCTACAGGAACTTCGAGCCCCAACCCAACATTTCCTCCTCAGACTCAGCTTTAATTGGGATCCTCATGTCCACACAGATTCTCATCTTTGATTTGTCTTTCTTTGGGACTGCTACTATTAGTGATACCCATGGTGTCGGACCATCTGCGGGCTCTATTATGTTCTGTTTTAGTAGCTCTTCCAGTTCTACTGCCACTTGTGGCTGCAGATGTATGGGCACTCTCCTGTGGTGTTGTGCAACTGGCCTGACCGTCTCATCAATGTGCAAAGTTATCTGCTGTCCCTTTAGTTTTCCCAGTCCTTTTAGCAGTTTGGGGTATTCTCTCAGGATGCTCTTCCTGTCAGACATGTTGTACGTCATCTCTATCAGCCCCATTACCTGGGCCGTGACGTTGCTCAAGAGGCATGGCGCGGGGATGTCCCCTTTTAGCACGTGTATTTCTTCTCTCAGCCTTTGATCCTTGTATTGTAGTTCTTCTTCAAATTTTCCCAAGTTGATCACTGGTCTCTTCGCCCCCCAAGTGAATACTTGTACTCTCGATGGCTTCAGGGTTGGTTGCACCTTCATTTTTTCGTATTCGGAGACGCACATGATGTTGCACGTCGCCCCGCTGTCCAGGACGAACTTCGTTTCGTGTGGTCCTACATTGATGGTCACCAATTCAGTCTTTTTTATTTTCTTTTTGTCCACCAGACATATTCTTTCTTCACTTTCCTCTTCCTCTTCGTCTGATTCTGTGGTGACATCTGTCATGAGGTACAGCCGTTCTGTTCTTTCTTCCTCACCTTCCTCTCCTGACTCTGCAGACGAGCTTCTCACTCCCGCTTCCACATGCCTGATGTGTCTGCTTGTTGGCATCCGTGCTCTTCCAGGTCTTCCCCGGTCGTTTCTAAATTGTGTCCCTTGGCACACGCTGGCGTAGTGATTCCGCCCGTTGCATTTTCGGCATGTCTGGCCGAATGCCTGGCACTGACCTCTGTGCGGAAACTCCAGTCCGCATCTGTAACAAGTCCCCTCCTGTTGTTTCTTCACTGCCTGGTCTCCTCTGTCTTTCCCCCAGCTTCCTGAATGATTGTTAGTTGTCATCCGTTGTATCTGTTCTCCCCCTCTTGCTTTGCCTCGTTCCATCTCTTTTGCGTGAGCAGTCGCTCTTGCTTCAGCCCTTCCTAGTGCTTGGATGTTCTCCAGGGAAATTGGTTCTTTTGATACCCTTGCTCTAAACTCTGTGTCACGGCATCCTTCAATAATGCGCAGCCTTATTGCCTGCTCATTGTCGAATTTGTCGAATTCGCAATGGGTGACCAGTTTCCGCAGCCTTGTTGCGAACTCATCCAGGGACTCCTCCGCTTGTTGGAACGCGATCAAGAAACTATACCTCTCGAAGTCCACATTCCTTTGCGGGTCAAATTTGGCCGTTAGACACGTCTTTAGCTTCTCATATGTGGCAATTTCTTCTTTTGGCACTGTCACTAGCAAGTCCTCAATCTTGTCTCCAACTAAGTTTAGGAACAGTCCTCGCTTCTTGGCCTCTGTGACATCAGTTGTGTCGACGTAGTTTTCAAAGCGTCTAACCCATTTTTCCCATCGGATCCCAGTCTGCGGTTCAGATAAGCTAAATGCTAGTGGCCTCCTATATTGAGCACTTGGTTTTGGGTCTGCCATTTGCACTCCTTCCTTTGTTCTTTGTCTCCTCTTGTTTACTTTTTCAAAGCCAAAGAACTCCTCGCCTCATTTCTGGCCAACCGCCCTCAGACAGTGAAGATGGGCAAATACATCTCCCAGACCTTCTCTCTACCTTGCGGAGTACCACAGGGCTCCTCGCTAAGTCCGACACTTTTTAACATTTATGTTTCGGACTTAGCGAGGGTTATAAAATCTTATGGAATCGCCCTCACAACCTACGCAGACTACACCCAATTGGTGCTATCTGTATACAATGATGGCATCTCAGTGGCAGCCAACTTCCAAGAAGGAATGAGGGCAATAAGCTCCTGGATGTCATCTAACTGTCTCAAATTAAATTCTGATAAGACAGAGGTGATGACATTCGGGAGGCTGCAACCTATATGGTCCCCCCAATGGTGGCCACCTCAGATGGGACTACCTCCCCTACCGGTTGCTAAAGTACGCAACCTAGGAGTCATATTTGACAATAAAATGACCTTCCAACAGCATGCCAACTCGGTGGTCTCCTCATCCTTTTATATTTTAAAAAGGATCAAAAAGCTAGCACCATACCTACCTCCGTCTGCAGGCAAAACCCTAATCAGCACATTAGTTTTCTCAAAAACAGATTACTGTAATGCCCTCCTATTAAATGCCCAAGAAAAGGTCCTCAACAAACTGCAGACGGTGCAAAATGTGGCGGCCAGGACTCTGCTAACCATTCCCAAATTCACATCTATCTCTCCATACATCCGACAGCTGCACTGGCTCCCAGTGAGGAGTCGGATCAAATTCAAGGCTTTATGCATAGCCTATAAAGCCATCCACAACCAAGGCCCACTATTCTTAAAACAAGCCTTCTGTCTTCTTGAGCACTCAAGAACTTTACGCTCATCATCAGCCCATTTGCTGAGGGTTCCACGCACAAGAAGAGCAAATTGGGGTGACAGATGTTTCTCCACCGCGACAGCCAAACTTTGGAACACGCTGCCCCTCCACATCAAAACTGCTCCTACACTCCTCAATTTCAGAAAAAAACTCAAAACCTGGTTGTTCTCAGCATAAATCACTTTCCTCCACAATGAGAGTTCTGTTACGATAGCGCCGAGACACCCTCTGGGTATTTGCGCGCTCTAAAAATCGCACTAAATAAATAAAATAAATAAATCTGTTTTCCTTTTTCATCTTCTCCAATGCCTTTATTTTTGCCTTTTCTATTCTGTGCCCTTTTCTGTGACTCTTCGTCACTTTTATGACCTCCTTTGCCTTTGTCTTGTTTCCTTTTCCTTGTATTTTGTTGTCTCTATTCTTTCACCCTTCTTTATCTCTTTGGTGAACTTTATTTGCTCTTTGTTCCTTTATTTTCTGTTGGCCCAGTCTTTTCCACTTTGTTTTTTTGTGTTTGCCAGTGCTTTTATCCACCTTTAGGCAACTTTTCCTCCTCTTCGCGCTGTGCCTGGCCTTAAAATGGCCACCACGCTCGTTCTGGGCTCCTATTGGCTCAAATGCCTGTCTCTAAGATGGCCGCTGTGTTCTCGCGGGACTTCGCGGTCAATCACAATGCAGCCTGACTTCAAAATGGCCGCCGCGCTGACTCTTCTTTCTTATTGGTTCTAGCGCCTGTCCCCAATATGGCCGCCGAGACTCTCGCGAGAGCTCGCGCTGGCTTTCCAGTTCTTTTAAAGTTTGTGCTCTTTTTGCTGGGCGCTTACCGGATCAGTTGTTTCCTCACTCGCGGTGATCGGGGTGGGCTGCCACGTCGCTGCAGACACCTCGGATGGCGAGATGGCGCTTCACTCTTCTTCTTGACCACAATGCGATCCAGGGTAGGCTCCTGGTTTTAAATCGCGATTCCTGCACGCTCGACCTCGATCCCGCCTTCGTCGCCAGATGTCGTGTTCCTGAACCCACAGAACACACGCCAGACGTCGTGGTGATACACAGGTACCTTTATTGTAGATATCAGCGTAGGTCATACAGCGCTCCTTATCCTGCGACCTCTCGCCCTGAAGTCCTGACCCAATCTGCCCCCCTGATCCCTCCCCTGACCGGATGTGTTGTCCGGTGTCCCTTGTCCCCGACCTTTGCCTTGCAGGGTCCTAGTGCCACCTTCAGGGCACGACATCTACCTCTTCATTTTTTGGGCTCAAATAACGCCAAAAATGCTGTTTCTCTACTTGGGTGTCATCTGACTCCCCTTAATATTCATGGCCCTCTTAGTCGGAAGCAGGGTCCTGTCCTTCTTCAGGGCTCTGATCGTCCTCATCCTGGGAGTTTGTGCTTACGAAATAACATAGACTGATGTTTAACACTAATATCTTGAGGTATGGTTAATTGTTAAATGCATCCTTGTGGGATGACTGGTTAGATTTTCCATTAGGCCTTCCTGCGTTTACAGGACCCTGGCAATATTTGAAACCATTATATTACTAATAGATAACTAATGGAGGTGAGAGCATCAGTTCATTTTAGCGCTGGGTCAGTTCCACTTACCCGAAAATCTGTTAATCATAAACATCTTTGGAACCATGTTTATTTTCCTTTTGAGTCTCAAAAAGAAAGGAAGATTGGAAGGCATCCTCACCATCTCGTGAAAGAGGAAGCTCAAGGGTTTTAATGCTATTTTGAAACTGCTTTTCTCCAGTTTCTTGTACTGCATTGCTATTCACCTGGGAGAGGTTCTCTCCTAAGCCCCGAGATTAATCAATGGTCACATGTAATAATGATTTTGTTGAATAAGAATCTGAGTCAAACTAGATGGAAATTTTGCACATGTTCGAGTTGTGTCTCTGTCATAGATGCAAATTCAAAAAAGAATGCCACCATAATGGATTGGCTTTATGAATATGTCTATAATTTAAATAAAGCCTGTTGAAACAAAAAAAAAAGAAAACAAGGTGGGTTTTAGGCATTATCGGTAGTTTGAAAAGCAGGGATATGGTGAGTATAGGAATAGTGCAGGCAGGGGTGAGGAGAGCAAGGTTGGGGAAGTTAGTGGAAGCTTAGTTCTGTGGGATTGAAGCCAGATAGAAAAGCAGCCAGAGACCCAAGGGTGAAGGAGCATGGTAGGGAGACAAAATATCGAAATTTAAATATCGATATACAATAATATCGATGTTTTAATTTCGATAGTATAGAATATCGATTTCCAAAACATCGACAGACAGAATATCGTTTTTATGGTATGTTTGTTACTAATATCGAGTTTTAATAATATCGAAATTATGTTTAGTGTTATGTATTTTATTATGTTGTTTATATGATTGTTAAATATGTTATTAAATGTATGTTTGAAAATTAGTAATTTAGTTTACATTTTGCATTTTAGTATCAGAGCGGGTTGTGGGTTTATAGGGGAATAGGGTGGGAAGTAATTTAATAATAATTAATTAATTAATATATTTTTAAAAATATTTTTAAATAATAATTAATTGTCAATGAATTAATATTAATTAGTTAATTACATTAATTAGAGTTAAAGTACTAATATATTTAATTTTTTGTTATTGTTAATTAATATTTAATTGGTAATTAATTAATAATAATTTGTTAATTACATTAATTAGAGTTATTGCGCACATATATGAAATTTTTTGTTATTGGTCATTAATAATTAATTGGTAATTAATTAATATTAATTAGTTAATTACAATAATTAGGGTTAATGTGCTAATATATGTAATTTTTTGTTATTGTTAATTAATAATTAATTGGTAATTAATAATTATTAAGTGATTAAATGATATGATTTATTTATGTGTAGTGGGTTGTGTGTTTATAGGGTAATAGGGTGTCATATAATTAAATGTAATTAATTAAAGAGATTGTATTTATTTATCGGTATTTATTGTTTTATAATTGGTAATTAATATGTGTTAATTAGTTCAATTAAAATTACATCAATTTAATAATATTAATTGTTATTAATTGATTATTTGATATGTATTTTAATTGTGTTTTTTGTATGTGTACTGTGTTGTATGTTAAAAGGGGAATAGTGTGTGACGTAATTTTTACCCCCATGCTATCCAATGCTTTCCCTACTGTTGCACCCTCTGGAGTGGGAATAGTAATTTTTACCCCTACGCTATCCAACGCTTTCCCTACTGTTGCACCCTCTGGAGTGGGAATAGTTATTTAAACCCCTACGCTATCCAACGCTTTCCCTACTGTTGCACCCTCTGGAGTGGGAATAGTAATTTTTACCCCTACGCTATCCAACGCTTTCCCTACTGTTGCACCCTCTGGAGTGGGAATAGTAATTTAAACCCCTGCGCTATCCAACGCTTTCTCTACTGTTGCACTCTCTCGAGTGGGAATAGTAATTTAAACCCCTATGCTATCCAACGCTTTCCCTACTGTTGCACCCTCTGGAGTGGGAATAGTAATTTAAACCCCTACGCTATCCAACGCTTTCCCTACTGTTGCACCCTCTGGAGTGGGAATAGTAATTGAAACCCCTACGCTATCCAATTTTTTCCCTACTGTTGCACCCTCTGGAGTGGGAATAGTAATTGAAACCCCTACGCTATGCAACGCTTTCCCTACTGTTGCACCCTCTGGAGTGGGAATAGTAATTTAAACCCCTACGCTATCCAACGCTTTCTCTACTGTTGCACTCTCTCGAGTGGGAATAGTAATTTAAACCCCTATGCTATCCAACGCTTTCCCTACTGTTGCACCCTCTGGAGTGGGAATAGTAATTTAAACCCCTACGCTATCCAACGCTTTCCCTACTGTTGCACCCTCTGGAGTGGGAAGAGTAATTGAAACCCCTACGCTATCCAATGTTTTCCCTACTGTTGCACCCTCTGGAGTGGGAATAGTAATTTTTACCCCTACGCTATCCAACGCTTTCCCTACTGTTGCACCCTCTGGAGTGGTAATAGTAATTTAAATCCCTACGCTATCCAACTTTTTCCCTACTGTTGCACCCTCTGGAGTGGGAATAGTAATTTTTACCCCTACGCTATCCAACGCTTTCCCTACTGTTGCACCCTCTGGAGTGGGAATAGTAATTTTTACCCCTACGCTATCCAACGCTTTCCCTACAGTTGCACCCTCTGGAGTGGGAATAGTAATTTTTACCCCTACGCTATCCAACGCTTTCCCTACTGTTGCACCCTCTGGAGTGGGAAAAGTAATTTTTAACCCTACGCTATCCAACATTTTCCCTACTGTTGCACCCTCTGGAGTAGGAATAATAATTTTTACCCCTACGCTATCCAACGCTTTCCCTACTGTTGCACCCTCTGGAGTGGGAATAGTAATTTAAACCCCTACGCTATCCAACGCTTTCCCTACTGTTGCACCCTCTGGAGTGGGAATAGTAATTTTAACCCCTACGCTATCCAACGCTTTCCCTACTGTTGCACCCTCTGGAGTGGGAATAGTAATTTAAACCCCTACGCTATCCAACGCTTTCCCTACTGTTGCACCCTCTGGAGTGGGAATAGTAATTTTAACCCCTACGCTATCCAACGCTTTCCCTACTGTTGCACCCTCTGGAGTGGGAATAGTAATTTAAACCCCTACGCTATCCAACGCTTTCCCTACTGTTGCACCCTCTGGAGTGGGAATAGTAATGTTAACCCCTACGCTATCCAACGCTTTCCCTACTGTTGCACCCTCTGGAGTGGGAATAGTAATTTAAACCCCTATGCTATCCAACGCTTTTCCTACTGTTGCAATATGTGGAGTAAGTATATATATTCATTTATATGTAGACTTTTTAATTTATTTTAAATGTATATGTATTAGTTATTATTGTTTAAATATGTTTTGTTTTAGTTTAATATTTGTAAAATTATATGTATTTTAAAATTATTTTTACATTATTATTAATACATTTCAAAAAACGATATATTTAATTGCGATATTTTTGTACTACGATATTTTTTTTTCCGATATTTTTGTACTTACCTTTATGAAGATATAACTCCGATATTTTTGTTGTCGATATTTATGTATGTAGATATTTTGTCTGTCGATATTATGTCAGACATTCGGCCTGCTGGGGTCAGCAGACCACCATGTCTGTGACTGCTTTTTAAATAAGTGGGACCACTGCCTGCTTTAAAAAATATTTTCAATGCGAGTCACAAAGGGGAAGGGGTCGCATGGGGACCCCTTCCCTTTTGCGAGTGGCTTACCACCCATTTGAAGTGGGAGGTAAACTGCGAGTGTTTTGCGGCCGCAAATCAATCGTATATTGAAGTGCAAGTTGCGATTAGCAAGGGACACCCATGGCATGCCCCTTCCTAATAGCCAGTCGCAAACACTATTTTATGAGTCTGTAATAGGTTACCGACTCACAAAATAGGGCTGATTTCCCATTTGCGACAGAAAAAAACGGCCGTACATCTGGCCCTAAGATCTAATTGTCGGGGCTAGTGTACTTAAAGTATTGTTTCTAGATACTCTCCTATAATTTCATTAGGGATTACTAGCTGTGTATGAAAAAACTCGTATGTGGTAAATGTGAATGGAAAAAACTGCGTGGAAAGAGAAAAAATATCTCATAATCTATTCACAAAACTCGAAATCTGCACATTAGGCCTAATTTCAAACAGGGAAGTATGGAACAGAACAGCACATATGAAATAACACACCATGCGGTATCAATATTTTCCAAGTGTGGTATCAACACACAAAAAACTTCAGGACACGTAATGAGGCCGTCAATATTTCGAATAGGTAGTTTTTTTTACGTCTGTCTAATTTCTTTCATATTGTTCTCTGTCCCTTACATGCCTATAGTCTTGTAAATTTGTTCTCCCCCTTCACATCTTTTGAATTTGTAACATTTACATGTATTTTGCAGTGACTTTCTATTCGCTACTGAGTCCAACAAAGGCCATCCAAAAATAATAAAACAAACAACAAAAGTAATTAACAACTGTTTACGTGAGCAAGAGCTGTAAATAAAGAGTTTATACAACATTCCACTTTATCGATGTCCTTTTTCAGTCCCAAAAGATATTCTGAACGGCTATGTTCTTAGTTATTACGGTTGTTCCAATTTTTACTTGAAATTAATTGGATTTTTTTCTAATTTCAATTTCCATTAAGACTTTGGAGGGTGGCCAATGCTGGCAGGAGAATGCCAAAGAACTAAACACATACTGTGTTTTGTTTTTTCTAAATGTAGCCATGCTGCAAAAAGTTAATAAACACCAGAAAAGAAAGTGTTAGGTGGGAGTAAAGAAACAGTTTGAGGTGAGTTATTTCCCAATACTTATTAAGCACATTAGAGGTTTTTATGAGCAGGTCGCTACATATTCACTTTGCCTTGTGTGTGCACCTGCATCCATTCTAATGATTAGCAGAAAGTTGTCCTAGTACCAGTCATTACTTATGAGATGAAACCCACCTAAGAGAGGAAAACGCAGGAAGTTAGCCCTAAAATTCAGCCACACCCATCCCTACTAGGATCCTTAAGAAGGTGCTGCATTCCCAGCCTCCTCTTGGAATAGCAAGCCTTACGGCAGAGGTGTAATATGACCTGGGTAGAAGGGCAGGTTGTAATGCAGATTACCGGTAAGTAATCAGGTTATTATTCACAAATTCTATCTACATGGTCAGCTAAAGCACTTAACCCCCAGATTCATCATTGTCATGTTTTGAGAGTCCTTAATAGCGATTATTAAGGAATCGCTATTAAAGACTTGCAAAACGGGATTCATGTAGAAATCGCAATATTTATTGCGATTTCTACAGCTTCCTTATTTGCGATTCGCTAATTGCTATTCCAAAATAAGGAATGACTCCCTTAGGCCCATAGGAATGAATGGGGAGTCATTCCTTATTTGCGATTAGCAAATAGCGATTCGCAAATAGGGATGCGATTTCAAGGGTGCCAGGGTGTCCAAAGGACATCCTGTAGCACCCCTGAAATGGTAATGTACACAGGTGTTGCACACACACATGTCCAAAGGACATGTGTGTGTGTAACATACAACTTAGAAAAATGCACCAAAGTGCATTTTTCTAAGCTTTCGCTATTTACCACGTAGTTACACTTCGCGGTAAATAGCGGCCCCAGATTGCGAATTCGCAATTTTAAAATGGTTCATGAATTGCATTTAAGGAATCTCAAATTGAGATTCCTTAAATGCAATTATTCGCAATTTAGCGATTTTTAGAATTGCGATTTTTACATTTGGGATGATGAATCCCAAATGCAAAAATAGCGCTCGCAAAGGGCCAGATTCTCAGAATCTGGCCCTTTGCGAGCCGATTTCGGCTTCATGAATCTGGCTGTTAGAAACCGGGGATGATAATTGTCCAATCCTGGAACGGAGTGCTTTTGTCTAAATTGCTTTAGTTTGTAAAATGCAAGCAGCCATCGAGGTCCAAAACAGGCTACCAACATTGACACAAAGGTGAAAAGCAATTAGTTTCATGAGATGATTACATAACCTAGTGTGAATCAAAGCCAAACATAGGCTAGGCATTCATTTTCCCGGCCCCAACAAAGGATGCTTTTGTTGAAATGATGAAATGGAATGATGCCACCGGACTGAAAACAGTGGAGAAACTCAGGCCTCCCAAAGCTATTGGGTGAGTACAGCTCTTAAATCACACCACAGAAGGTAAGAGGCAGTGCCTGCTTCTTTCTTTAGATTGATCATAGCAATTTCATAAAATATAGTAAAATGGAAACTTGGCATTCAACAGACAGAGCTTGCTGTTTTCCATATGGGGCCGTATTATGTTTACGGTGCACTTTCCCGGTTTGCCCCATTGTGCACTTTTCAAAAGGTGCGCCGGGTGTAACCAGGGACAGTGTGTCATATTAGAAAGAGTGCAATGCACCCTGGCAGTTGTGCTGCCCTCGGGCCAATGCATTCAAGTGAAATACGGAGCGGCTGCTTTAAAGCTGCTCCTCGCTTCGCAGTGCAGGCAGCAGGATGCCAGTACCTTGAAGAGGGCAGAGAGATCCCCTTGCAGGCTGGTGTAGTGAGTGACTGCACCCGCCTGCAGAGGGTTGTCTGGGGTGCCATGAGACCTCCTTTCTTCCCTCCAGAGGGCTGCTATTAGGAGGTGCACGAAAGTGTGCCACCTTTTTGTGGCACATTTTCAATGCGCCTCCAAAGGCAATGTTTATCTCTGCGTCCGCTTCCATAGTAGAGCGTGGGTGCAGAGGAAAAGTGATGCCCTCATTTGCATGAAGTCATGCCCCCATGCAAGTGATGGAGGGTCCTCTCATGATAGATCTGGCGCTACATGTGTTCCATTGCTTTCGGTATTACAAAAGGGTGCCCACAGTGTCTGCGATCACTTCTGTAGTACCGTTGTGCCCCAGGGGCACACAATGTGGACACACATGCCCATTGCACCTCACAGGGCACAATGTATAATACGGTCCTTGATGTGCAATATAGACTTTAAAGAACAACCCCAACTAACAGTTCCCTTGATTATCTATTTCACCCCCTTTATCCTGACCAACATTTGTTCTAGGAGCCTCAGGGGTTCCGCCCACAAATTGAGAAATATGGTAATGTCATAAAGGGAGCCACACAAAACTCTGCAAGTCCTGATAAAACATAGGGGTAACAAGACAAAATATCGAATTCAAAATATAGAATTACCAAAATATCGAAGTGAAAATATAGAATGGACAAAATATCGAATGGACAGAATATAGTGGTGAAAAATATCGAATTAAAGGTAAGTAATTTAATATTGAATAGTAATTTTTACCCCTACGCTATCCAACGGTTTCCCTACTGTTGCACTCTCTGGAGTGGGAATAGTAATTTTTACCCCTACGCTATCCAACGCTTTCCCTACTGTTGCACTCTCTGGAGTGGGAATAGTCATTTTTACCCCTACGCTATCCAACGCTTTCCCTATTGTTGCACTCACTAGAGTGGTAATAGTAAATGTTATATTTATTATTTCATTAATTTTAACTTACTTTTAAGACATTTAAAAAAATCTATATTTTGAATAACTATATTTTTTAAAACTATATTTTTGATTCGATGTTTTTTTACTTACCTGTTTGTAGATAGGAATTCAATATTTTTGCATTCTATATTTTTTCTTCGATATTTTGGTAATTCTATATTTGTGTATTCGATATATGTCAGTGATCCAAAACATCGTTCACCAGGCACTGAAAAGTGTCAGGAGCATTCTTGAGCTCAAAAGTCATACCCTTGAAGCGGTAGAGTCCTTTCTGAGCTGAAAAGTCGCATCCTTGGATCTAGGTTTCAACAAAATCAGTATGCTGGAAGCCCGATTTTGGGTATCCAAGTGCTGCAAATTCTGAAGAATAGTATAGAATAGAATTACACGTGATAATCAGCATGCGGTACTAGCTGTAACAGTGATGGACTACACCGATATAACAAGCATTGGCAAAACCAGTAGGGCTCGGCAATCCGAGAGCTATTGGCGATGTCAATGTCACTGTGTAGCCGAGACCTAAACTTGTATTTTAGAGCTGCTCATTGCTATTTGCAGTGAGCTTTTAACAACACATAGCCCACACACCAACTTGAGGGAAAATACATATCTAGATGTAGTATACACTCTCACACAAGTAAGGGGAAATGCTATTTTTGTGCATAAACAACCTCCAACATGGTGCACACTGGAACCACAACAGCCTTTACACTAAGGGGATAGAGCACGTGAACAGGGAACATTGAACCACTGTGCTTTAATATACTCACACCATCCTGGTGCAAATATCCATTGAGCAACACAAAGAGTCTGAAAATCGCCAGTTACTTTCCTCTTCCTCCATAGTTAGCACATGTTAGATATGACTAAACTCACATTCAGACTTAGAAATTAATATAAACAGAATTCTCTCAGTCAACTGTAGATTCACCATCATAATGTTATCAAAACAAGGGTTTTTTACTGTAGTCTAGCTGCAGGTTTGTAAGTTCACCACTGGGTCTATCCTGTTTTTGACTTTCGCTGCTCTGCCCTCAATTGGAATTGGACATTATTTAGAGGATGCACACCTTATCTACAGGGCATGAGTGTTCCCTAAAAAAGAAAAACAAAACATATTAAGAAAACGCTCAGTGAAGGACAAGCTTGTGGGGGGTGGGGGGGTGGGGGGGGGGGGTTGTGGGGTCTTTGTTCAGAATCAGGCAAAAAGTATTGAAGAGCACCAGAAGTCGGGAAGGCATCAACTAATGTAATGACAGTTGACTGGCTAAGTAACAGGGTTGGGGGTGGTTAGGAGGAGATAGAGTGACAGAAAACACGAGCAATTGATAAAAGGTCCATTGTGCCTGCTTTTCTGCTGAATATAGAATGTTTTTTTACTTTAAGCATGATAAAAATGTTTGTGTTTGCCTTGAAAGCCGATCTGCCTCAGAAAAGAACCAAATGGGTTCAGGGTGGGTGGGAGGAAACAGAGCGACAGAAAACATGAGCACTCAAATGGAGTGCTCAAACACAAAGAAAAAAGTAGCTCCTAAAATGGGAGCAGTGGATGTACACAAGTACTTGGTCCATGCTCTGAGGGGAGTACCAAACACAAGAAGAGGTATGACACATGCATGCCATGAACAAATGGGGACAAAAGATTTCAGAGCAATAATGAAGCAAGCAAATGGTAAGTCTATGGGCAGGCTGAAGCCCACAGATTGAACACAACACATCTCTTCAAGACAAAGCATGCGCTGTCTAGCCGAGACCTAAAAAAGGCAATTTCTAACAATTTAAATGACAGAAAACAACAGTAGAAAAAGCAGTGGAAGTATGATAAAGGGAAAAATAATACAATCCTCACACAAGGAACAGGAAGATCCAAGAAGAGAATTTCAAGGAGGGTGAAAGACATGAGAGGGACGACGGTTTTGAGAAGCAGGTTTACAGGCATTCAGAGAAGTGAGGCAGGATGTGGGAATAGGTGAGGCAATAAGTGAGTAGGATGAGGAGAGGTCAAGAGGTGGGTGAATTAGAACTAGGACCAGAGAGGAAGGTTGGGATCAGGTAATGGACACCAGGAACAGGGACAAAGAGCAGTGGTTACTGATCAAAGGAGTGGATTAGTTGTGACAATGGTGAAAAAGTACGCTTTGAGTTTCTTTCATGAGGTCATATACAGGGAAGGTGTCCAAAGCTCTGCTGAAAAGGCTTCAGTTGCAACTCTGCCTGTTATGAGTTACTGCAGTCTCAAAGTGAGCAGTTTCAAGGCTTCTTAGTAATAAGATTCTCTTGGGATATTAATGCAGACTCTACGATATTGTAGTTGTTGTCACTGAAAAGCTTTATGAGAGAGGCAGGCCAATTTACATTTTACCCTGGCCACAATATGGTGTGAGAAGAAGTCCCTAAGTCCTGGCATAATACCATTGCATTTTCAAGTGCTGGTTATCAAGCTTGCGGCTGGATGGAGGACAACTTTCAGAAGAGCTGATGAGCTTGAGGCAGCTCCAGCTAGAAATGAATTTCCCATGTGAGACTATTAGAACGCAAGCTGAAAGTCATTGGGAATAGGAGCAGTTGGAGTTTACTAGTGGCAAGTAAGTTGACTCTGGTCTTCTTGGCCTTGTGTTCAATGCATCATACAATGGGCAGGTATAAGTTTTTAGTCATCACCATAAACAACAGCAAGACAATTAATGGGTTCCACCCTATCCGGATGAACTCAGGTGTTTCTAGAGCCTTTTTGACAAATTCTATATCCTCATATCAGAACTGTACCATATGGAGAGTAGTGGGCCTAAAAGAAAACAGCACAAAAGAAATTCAAAGTCTGTTTCACACTAGAGGAGTCTAAGAAAGAATTATGTAGGTTAAAAGTAGTGGTGCTTTTTATTCACATAATAAAAGGAGAACAAAAATGGTATATTGCTTTGGTTTTTCAGAGGTAAGCTGTTCACAATGAGAAGACTTTTAGAGGTGATTGGCACTGGGAGCTCTCGGACTGCCTGAACTGGGGGGTGAGACGGGTGTGGAATCCGTCATGCCAGCTGGTGTGTCCCTTTTGCTTGCCTGGTGTGCTGCACTCATGGCATAAAATCGTAAAAATACACAGATGTCCCCTAAGGAATTATTTCTCAATTACTTACAATTTATAAATAGTCACAACATATGTCAAATACTGCATGGAATTGTTATTATGTACCGTACTTCATTTAATTCAAAATTCAAACGGCATAATATGGCAACCAACCTACTACTAACATTCTAGATCTTATTATTAGTAGTATCAAACATCTTTTGCTCCATTGTATGAATACACACAATATCATGCAATACAAATTATTCAAAGTATGATGTGATAATTTCAAATCCACCCAAAGGTTCCTTATTCAGCAAATCGATGTTACACGTCGACGTTTCGGTCCCCTAATGGTTCAAAAATTCCCCAGGACCATCTTCAGGACGAAAAACGTTGCACATGTGTATTTCACAACATCTGAAAACAATGAAAACATACTAAATAACCATGCATCTCAGATATCGTCTTTTCGCCATAAAAGACAAAAATCACCAACAGTGAAGATTCAGAATAGGTGGTCTGAATCTATATAAAAAGGTGGTCTGAATCTATATAAACTAGTTAAACTAATTAACCCGATAAGAGCCCAGAGTGTTTAACAAAGGGACCCACACCCAGAATAACAATAAAAGGCCTTACCTAATGTTTCCAGCCAGAGGTATAATATGCTAATAGCCAAGTGGACCAATATGTCCCGCAATCTAGAAAAGTTAAAACACCTAATATGTACACCTAATATTTACAAAGTAGTTCTCCAAATCAACAACAGTATCCCTGCCATACTCACAAGTATATAAAGCAGGTATCTTCAACAGTCAGCCCTATGTGACACAACAAACCGAACAAACAATAAATGCCAGTTTGTACCCAGTACCTATTTTAGTACGCTATGGAGAACTCCCAATGAGTAGCACTTACATGTTTAATCAATTCCTGCATCTGTAAACAAAAATAAACACGATGTAAATACACCAAGCTTTCCTCCTGTAAACCTGTCACCACACAAACACCCAAGAGTGGACACGTAACTAAAAAGTACTCACAGCCCATGGCATGGCTGGACAAGGGTGTGGTCTTTCTTCTTCTACAGACGGTGGAATGGACTGCCCTTGTGGTTGTGCCCCTTCTGCTCTGCAGCTTATTATCTGGACTGAACAATAGATGAACGGCAAAGTAAACCTAATTTGACTATTGTGCAGCATCACACATTGATTGCACCATTTGCAGCTATATTCATTGGTCAAGTGCTGGAATCTACAGTAGTGCCTGAAAAGTTCTACCCTGCTTGATATGCAACCTTTTACTACATATTGTCTTTAAAATGTCCACTGGCACACTGGCTTAATATCTTCTTCAATTTTTTTTAACATTAGCTCTGCTGCAATCCAGATCTTTAACAGGTGCTAATATCTCTTAACTTTGATCCTGTGACAGAAATGAATTAAATTGTCCACACATTGCATAACCCTATGGCTTTGACTCGGGGTAAACAAGCCCAGAGACAAAGTAAATGGATATCCAAACCCCCTGTTGAAGGGAGAAGAAACCAAAATCAACCTGAGTGCATTAGAATATACCCAAATGATGAAGATAAAATCATTGATTAATCTGATATTGATTCAGGCTTAAAAACATGCTTCAAGGCATGGAGTGTAGCCTAAGTACTATTCTTTTGTTTGGAAAATCTTTTTATTAACAATGCTCATGAGACCATACAATACAAACTAGTTCCAAAAGTCCATATTTGGAGATACCACAGAAATCAATCAGCAGTAGAACAATCATGAGGGAGCAACCAAGACAATCAATAATCCCCATCCCACCAACCACTAAGTGACCCCTCCGGATTTTCTGTATTTCCGCCATGACACCCACACTTTCTTCCATTTTTTAGCACACCCCCTGCATTTGTACACAGTTTCTTCGGCCCTAGCCTAAGTTCCATTGTTCACAAGACTGACACCCTCACAGTTTGCCAAGATCATATAAAGGAGCGCATGAACAAAAATGCTGAGAGGCTAAATATGACTGAAGATAGAGTATCAGAGCTTAAAGTTGGTGCTATGACGACCTCAAACACTATAAAGAAAAAAAAAAGAACTTGCTATGATGAAGACAACAAATTAAGATTTAGAGGACAGATTTCAATGAAATAACATAGGAATTGTGGGCATTTTGCAAGATGCATAGGAAACTGAGAAGTTAGTAAAACCATTCCTTGTAGATCTATTTGAAAAGCAAAACTATTCCAACCTATTTGTGATTGATTGAGCGCGTGCATCGCTCACTGGGCCCTAGGCCCTCCCCCCTTGTATTCCTGCTAGGCCAATACAATCAATGTTTTAACCTATAGGAATCTACCATCACATTGATGCATGAAAAGCATCAAATGGAATATCAGTTGTCCAAATTGTGCATTTTCCCGAATTACACTATCTGCATGCAAGAAGCTTATTACTTCTTTAGGGCGGCATAACTGGAGCTGCTGAAACAAGACATCAAATACTCCACATTGTATCCTGGAAGATCCATCACAAAGGGAAAGTCCACATTATCAACTCTGCAAAAGAAGCGTAATTTTGATGTAATTGTGCAGACGGTGGCACTGATTCTGTTGGACCTCAGCGCTGCTTTCGACAGCGTGGCCCATCCCATACTCATTCAGCGCCTTAAGGAGAGTGGACTGACCAACCTGACTCTGAAATGGCTAAGCTCCTTCCTACAAGACAGGAGCTTTCAAGTATCCCAAGGGCAGTACTACTCCAAGAATATCAAATGAGGACCGGGGGTACCCCAGGGATCGATACTCAGCCCTACGCTTTTTAATCTGGACATGGCCCCTATGTCTACCATCATTGATAAATACGGCATCAGTGTCGTGTCATATGCAGATGACACGCAGCTTGTCGTATTCTTGACCCAATACCAGG
The DNA here is from genome assembly GCF_964263255.1 of Lissotriton vulgaris. Classification (NCBI taxonomy): domain Eukaryota; kingdom Metazoa; phylum Chordata; class Amphibia; order Caudata; family Salamandridae; genus Lissotriton; species Lissotriton vulgaris. Next base: position 822,090,967 of record NC_141687.1, read on the forward strand.
AAGAAGCTGCCACTAACTTCTCTGCTTGCCTTCAAGAACTCTCAGTCTGGATGGCTAACAACTGTTTAAAGCTGAATGGCGGCAAGACAGAGGTCCTTATTGCGGGATATGCTCCAGCGATGTGGTCACCTAGTTAGTGGCCGCAAACTTTGGGCACCACCCCCCACCCCAAAGATGGAGGTTAAAAACCTGGGGATGTGGCTATATTCTACCCTCTCCTTCGATCACCACATCAGGGCAGTGGCGGGAAAGTGCTTTGGCATAATGAAGGCCCTTCGGAAGAGCTTCGCTTGGACTATGAGAATGCACTTTACACAGGTGCCAGTAAAAAGAGCGTGTAAAGATTACAATACATCCAAAACGCCGCCGCCCGCCTGGTCCTGATGCTTCCTAGGAGTGTGTCACCCCAAAATGCCCGAACTACTCTTCACTGGCTCCCAATAAGGGAAAGAATTTTATTCAAGGCCCTATGTATTAGTCAAGGGATCCTGTTGAGGAAAGGCCCAAAGTACTTGCACAACCTACTGTCCCCCTACACTCCTACCAGGGCCTGCGTTCCCAGAGCACAGGGCTGGTGCAAGTCCCAGTAAAAAAAGAATGAGAATGGGAGGCCGTTCTTTCCGCTACTTGGCCGCCAAGCAGTGGAACGCACTTCCCTCTGACCTTCGGATGGAACAATCAGAGAAAATCTTTAGGAAAAAACTGAAGACATGGCTCCTCCAGACATAGAGCCCTTGAGCTTTTGCCGCACCTTTTCCAACACTTCTCTGCAGCTCCCTCTAGCCATAGCACGGGGACACACTAGCCAGTGTAACCAGGCGCTTTACAAACTCTTTATTATTATTTATTTTAGATGACCCCACCAATCAAATTAACTAGGCCCTTCTTATTCTTCCCTTTTTAGATCGAAACCTACCAAACAGCTTTGGTTTGCTAAAGACAACTTGGGCCCATTTAGAAACCTGACCTAGGAATGCATTCCACCCTGTTATTAACTTTGGCTTTGTGGTTTTTAACTCACATTATCTGGCTTTATTTGCTTCAGGGTGTCCAGCCTGAGTTAATTTCTCCCGTTGCCCAAACCTTGTTTACTGTATTCTTCCACAAACTTGCTTTCTGTTAACATTCCTTTTAGTCGTGTTCTTAGCTTGTCACATTTGCTGTGCCTTCAAAGACCGAGGTCAAATGTCAAGCTCTCTCTTCCAGGGAGCTCAGTGTTTACTTTCTTTTTCTGACTTCAAAGTGAGAGAATTTATGTAAAAATACTGCAGAGTATCCAAGTAAGAGGAGAGGGTGTGGGGTGTTTTTTTTTCTAGCACAAAACAGAAATAAATTAACTGTGCTGATGTTTCAGAATATAACAGAATTAGTACGATTGTTTGCGAGATACGGCTAGCTGGCTACACAATAACTCACTGCAGTTCAACGCTAGCAAGACTGAGGTGTTGTTCTGTGCTGGAAGTCGAATCCCTCGTCCTTTCCCGGATAACTTCTGGCCTCCAGAAACATTGATAAAAACTCAACCGGTCACTACTGTTCGCAATTTGGGCGTTGTGCTGGACAATAGGTGGAGCATGAAAGCTCAGGTGGCGAAAACTGTGTCTAGCTGTTTTGCCCTTATTAGGTCCCTTCGAAAGATCTTACCGCTACTCCCTTTACAGGCCCGGGCTTTGGTAGTCTGGTGCACCATTCTGAGCAGACTCGACTATTGTAATGCCCTCCTGCTTGAGTCACCGGGTCTGCTGCTAGACAGACTTCAAAGAATCCAGTCACCTGCCGCCAAGCTGGCTCTTGGTTGGCCTAGAAGATCCTCTGCCTTAGCGGCGCTGGCTGAACTCCACTGGCTCCCGCTTAGGCAGAGAATATTTTTCAAATCCCTCTGCCTGGTCTTTAAAGCCCTTCATGGGCTTGGGCCTAGCTCTCTGCAAGCTAAATTTGTCTGGTACACCCCAACCAGAGCACTTCGCTCAGCAACTGCATGTTTGGTGAGAGTACCTAGATTTAAGAGAGCTAGGGCTGGGGGTAGATCTTTTGGAGTTGCTGCTGCCAAACTCTGGAACAGTCTGCCCTTGGAGATTCGTCAAACGGAGGAACTTCTCCTCTTTAGGAAACGTGTTAAAACCTGGCTGTTTCCAAAGGTTTAACCTGTTGGGACCCTTTCTGTCACATCTTCGGTTCGCCACTTTGTGGAGCTTTAGCGCCAGGATGCCTGTAAGGCGACAGCTGCGCTTTATAAAATAAATAAATCTCCTAAATAAATAAATAATTTGGCTAAAACTGGCGCCACCGCTCACTGTATACTAAGGCTCCCAGCACTCTTCACCAGATAATGGACCTCATAATTGTACAAGATGCCTGCCAGGTTCAGCAAGGCAATGAAAAGAAATTCTTGTTATGTTTGTCTGTTCATGGTTCACTGTTTCAACTAGACTTTTGGCACACGCCCACTGACATTTTGCCTTGGGTAACTGACATTAGATACTTACCTGGTATCATTTCAAACCACTCCACAGTGCAAACTGAAATTGAAATTCCTAAATGTCAGTAATGGGGACGCCATTGGCGCTTTCTTCCTCAAGATCTGTGTGTCTCTGTGTTTAGGAATTAATTACACGCTCAAATTACAGAATTGTTTAATATAAATGCTGGCTGCGTATCTCGGATCTCTGCAATGTGGGAAACTTTTAAAGTATAAATTTACGGCATGGCGGTATCCAAAGACACAGGGGTTCTAAGGTCTATACCCACAACACTAGGGCAAGTGGAAAAGATGCTACCGAGTCTGGAACAGCGACATATATCACAGTATAGAGATTCGGCCAATTAGGAAATCAAATACTTGGAGAAATATACGAGTGCCTCTTGGTTCAGTGAGCTGGAGAGACTAAGCCACGGACTTGCTGGGTATTTTAAACAAAATCGCCATAAAACACAGACGTGGTTCTACACTCTACTTTAAGTGCTTTACCGACCTGTAACACTAACATCTAAGAAGAATTTGTGAATTAATCTACATACTCCTATATTTCTTCAGATCTGACACTACTTAAACACGCTGGTATGGGTGGAGAACAAACCCAGGGTGTACTTAAATGAATCTCACAATAATTCCCAAATTCAAATCTGCCAGTGGCGGAACCTGTGGCTTGGATGGCCTGACAGCCTAGCTTCGCAAAGAATACAATAATGAAATGAGATAGTGCCCTTTTTACTAATTATGTATCATGAGGCCCTGCAAAAAGATATTCTCCCATCATCTACTCAGCAAAGCTGTAATTACAGCACAATTGACACCTCGGAAATATGACAACCCATATAGACACCTGCTATTACTGAACCTCGATAATAAAACCAAAAACCCTGGCTCGGGTGATTGCCCGCAAGTTGTTTCCAGTAATGGATAGATTGGTACTTCGGGAGCAAATTTTTTTTTTAATTTTCAAAAAACCTTTATTGAGGATTAAGCACAGCAATGTTACAAAAATGCACCATGACACATTATTATGCCTTTCAACATGACTTAAAGCGGCGAAGGCCATCACATACATTTACCACAAAAAACAGAATAAATGAACAGCCTGGGGAAAACACCAGAACAGTAACAAGGGAGCTCCATAAAAAATAAAATACGATATTAGAGAGAAATAAAAGAGAGGGGAGACACTGCAAATCAGGGGGGGCGGGGGACCAGTGTGGAGGAAACTCATTGACCTTCACCGGCGGCGGCAGCGGGCGGAGCGCGGACGGGAAGCGCGGGAGAGGTCGCCGAGTGCTCAGAATTGCGACTGAGGAGTTAGGAAACAAGCGATCCCCAAATATCAAGTGGGCATGATATGGCAGGCATTAGGTCCCAGGATGCGGACAGAAGAGTCTGGCAATGAGAGGCATCCTCCAGCCAAAGGGCCGCCTTTGGTACATGCCTAGGACCCCAGCACATGGAAACCCCGTGCAGCGCGAGGACAAGTAGCATAGTAATCAGCCTGCGAGAGGCGTCTGGACATAATTTGACGAAGCCTAAAAGGCAAAGCAGAGGATCAGGTTGGACCAGAGAGGATGTGATCTCAGAAATTACAGCACAGACCTCACACCAGTAAGCGGAAACCTTGGGGCACAACCAGGCGTGGTGGGAGAAGTCAGCCGCGGGCGCAGAGCAGCGCAGACATCTGTCATGGGCAATGAGTCCCATCTTGTGCAGTCGTGCCGGAGTCCGATAGAGCCTGTGTAGGTACTTAAAGTGAATAAGTCGTAACCGGTAGTTAGGGGAGAGGCGTTTAATTTGAGCGCAGCAATACAGCCAATTAGCCTGGGGAATTTAGATATCTAAGTCCTCCTCCCACGCCACGCGCGCCCTGTCAGTGGAGATGAAAGAGGCCACCAGCGTAAGAGCGTAGATTTTGGAGACCAAGTTCTTCAGGGAGGGGGGCGTGTGGAGGAGATTGAGGGCAGCCATCGAAGAGGGAGGCTGGGGAAACGTGGGGTGAAGCTTCTTACAGACCGCCCGGAGTTGATAATAAAGCAAAGTGTCCATAGGGCCAGAGTCAGCAGTTAGTGTATAAAATGTGTTCCAGGGTAGAGATTGGACACAGTGGAGAGCCCAAGATGAGTGGCGTGCTTCACCATCACTGAATATTGGAGAGGGGGAAAAGCCGGGTGCTGAGCGATGGGCATCGCAGCCGCAGAAAGCATGCCCGGACCTGAGCATTTCCAGAACCCCTCCCAAGCCCATCGTAGTGTCTCAACTGTCTCAATCTCAGCACGTGGAGGCCTTGTTTGGGCAAACAAAGCTGTAGTGAGCAGCCATGGAGTGACGAGGTCAGCCTCAACTGCAACGTGAGGCTGAAACGGGGTGGGATGAAGCCAGAAGTGAAGGAAAATGGCCTGGGCACTGAGGGCATATAGTTTGAAATCGGGGGCCCCAAGACCCCTGCATGACATGGGAAGTGTCAAGATATTTTAGGCAATTCTGGGTGCCGACTAGCCCAGATCAGCGAGATCACCAAAGAGCGAAGTTTACGAAAGAAATGAGCAGTGAGGGGGATAGGAATATTGACTAATAAATATATAGAAACTGTGGGAACCACCACCATCTTAGCAACAGCTATGCGACTGGCCAGAGAGAGTAGCAAACAATTCCAGAGAGGAATTTTGGACTCCAACCAGTCCACCACGTGGCCAAAGTTGGCCCTCCAGAGTTCACCGATGTCCCTTCTCAGCCATATCTCAAGGTACCTGGTGGTCTCAGTCACACACACAAAGGGATAATCCAGATCGAAGGGCACCGTGGCATCAGTGAGAGGAAACAGTACAGACTTGTTCCAGTTCACCTGGATGCTGGAGTAGCCGCCAAAGCGTATCACCTCGCGAACCAGAGGGCTGAGGTTCTACTGAGGGTTGCGTATGTAGAGTGTGACATCGTCCGCGTACATAGCAACAAGTAGGGCACGAGCCGCAAAGCTGATGCCCCTCTGGGTGTGGTGCTGGTGCAGTCGGGCCGCCAGAGGCTCCATTTTGATGGCGAATAGCATTGGTGACAATGGGCACCCCTGCTGTGTGCCGCGCTCAATGGAAATGGGAACGGAGATTTGGCAGTTGATCCGAAGACGGGCGGTGGGAAGGGTATAAAGGAGCGACACTTTGCGTATGAAGATCGGACTGAAGCCCAAGCGGGGGAGAAGATAGAACAGGAAAGGCCACTCTAAAGTGTTGAAGGCTTTAGTAGCATCTAGCAAGGCCGCCACTGCCGGGAGCGCTGGGTTAATTTGGTGGAGAACAGAGAAACTGGTCCGAAGATTGTGTGAGGTGGCACGGCCGAGGATAAAGCCAGACTGATCCCGGCGGGCAATGAGCAGCATGAGGGGAAGAAGGCGCGCAGCTAGCAGTTTAGCAACATTTTTATTGTCTGTGTTTATAAGTGACAGAGGGCAATAAGACGAGCCGAGAAAAGCAAGTTCTCTGTTAGCCTCCTCGGCGAAATCAGTCAGTTTCCCCCGGATCTGGGCATGCTCATCAGGGTCAGGGTCCGGAGCATGAGAGGCATCGAGATTTTTTATCTCCCTTTCCAATTTGTCAAGAGTGCGCAGATGGAACGGAGTACGCCGAACTGTTTAGAAATGCACTCACCACGAATAATGACTTTAAAACTCTCCCAAAGCATAGACGAGGAATCTATAGAACCCACATTTAGCTCGAAGAAATTTGTGATTGCAGTCTGTATTTCATCGCAGAATACAGAGTCCCAAAGAGCGTTAGAGGGGAGCCGCCAAGAGAAAGCACGGCAGGGGGAGTGAGGGAGGCGCAGGCTTAAGCGAACAGGAGCATGGTCGGAAAGGGTGCGCGCCATGTGGTCAACGGAGGTGAGCCAGGCAAGAGCGTCCGGGGTAGTAATCCAGAGGTCCAAGCGTGACCAGCAGCCACGGGAGCCAGTGACACAGGTACTCTAACGCGTGCCGGGCGAGTGTGACGCCATGCGTCGTACAGGGAGTTATCGGCAATAATGGAGCTAAGGAGATCAGTGGCGCGCGGGTGAAGGTTGAGGGCTGGAAACACTGTGAATCACAAGCTGAAGGGAGAGAAAAATGGTGCGTGTAAATACTGGCAGTGCTGCCACGAATGGTGCAAAAGTAAAGGCAATGCAGTAGGGGTAGGGGCGCCAAGTGGTGACCAAATCCTGAATACAAACAAAGCCTCACATCAAGGCGCAAAAATAGTAATCTCTACGAAACCCTCAGCTGGGAGGCAGAAAATTGAGGTGCAAATAAAGAGCATAGTACTGAGCCCATTGTGTGGATTAGACAAACTAACAAAATAAGACTGACTCGTCCTGAAGGAGCAAATGACCTGAAGCAGTACAGAAATTAACAACAAAGGCCCAATCGGGGGCAACAGTCCCCCAATAGCCTCCGCCCGACCACCCATCATTCCCACCCCCAGAAGCAACCCCAAAAACAACCCCACCCACTCCAACCCCCACAAAAGGCTGAGATACGACTCACACCCACCCCAGGGACCCACAACTGGGAAGGGGAAAAACAATGTAAAAGCCAGGAAATTATCCAGTGGAGACATGGCGTCGCACAGCATACACACCTGTGGTTAAGACAGGGTGGCCAAGCACTGAAGCATAACAGACAACAATCAGGAGATACCAAATGCCAAAAGCCCCAAATCTTGGGCCTTTAACGGCATGACCAGGGGGACCAAAACAACAGAGATAGCCGGCGTTGAGCTGGCGCCGAAACCACAGAAATTGCAATCAGTCGTCAAGTATTAGTGCATAACCATCCAATCATTGTCACTGAGGTGGACAGCTGCAGTGGTCTGAGAGTTAGCCGGTGAAGAGCGATGCAACCTGTCAAGTTTCTTTGCAAAGGCAAGGGCCTCTTTAGGATCCGGGAAGACAAGCATTTTAGAACCCTGCCAGACTTGCAGTTTTGCAGGATATGCAAGTGAATAGGGGATTTCATGCTTTTGGAGGATTTGCTTCGCGGGGAGGAATTCGCGGCGGGCCGCCTGGACCGTGATGGTGTAGTCAGGATAAAACGAGAGAGAGTTACCTTGGTGGCGGATCTCGCCTTTCTCTCTGGCCACCCGGAGAATGACATCGCGGTCTCTGAAGTTCAAGATTCTGGCAATGATGGGACGAGCCGGCAGACCAGGGCCGGGGTGAGGGTGCCCCTGCTCGACAACAAAGATGGAGGAGAGGAAGTCGCCAAATAGTTCTTTGATGAGCTGTTCCACAAAGTTCTCCATTCAGGAGATATTGGCGGATTCAGGAACTCCTGTGATGCGTAGGTTGCTCCTGCGGGAGCGCGTTTCCCAGTCTTCATTTTTATTCTGAATGAGGTCAAGTACTTTATCCAACTGTAACTTTTTGGTGATCTTGAGCGGCGGCATCAGAGACCATAGTTTTGACATGCAGAAGACGAGCATCATGGGAGTCGACTCAGGACTTGACTGAGTCCAGACTGGCAGAAAGCTGATCAAGTTGGGCCGCAATACCGGTGACCGTGGACTTGACGTCGAGCATAATTGCCTTCAGATCATCTTCTTGTGCTGGGACCATCTCCGCGATGGCAGCGGGTCACTACCATCAGAGCTGGAGCCATCCTGGCACGTCATGGGGATGCTGGTCGAAGGCGATCTTGGACTGCTTAGGATCAGTTCTCCCCCTGGCCGGTGGATGCAGGTGGGAGACACGACCAGAGCACGTGGGGGAGGCAACAGCCGAAGAAGCTGGAGATAGTCGCTGCAACAGGTGAGTCACAGATGAATAGCAGCAGGGCTGACTGCAAGGGTGATGCAGGAGTCTCAAGAAGCACCACCAATGTAAGCGGGCAGGTGCGGGTAGTCACTAAGGTCCTTAGAGGCAGCATAAAAGTGACAGGACTTGACGAGAGGTGTGCGCACTAAACTGGCAGAATGGGGGAATGGCAAAGGCAGTCGGTGGTGGGGTCCCAAAGAGGTCGCGCCACTCCGACCTGGGGCGCAGCAAACGACCAGGAGGACCGGTGTGCATATTTAGGTGCAGCAGCAGTGGTTGCGCGATGTCAACGCAGGGCCTGCAGGGGCACCAGCCAGTGCCAAAAAAATCAGGGCCACCGGTGTAGACCTCAGGTAGCGACCAGCATGGTCCAAAGGCACAGACTGCGGGGGCACCCTTGCGGGCAGCCCAGAGGAGCAGGGGACCCCAGCAAAGGGTCGACACCGCAGGCTAGCCGGTCGAGAAGTGGTGAGGAGCACCCCCGCAGCAATGACAAACAGGGAGGCCTTGCAGGGCGCCAAGCCCACCCCCAGCGCTCACGCAGGAGCATCGGAGGAGACAGCCAATGCAGCAGAGGAACAGGGCCCGATGTCCGGAGGCACCAGGAGCAAAGTTGGCTGCAGGGTCCAGTACAGGAATAAGCACCAGCTGGTTGCGGCACGATTGGGCAGCCCAGAGATGCAGGAGCAGATGTGACCGCGCGGGGGCCGAGGTGTTGTGGCAGAAATCAGGCAGGTTGAGGCCGCAGTGAGGATCGAGAGCACCAGGCGCTCAGACAAGCCCCATGGAGAAAGCGTGAGGATGCGCCAGACTGGGGTCAAGAGCGGCGGGGAGTCGCGGGGGGCACGCTGCCCCCGTCGCCCAACCCAGGCACAGAGCTGCCAAAGCGGGCACCAGAGGCTGGTGGAAAAGGTGTCCGCTGGGAGGCCCAGGCTGGGCAGTGCAGCACACACGCCCACAACCCCAACCCCAACACACCGAACCCAGCGGTTGCGGCACTCACCAGATCCGGCAATCGGGGGGTCCCCCGCAGTCCTCCAATTAATCCGCAGGCTCAGGAGGTGGCAGCAGCAGGAAGGGCCAGGCCTCACTGTCAGCAGGGCCCAGACTCGGCGCGCTGATCGGGCGGCTGATCTCGGCCCCAACTCGCCACCGAGGGCCAGAAGTTACACAAGAGGGCGCCCCTGGATGAGGTAGGAAAGGATAGCAGGGTATTGGGCAGATTAGGGGTAGTTGTCTTAAGGATTCTTAAGGATATTCGGCTTGGCCGGCAGAGCCCACTTTCAGTGCGGCCATCATGCAGCCGGCTAAGCCACACCCCCGACTTTGGGAGCAAGTTGGCTTCATACCTGAAAGAGTAAATTCTTACAACTTCAGAGCCCAATTCGATCTCCTACATCAGATCAGGCTGCTGCAGTGGTGTAGGAAGGGGGTGCAGTGGGTGCAGGCCGCCCCTGGTGTCATCACTGAGGGGGTGACAAAATGGCAAAATATGTGTTTTAAACACATATTTTTGCCATTTTGTCAAGCCGGGGTTGACAATCAGTGTCATCACTGAGGGGGGGGGGGGAACAAAATGGCAGAAATATGTACTTTAAACACATATTTTTGCCATTTTGTCAAGCTGGGGGTGATAAAAAAAATGCTGCACCGGGTACCACCCAACCTTGCTTTACCACTGCGCTGCTGTAGACAAGGTGTCTGGGTTTTTCGGAGCTGAGAAAGCATTTGACTCACTGGAGTAGCCTTTCCTATGGGAAAAATTGCACAGTACGGGGCTGGGCTCATACTTGTTCAGTCTGGTAAAATAATTGTATTCAGAGCCCACCGCCTTAGTCCACATTAATGGCTACTATCATGACTCTTTTAAAAGAAGCAGGGGCACAAAGCAATCTTGTCTTTATCTCTTGGTTTAGACGCAGGAGTATTTCTTGACTTTATAAAAGTCTTCGGCAGTGTTGTTTCTAATCCAAAAACAAGTACACATGGCTGTGGTAGCGAGACCTGGGGAGGAAGATCCTGAAGGAGTTGTGGGCAGCGGTATAGTGTCGAACACTTAAAGCATCGATTGGTGTTCAATACAAAGAGAAAGCCTAAAAGATGATGACCTGTTGGTATCTCCCCCCAGTTTGAACAAAAGCAATGTTTGGACGGTCATACTTGTGTTGGAAGGACTGTTGGGAGAGAGGCACACTACTATATGTGTAGTGTGGTTCCATCCACATCAAAACATTTTGGAGTGAGGTCCTGTCTCAAGTCAAGTCCATCATGAGGGCAACTCTGCTCTTCCAGCCTCTAGTACTTGCTCTGGCCAAACACTGTTTTCCCTTTAACCAAACCGCTGAGCAAACTCATTTCCCATTTGCTACTAGCAGCATGACACTCAATTATCCACATTTGTAAACAGCTGACATCCATTCCTCTCACCATGTGGAAGAGCAAGGGCTGGACTTCCTTCACAATAGAAAAACTGTATGCAGGTGTCCACAACAAGGACTGTAAACTTGACAGGATACGGCTCCCATTCATTACACAAGTGAAGAGATCTCAGATTCTGGGGGCAACCAGTATTTTTGTCCAAAGTCCTTAGGTGTTGTTTATTTCTTGAATACACTTCTAGAGTCTGATGACATCTTCATGCGGGTATGCAGAAAACCACTAGAGATGGGAAGCTTGACTGGAAGATAAAAACAATGGTTCTCAAACCAATCAGTAATTAGAGTAAAGACAATTACAGTTTCCTTTGATTCAGAGCTTAAATAAATACCTCGCTCTTGGGGATAACAATACTTCCACAAAGAAATAATATGTATATATAATAAAGGATGTGCAGTAACTTAAGTTGTATGAAACAAAATAAATGTATTCCAATAGATAAAGCTTTTCACATTTTTGTTTTAACATTTTTAAGAGGTTGCTCCAAGGGGAACATGCAAAGGAGAAAGTGCTCAAAGGTTGGTGTACAAGAAGGTAATCCCAGAGTGAAATGAAGAAAAATAGAAAAGTTCAATGTGGGATTGATTCAACATATCAATCTTAATGGCCTGACCCGAAATATTTTACAGGGTCTATTTACATAATTTCTTACAATCACAGATTGTTATCATGTGAGGCACGTAATGGATAAGTGTTGCTCGGGTCCAGGTACAGCGTTATATATTCGTCGACGTTTCGACTTGGCTTGTGGCACATAGGAAAGTCAAGCCTAGGCCTGCGAGCCTTCCTCAGGACAGGGGGTAAGGGGATAAGGTGGCAACCAACTCGTGGTTAAAACCTCATCCGCACGAAATCATTGCGGGGGTTGGTACTTTCAATCGTTGGCCAGGAACAGCCGTTTCACTGCCACAGAATTAATTTCACAGCGGATGCCAGTGAAGAGTCAGTCCGGATACCAAGTATTTGCATGGGGTCTGTAGTCTGTAGTACTCAGGTGTGCTGCCTTGATGCCCTGGGGGCGGTGCGGACTTGAGCAATCAGGTTAAAAAGAGGAGGAACTGCAGCCAGAGTGCATACTTACCCATGGAGGCTTTGAGGCGCTGACGACGGCGAAACATCCAGCCAGAAATGCATCCGCCATATGGACACAATAAAGCCTCCCAAAATTTCCCCAAGGGTCTCTGTTCTCTTTTTTCACGGAAGGAGTTTTCTTGCACATATAATAAAGGATGTGCAGTAACTTAAGTTGTATGAAACAAAATAAATGTATTCCAATAGATAAAGCTTTTCACATTTTTGTTTTAACATTTTTAAGAGGTTGCTCCAAGGGGAACATGCAAAGGAGAAAGTGCTCAAAGGTTGGTGTACGAGAAGGTAATCCCAGAGTGAAATAAAGAAAAATAGAAAAGTTCAATGTGGGATTGATTCAACATATCAATCTTAATAGCCTGACCCGAAATATTTTACAGGGTCTATTTACATAATTTCTTACAATCACAGATTGTTATCATGTGAGGCACGTAATGGATAAGTGTTGGTCGGGTCCAGGTACAGCGTTATATATTCGTCGACGTTTCGACTTGGCTTGTGGCACATAGGAAAGTCAAGCCTAGGCCTGCGAGCCTTCCTCAGGACAGGGGGTAAGGGGATAAGGTGGCAACCAACTCGTGGTTAAAACCTCATCCGCACGAAATCATTGCGGGGTTGGTACTTTCAATCGTTGGCCAGGAACAGCCGTTTCACTGCCACAGAATTAATTTCACAGCGGATGCCAGTGAAGAGTCAGTCCGGATACCAAGTATTTGCATGGGGTCTGTAGTGGAGCCTGTGCCAGTGCGGAAAGACCCCTGCTCCACAGATTTCCTTAAAAGCTTGAGCAACATCAGTCTCACCCAACTCGTCCCAGAACCAACACACACCGCAGGACACACACTGGACCCCATCTTCACCACAAGCAAAAGCATCAAAAATCACTCCACCATACCGCTCACATGGACCAACCACTCCATCTTCCATTTCCAAATCAAGGTAACACCCCACCTAGATCAGCATTGCAAGGTGTTGTTGGGGCAAAATCACAGATGTAGACTGGCTCAGTGGCCTCAGCAAGGGTTAACTTAGCCCCACAGACATACTTGACAAAATTATCAACTATTTCAACAACTGGATCAAGAACTGCGCGGACTCCCTTGCACCCATTAAGCACAAAACCCAACAAGCATAGTAGATCCAACAAGCAAGCCCGCTGATACACAGAAGACATCCGAGACACCAAACAACACTTTAAACCGCTAGATAGGAAATGGAGAGCCAGCCACAACACCACAGACAGGACTACCTACAAGCCTGAACTCAGATGCTATCACCAGAAAATAAGAGACATCAAGAAAAAAGCACTAATTTACTGCACCAAAGGACGCTCCAATGGCTGCAAGGAGATTTTCTCAATGATTTAAGTATTTCACCTCGCCCTTAGCCACAGTCAACAATCTCGCAGACTCCCAACAACTCTGCGACAACAATCCAACTTCTCCCACAGCAAAATAGCAAACATCTACAGCAACCTCGTACACTAACCCCACCCCAGAGAACTTGTTGCTAACCTACCCCCACCAACCAAGACGGCCACCTGACTGAATGGACAACCCTCACCAGAGACAACACAGTGGCATTCATGTAGACCATCCACTCAGGGGCCCCAGCAAACCTATGCATTCATTACATATACAACCTGAGAACATCACTAATCAGCACCGCCTGACCCACATCATCAACAACTCCATCACATTTGCCACTTTTCCGGATGAATAGAAACTTGCAGAAATCAACGCCATCCTCAAGACCACCACAACGGACCCGAATCAACTTAGCAACATTCAACCTATTTCCCTGCTCCCGTAACCAGTCAAAGTGCTTGAGAAGGCCATCAACAAGCAACTCACAATCCACCTTGAACTTCACCATCTTCTAGACAATACTCAATCAGGATTCATTTTTTTTTTTTTAAGTATTTTTATTGAAATTTTTTTCCCTCATTTCCCCCCCCACCACCCTCTTCCCCCCTTGATTACATGGACAGGGCATAATGAGATACATAAAGAAGTCATAGAACACAGATCGATAAACACAAATATCAGAAAAAAAAATAAATATTACAATATACTTAATACATACGGATTAAATCTGGGCATATAAATACAAATTCGTAAATATCAACATTCAATAGTACAGATTCTTCACATTACATTATTCAGTTCCAAACTTCCACCAAATCAAAGGATCCCAAATTTGCATGCCCAGTTTTTTACCCTTTCTACCCTTCCTGGCATAGATAGCTGTTTCCAATTTTTGTATTGATAGTATTTTCCCTAGCCATTGATGATAAGTTGGAGGATTTGGATCAAGCCAAGCTGAAGCCACTAGTAGTCTAAAAATCGTCATTGCTACAAACATAAAGTATTTACAGTTTATTTGCCCATTGGGGTATACCCCCAGCAAGATGATTACTGGGGTTAGCTCTATTGTTGTTCCTAGAGCACTTCGGAAAAAAATCCCAATATCCTGTTTTAACTTATCTAGGTGCGGACAGGTCGAAAAGATATGTATCAAATTAGCCTCCATACTGCCGCACCTAAAACAAGTAGTTCCGGATAATCCCCCCCCACTGAGCAATTTTCCATGGCGTATAGTACAAGTGGTACAGAGTCTTATAATGCTGGGCCTGAAGGGACGATAAGCACAATAACTTACTTCCCATCTCGAGTGATTCAGTAAAAATATCCCTTTCTCTATCTATATCTAAATCTGAAGACCATTTATCTATCCATTTCTCAAGATCATCTTTCTTTAACTTTGTCATCTCTTTATAGTACAGTCATGACCATTTTGTATAAGATCCATCATTATATTCCTCCCAAAGCCTAATGAACCCCCTTTTTTATTTAGTATGCAACTTCTTATTTGAAGGTATTTAAAGAAATGATTTGTATTTAACGTATACTTATTTTTCAAATCTGTAAATTGTAATATACCGTTATCGTCTAGCATGTCACCAATCTTACCTATCCCCGTCTCTCCCATTCTTGGTATACAATTCCTGAAAACACTGCATTGGGTAATGAAGGGTTATTTTTGAATCTGGTGTATGCATTGTATTTCCCTATTCCAACCTTTTTAGAAAATCCTTTCCATATATTGTAAGCGGACGTAATTATCTTGAATCGTGTTCTTCTGAAATAGCTTTCCTCTGTAAATCTCAAAAATATATTTTCAGCATTTGTGCCCAAAACTAAACCATAAATAGCAAGCGAGCCTATCTTGTCCCAACCATCCTTCTCTGCTCCTCCAATTAGTCCCGCCATTCCTTGCAATGCTGCAGCCCAATAATATAACTTTAGGTCCGGTAATGACCACCCCCTCTCTCCCTTGGAAGCGACATGTACCTCAGTGCCCTCCGAGTTTTACCTCTTGCCCAAATAAACCGATTGATCATGTGTTCACAGATTTTAAACCATTTGTTGTCAATTAAGAGTGGTATTGCCCTGAAGAGATATAAAAATGTAGGTAAAATCAACATTTTAATAATATTGACTCGTCCTACTAGTGACAGATGTAAGTTCTCGTAACGATCCAAGTCTTTCCTTGCTTTATCAATTACTGGGGCAATATTCTTTTCCACCAGATTATCTAAATTTGACGTAATATTAATTCCCAGATACTTCCCTATTGATACCACTCGTCTATCGTCACAGGGAGTCCACAGATTTTTAATGATTTGGGTTTTGGATGCGTTCAATGAATACCCTGAGACTTGTCCGAATCTTAGGGCCTCCGCCTCTATCAATGTAGTTGCTTCCGTAGGGCAAGGTGTTATCACCGCAACATTGTCAGCATAGGCGAGTATCTTACATGGTCCAAGAGCTGTGCAAAGTGGGGTAATCTCTGGTGATGATTCTATCTTATGAATTAATGGATCCATATACATGGCATATAACAAAGGAGAGCATGGACAGCCCTGCCGAGTTCCTCTCTTGATCTTAAATTGTCCTGTAGTACCCCCGTTTATTCTTAATGCTGCGACCTGTTCCTTATACAAGGTCTGGAGTGCTTTCACATAACCACCCTTGATCCCGGCTCTAACTAGAGTCTGCCAAAAATAGTACCAGGAGACCCGATCGAATGCCTTTTCCGCATCCAAAAGCATTACTGCCATCGGGTCTCCTGTTACCTCGGCAGCATCGAATAGGGTTATTACTTTCCTGGTGTGATGAGTCGTCCCTCTTCCAGGAATGAAACCATGTTGGTTATCACTAACCAGAGTACTTATTATTCTGGCGAATCTTACAGCCAGTGCTTTTGAGTATATTTTACTGTCATTATTCATCAAAGTTATTGGGCGATACGACCCTGGTTCTGTCGGGGGTTTCTCTTTTTTTTAAATTAACACTATGTCTGCGCCGCCCCAGGATTTGGGGACGGACTCACCGCTCTGCGCAGCTTGAATCGTTTGAGTTAAGTCTTGTCCTAAGCATGCCCAAAAAGTTTTATAAAACTCAATGGGTAACTGATCGGGACCAGCAGCCTTTCCCGAGGGTAAAGCAGACATAGCCTCTTTGATCTCAATACCATCCAACATAGTCTCTAATTCATCTGCGTCTTCAGAAGAGATAGTTTTGACCTGAATATTCTGGAGATATTCATTTATCTCTTCGGCGCTGCTGGGATTTTGCTCGTCATATAGTGACTGATAGAACGTCCTGAATACTTCCCGAATTTCTTCTGGATCTAAATGTAATAATCCCTTTTCGTCCTTGATCTCCTTAATAGTCCCTTCCGCCGCTATCTGCCTGGTACGTATAGCGAGAACCCGACCTACTTTCTCACTGAACTCATAACATCTCTCCCTTCTAATTGTACATTGTTTTGCTGCTCTATTTGCAAGTTCCTCCTCTGCTTCACTTTTCACTTTCATTAGATCTATTATATATTGTTCAGTCGGTTCTCCCCTTATTACACATTTATTGAGCTGTTTTTCTGCTTCTAATACTTTATACTCTATCTCGCTATAACGCAATCGTTCTGTTTTCCTTTTATAGGCACTATAACTGCATGTTTCACCGCGAGCTCCTGCATTAAAGGCGTCCCATATTACGCCAACCGCAGCACTCCCTCTGTTATGTTCAAAAAATTCATTAATCCATTTAGACATATGTTTTATGTAATCATCATCTGAAAGAAGTCCCCTTTCGAATGTCCATTCCCTCCTTATTTTTATTCCCCCACCTTGCATTATTGTGAAAATTAAGGGATTATGGTCACTGAGTATCCGGGGGAGTCTGTCAATTTTTGCTATGTTGATTAAATCATTGGATATCAGAAAATAATCTAATCTAACACAAATATGATGCGGTGCTGAATAATATGTGTAACCTGTTTGCTCTGATCTAGTTGTCCCCCAAACGTCTCATAAAGTATTGTTTTCTAGAAGGTCAATAAGGGCCTTGTGAACCTTTTTCTTCCTTCCGTTATACTTTCTTATTGTACCTAGTCCCAGACCTTCCGCCCCATTAATATTTAAGTCTCCTCCTATGATAACCCGAGGGGCCCAGGCTGCCAACTCAGAATCCAGAAACTGTAAAATTTCTGGATAATCCTGGGTAGAACCATACACCGCCACCAATGTTGTCCATACTCCTTCTATTGAAATCTCAACCATAGCCCACCTCCCCCATTGATCTTCTAATTTTCTCCTTATAACTACATTTTTACTCCTTGATAGGATAGCTACCCCTCTTTGTTTTGCCCCTTGTTTAGAACTAACTATTAAGTGAAACCCCAACTGATTGAGACAAAACTCCTGAGTATTCATTATATGTGTCTCTTGTAGGAATACAAAATCTACATTCATTTGTCGTAACCGTATACCTATCTTCTGTCTTTTTTGAACATCATTTAGGCCACATACATTCCATGTCACTAATCTAAGAGACATACTTTTTTCCCGGGATACTATCGGCTATCTGCTTGCTTTTATTTATCAATCTAGAAAATTTATAAATCACTAGTTCTAGCACACTAACTAAACAGATTTCAATGTTTGTGTCCATAATATCTTCAATACAGTCATCAAACTCATACATTTGTTTCAAATTGTGTCCTTCAAATTCCAATAAGCTTCTAGTTCCCTTGTGCCCTGTCCATATTCCTGCCCTCCCCCACCCCAGACTGCCCGCCCTCAGGTTCCCACCCCCCTACAGGCAAATAGGTCCAAAGGACCTATGTCTGGCCGACTTTGCCTTTAGGATGTCGCACCCGTCCTCCCCCCTGACTTTCCAAACCAACACGATGTGCCCAGTATGTGCCCAGCGTATTCCTCCCTTTTTAGTCCCCAACCTCTACCACCATTCTTAATATGCTAGTGCCAACCATTTTATTGAACAAGCCACACACCTACAAAACACAAAGAAGGAGAAAAGAAAAAGTCATGAGCATAGGACTAAAACAACTTTAACTCTTGCTTTAGATAAACACTTGTATCTTGTTTTTCACCCCCAAATGTTAATGTTATTAGTCTCTCTCTTCCATTTTATATTTATCTTTGCTTCTTACGGGGAATATCCCTGATGGCAACCGTACGATCATCATATTCTACATGCTCCTTATGACGTGTTTTTTGTTGACCCCTAGTTTCACGCAAATAATTGAGGTATTCTTGTGCAAGGATTTCAGAATAAAAAATTTTTAAGTTCCCATTTAAGCCAATCTTCAGACGTGCTGGAAACATGAGATATGCCTCACAACCTATGTTCTGAAAGGGGGTGATGAGCTGCCTCATTCGCCACCTTCTTTCCACGGTAATATGGCAAAAATCAGGGCGAGCAAAAAATTCGACACCAATGTAATTGCATTTGGATTGGGGCTTTGCTTTACTAATTATCTCTTCCCGCAATAGGAAGTTCCCAACATAAAATAATATTGCACGAGGCTTACCCTGTGTCTCCTTCCGTGTCATAGGGAAGCCGTGTGCCCTTTGTACCTCATGATCCAGATCCCATGAAGACAACTCTGGAAGGGCACCCTTTAACAGTTCAACAACAAAACCCCGAACATCACTCTCCTCTTTCCCTTCCTGAATTCCGATCAGTCGAACATTATTACGCCTTTGTCTATTTTCGAAATCCTCCAGTTTCCATAACATATCGGCGGTTGTCTTATCTTGATCTTTCCTAGCATCCTGGATTTTAACCATATCATCTTCCAATTTCCCCGTTCTGGTCTCCACTTCAGAAATTCTCCCGACCATCTCTTCATACAGTTTACTGATTTTGTGCAGAGAAGATTGCATTTTTTTATTCGCATGTTTAGCCCTCCTCTTTGCCCTTTGGCTCTCAACGCGAGCCTCACCTTGCATTTGTTTTAGGGTTGTAAATAAAACTTTGAAATTAGAGGCACCTCCATCTGTTTCCCGAGATGTAGCATCATGGCAGCCTGCTTCAGCATTTTCAAGCTCCCCCGTAGGTGGTGCAGAATTCTCCATTGTGTTGTCCCAGTCGAGTCTTTTTGCCACTGACTTCGTATTACCTCTGCGTAGTCCCTTTGACAACTTCTTTTGTCTAGAATTAATGTTCTGTTTGTTAGATTTGTTTTTACTCTTAAATTTAATGTTTTCCACAGCTTTGATGCTACCTATGGCAGCTGTTTTAAACCTTGTATGAGCAGTCTTTTGGACTGTTTCCTGTGCTGACTCTATAGGTTCTGTGTCGCTGTTAGTAGAGATTGAGGTAGTTTCAGAATCAGTCCCTGATTCAATCTCTTTATCTTCCATATTAGTACTCACTGTTGAATCCACAGACGTTTCCGATTCTGAATCTGACATTGTTTCCAGGCTGCAGTTCTCACTTTCCTCGTCATCTGCCTCATCGTTGCCAGTAAAGAAGACATCATCACTAGGAGAGGCCGGTTGTACATCAGGTAAATTAATTGTGCTTACATTCACCTTTTCAAGTAAATCTGTATTTATACATACTTTAGCCCATGTTTCTGCTTCTGTTACTTTTATAATTCCGTCCATTGATATCTCTACTATTTCCGTCTCAGTTAGGTTGATTACCCCTTTGGGATTGATTTTTTCAGTTTCTATGCCCATCAACAGGTTTTGACATGTGCTTGTCCCTTTAACTCCGGGAACGGCGTTGTTTATGACTTTCTCCTTTAAGAGGTTGGGTCCGCCCTCTTCTACCGCTGTAGAAAAGCCTTCCGTTTCTGTTGGCTCTGTAACTTCAAACTGTGGCTGTGACTCCAGTGCGCCGGTCACATTCCCGCCAGCTCCCGTCTGCTCGAGCGGCTCCCCATCAACTCCAGGCTGCTTCTTTCTGCACAGATATGCCAGCGTAGGGATTTCAGTTCCCCGCGAAGAATCCAACTGCGGAGTTGGTTGAATATCCGATACAGATGCCATTGCGGGTGAAAACGTCTCCACTATTGTCATTTGTCGAAGCGCTGTCTCCTTCCCTGATGCCTCGCCGGCGGTGAGTTTTACCTCCTCCTTTCTCCTTGCTGAGGCTGACGCTGGGGCTATCAACTTCTTCTTTTTTTCCCCTGCATCTTTTTCACAGATTTTCCTCATTTTAATCTCCTTCGCTACCTCTCGTCTCTGTTGTGCTTTGGACCTCACTTTCCCCCTCAGATTTGACGCGGGAGCACCAAAGTTGTCCATGTCTCCTTCTTCCTCATCCTCGTTTCCCCAACCGTTTCGATCACGGGTTTTCTTCGGGGATCGTGCAAGTTTTGGAGCCATGACTTTCAGAACGTTTTTCCGATAAGTACTCCCAGCTAGAAGAGGGTGATTTACCAGAAATATAAAGTAATTGTGTACAGCTCCTTCTTTTTCCTGGGGGAGGTCCCTTATCGGAAAAGACCAGGCAGTGAAATCTCTCAACATCACCCTTTATTCGGCGTCGATCACTTCCATTGAGTTGTTAGCACCAACTCTCCTCCAGTATTACAAAAAAAATCTTAGAGTCTTAGAAGCAGTCTTGGGGACGAAATAGCTCTGTCTCCTTGATCACAAGCCTCATCTTCATCTTTTCGGTAATTCTCAAATAGCATACAGGCCCACAAGTAGCAGAAAATTAGAGCTGTAGTTGCACAAGTGAGCACATAATACAGAAAAATATCACTCTGCCATCAGGAGAGAGTCAGGACACGACCTTCCTCTACGGCGTCTCGGCGGCCATCTTGCCCCTCCACTCAATCAGGATTCAGAAGTAACCACAACACCAAAACAGCACTCATCGTGGCCAATTAGGGAATTTGTATCATCCTCGATCGATGAAAAACAGCAGCCCTCATCCTGCTCGACCTCTCAATGGTCTTCAACACTTTCTCCCATAACACCAGCATTTGAAGACTCCACGAGATTTGCATACAAGGATCTGCTTGCAAATGGATCTGTTCCTTCCTCACAGGAAGAAGCAAAAGGGTCAGACTGTCACCCTTCACTCATTGACCAAGAGATTGATATGTGGAGTCCCAGAGGGATCATTCCTCAGTCACACCCTTTTCAACATATACATGACACTGCTCGCCAACATCATCTGATCGCAAGATATCACCGTCTTCTCCTACGCCAACGACATCCAACTAATCATCTCCCTGACGGACATGAAAACCCCTACCAGAACCAACTTCACCAACAGCATAACCATGGTAGCAGACTGGATGCAAATCAACTGCCTGCAGCTCAACTCTCACAAGACAGAAGTATTTGTCTTTGGCAACAAGACTTCCCCATGGGACTCTACCTGGTGGAACTAGGACGTACACACCACGCAAGAATTCTAGAGATCATCGTAAACGGCAAGTGCAACATGACGGCTCAAATTAACGCGGAGTGCACCACCTGCTTCCTCATCCTATACATGCCACGAAAGATCTTCAAATGGTTGCCCCAGAACACCAGAAGGACCGTCACACAAGCACTCAACACCAGCAGGCTGTACTTTGGCAACACTTTCTGTGCCCAAATTGCCAAATAATTCCAACACATACTCCAGATCATCGAGAACACAGCTGGAAGACTCATACTCGACCTTCTACGCCACATCACATTGCACCTCAAGAAGCTTTACTGGCTCCCCATTGACAAGTGAGGCCAATTCAAACTTCTCAAGCACACATACAAAGCCGTTCACAACACAGGACCAGAATACCTGAACATCTGCATGCACTTTACCCAACCCACCAGACACCTATGCTCTGCCTTACTCTCACTTGTGCACATTTACCGCAACCCAAATTTGGAGGTCGCTCATTCTTCTACATTGCACCCAATACATGGAACAACCTCCCTCAACACAACAGATCCTCCTACTTACTCATTTAGTTTTGCAAGAACCTGAAGACCTGGCTCTTCGTATAAACACTTGGGGACCTCACACCCACACACCTATTCAAGCACCTGGATACCCTCTTGGGTGATTAGTGCGCTAATCAAATCAATATAAAATGACATAAAATAACATTGGCAAAGGAAAGTAATGGAGTAGCTTATTCACTGAACACTATGCATTGGCCTCTCTCATTGGCCGCAGTAAGCAGAATGTACTTAAGTAATACTCATTGTCAATTCTGTTGTGATGAAACAAACCTGATTACCATCAATTATAGGTATACGTTAATACACTTCAGTTTCTCACATAGAGTATATTACGCTCCCAAGTGACTAGGCAAATTTTTAATACATTCCTTTGTTGCATTTTCTGTACACAGAACACAACATAAAACAACTCGGGCATACATCTGCTGACTCACCAACTCCTATATAAAAACATCATTATATCAGAATTCATTAATACAATATCAACAGTATAGCAAGCACCAAGATCCTAGATAACAAGGCGCTATTTAAGTATATCTAAAGAATAATACCCCCATCTGCCCAGATCTATCCTGATTCCAACCCTGCATGTCAAATATATTTTACCAGGGAGATACCCTGTAATAAACACATTTTGTTTGGAAATTACGGAAACAATTGCCAAACTCACTGAAGTTATCATTAAAATGTCTCTTTTTATTAATGTTGCTTGGTTTTGTGAAAATCATACTGTTGTATATTTATCCTTCCTCTATTTCCATGCTCTACTATAGTTCTTACCTATGTCACCTATTCCAGAATGTACATGGCCCTGTCTCCTCCTAGTGTTCTAGTTGGTGACAGTTTGTGCCTGGCCAGCCTGTGTTGTGGTTACTCCTTTCTGTTTCTCTGCAATACACCCTTATTGCTGCATCTGTGGTCTCCAGCATCTTTACTACAATTTTGGCGACGTTACTTGCTGGCCAGCACCATTGAAGACCCCATCTTGATCTCTAGTTTCAAGATATGTAATGGAGAGCAGTTTCTAACGGAGTTTCCTTAACGAGAAACGAACCTACAGCGTGCTGGATTCGTCAATGTCATTTTGCTCTGCTTCCGCTTCAAAAGAAGACACCGATTTGGGGTAAATTCTTTAAATTGGACTTGATTGAGGATTGCAGCTCGAGCGCAACTAGCGCTGACGTCATCTGAACTCAGCAGGGCGAGCCCGGCGCGTGACGGACTGGTGAGTCAGCCACGAGAGTTGTTGCTGTGCCACTTAGAGCCCCTGACTTCGGTGGAGTCTGTGCGTCACCCGGCGGTGCTCGAGAACAGCGCTGCTGCCTGGTTACCAGCGAGACGCCGAGACGCGCTGTTGCCTGGTTACCAGCGAGACGCCGAGACGCTCCAGCGAAGTCAGCGCGTGAGTTAGTGGAGCGCGTGTGTACTGTTGTTGACTCGCGTTACCAGGGAGACGCTCTCTGTGCGCTTCAAGCCTCGTTTTCAAGCATCCTTAGCCTCGTTTTCAACGGCGGCCATTTTATCCTTTGTTTACTATTCAAGTCTCATTTTCACCGCAATTCAGCCGGTTTGGGCTATTTTAAAGTGGAATCTTTACTGTTTCAGTCAAACTCCTGCCTTTTCTTCGCAATTCAACCGTTTTGGGTCATTTTAAAGCGTAATTTTTGCAGGTTCAAGTCAAATTCCTGTTCCACATCTCCAGTATCGCTTTGGACACTTTTGAATGGCTAGAGGTATGTTACTATAATCCAATACTGTGTTCTGTTGTGCAAAAGCAGTGTTATTTTATTATTTTTCCTCTCATTCTGCACAGTTAAGTCAACATGGCACAACAATTTATAGTAACTTTGCCTCCTCAGTTCTTGCCTGAACCTGGTGTACCTGAGATACCTTGGGAGGACTGGTACATCATGTTTGACAATTATTTGGAAGCGCTTGATGGACAGGAGTTTTCACCCAAAAGGAAAAAGGCTATCCTTTTGAGCACTCTGGGCAAGGAAGGGCAGAGAGTTTTTAGATTTCTTCCTATCACACTTGGTGCGAGTGGACATGACATTGATGAGTTTAAGGAGGCGGTTGATCGCCTGGAAATCAGATTTGCAAAAGAGGAGAATCTGATTATGAACCGCTATAAATTTTACACACAACGCCAAAAAGAGTCAGAAACGATAGATGACTTTGTGGCAAGACTTAGGGAACTTTCCATAAAGTGTAAGTTCGGTCCTATGAACGACGAGCTCATAAGAGATCAATTAGTTGTCCAGTGTTCAAGTAAGAAAATTCAAGAGAGGCTATGGGCAGCTAAGAATCCGACCTTGAAGGATGCAATTGATCTGGCCAAAGTAATTGAGGAATCTAGTAAGTGCATGAAGGCCCTAGATTCACACAAATCTACTCCACATCAAGAAGTTTCTGTGGTCACTGACAAAGGTGGTGGTACGGAGTGCGAACACTGTTCTGGTGACAATGTTGCTGTAGTAAAAAACAGACCCAGACCCTTTGCCAAGAAATCCTCAGTAAGCAAAATTTGCAACAGGTGTGGCAGTAGCAGTCACTCTTCCGACGCGAGGTTTTGCTTTGCCTCTAACAAAGAGTGTTTGAAGTGTGGGAAAGTCGGACACTTTTCCAAAATGTGCAAGGCAAAAACCAGACAGAGAGTGAATATTGTTGATGACTATGTTGATGATTCTGCAGTTGAACCAGATAGACTTTTGGTCATTGACGATGTTGATGTCATCTGTGACGATCCAAGGCAAACCAGACCCAAAGCCATATTCAAGATTGACTCCCACGAGGTGCTGTTGATGGTTGACACCGGTTCTCGCCATACCATCATACCCAAGTCTACCTTCGATGCCTTTTGGGAGGGGGTGAATTTACAACCAAGTGACATTTCCCCTAAGGGCTTCAATGGCCAGAAAATTGAAATTCTTGGGTTTTTTGAATCTGAGATCTCATTTGAGAAGAGGTCTATTTTTGGGAAAGTTTATGTTTCCATTGATGGTCCTCCCATTCTAGGGTGGGTACATCAATATGACCTCTATATCGTCATCAATCCTAGGGCAAAGAACCAAATCATGGTGGTTGATGATGACTCCATTGAGTTTATCCTGTCTGAATTTAGGTCTGTGTTCAGGGAGGAGTTGGGTGAGCTTCGGGGTTATGCCCATCTTATAAAGTTGAAGAAGGGAAGTTTGCCTGTCCAACATCGTGTAAGGAGAATTCCCATCTCCATCCGCAGTGAGGTAAAGCTCTTAATTGAAGAGATGCTCCAGTCTGGTGTAATCGAGCCTACAGAAGCATCGGCATGGGTTTCGCCCGTCGTGATTTCCAAGAAATCAGACGGAAAATTGAGATTCTGTGTGGACCTCAGGTCCCTAAACAAGTGTGTCGTTGCGGACACCTTCCCTTTACCCAATATTACGGAGATGGTTTCCACTCTTCAGGGCGCGAGATATTTCTCCAAACTCGATCTGAAGAGTGCCTACCATCAGGTTAAGCTCCATGAGTCATCGAAGCATCTTACCGCCTTTATCACCCCAGAGGGGATCTTTCAATTTACTCGTCTTCCCTTTGGGTTGATTTCGGCGGCGAGTGTTTTCCAGAGGTTGGTCAGTGAAATCTTTAAAGGACTCAAGAATGTGGTATTCTTTCAAGATGACATTTTGGTCTTTGGGGAGTCTGTGGCTGACCACAATCTTGTCCTCAGGAATGTCCTACATAGAATATGGGACACTGGCCTTACATTACGTAGGGAGAAGTGTTCCTTTCTCGTAGAGAACATCGAGTACTTGGGGCATGAAATTTCAGTCAATGGAGTCAGACCCAAGAGGAATCTTCTTGATGCAATACGCCTCGCCCCTTGCCCGTCTGACAAGGACCAGTTACGGTCATTCATGGGCTTGATCGAATACTACTCCAAGTTTGTGGAGAGGTTCTCTGAGAAGACTTTGCCTCTGAGGACCTTGTTGAAGAAGGGTTGTAAGTTTTCTTGGGGATCTGAAATGGAAGCTTGCTTCAATGGAATTAAGGAGGATATCTGTAATGCTAAGGTCCTGGCACCCTTTGATACTGCCAAGTCCTCCACTTTGTTGGTAGATGCCAGTGCCTGCGGTCTGGGTGCGGTCTTGCTCCAGTCCCACAAGGACGGCGACAGGCCTGTTGCTTTTGCCTCACGCACTCTTTCAAAATGCGAACAGAACTACTCTGTTATCGAGAAAGAGGCTTTGGCTGCTGCGTGGGGTGCTCATCACTTTCGACCATATCTATGGGGCACCCGTTTCAATCTTAAGACTGACCATAAACCCCTCATCCGCATCCTCTCTCCTGGGGGAGGGGCATTTGGTTCTCCAAGGTTGGCAAGGTTGGCCTCGAAACTCCAGGAATACCATTTTGATATTTCCCACATTCCTGGGTGGAGGAACTTCCAGGCTGACTGTCTGTCTAGGTTAGCCCTTCCTTCTGGCGCAGATGTTGGTTTCAGTCTGGAGGGTTATGATGAGAATGTTGCTTGGATTGATGATGTTCTCCTACTATCTGAAAGCTCCTTTTCTCGTTCTGAGTGGGTGGATGCCATGGTCAGGGATGATGTGTTACAGGAAGTTATTCAGCTCATCAAGTTGGGTTCCCGCAGGGAGAGCTGTCTTCATGTCTCTGTTCGTCCTTTTCTTAAAGTCATTGATGATTTGTCTGTGTGCAATGACAACGTCATAATGCGTGGTGACAAATTCGTGCCTCCCTCTGATTTGAGACCAAAGCTCATTTCTTTGGCACACGAGGGTCACCTTGGCCAAACACTGACGCAACAGCGTCTCAAGTTGAACTTCTGGTGGCCTGGTATGGACTCCATGGTTTCCTCATGGGTTGAGAATTGCTACACCTGCAAGGTGGGTGAGAAGAGGCTTAAGGTTTCTGTGGGGTCTGAGATGGGCGCGCTGCAGTTTCCTGAAATTCCATGGCACACCATCTGTTTGGATTTTATAGGTCCCATGGCTGAACTACCTCTTCCTCAGAGATTTGCTGTTGTCATTGTCGACTGCCATTCCAAGTGGTTGTCTGTGGAGTTTCTTAAGGATATTACCACGGCTACTACCATCAAACATCTTAAGTCTTTATTTTTTAGAGAGGGTTTCCCCAGTGTTCTCATAACTGACAACGGTACACAGTTAGTTTCGCATGATATGCAAACCTTCTTGTCTGATTGTGGCATTTCCCACCATAGGACTTCCCTCTACAACCCCCAGGGGAATGGCCTCTGTGAGCGCCTTAATAGATTGGTGAAAGGTACCGTCCAAATGGCTCTCTCTAGTGGCTCTTCTGTTTCCTCCCTTGTTAGTGAAATGGTTTATGCGTACTGTACCACCCTTCATGGTTCTCTCACCACTTCTCCTTTTGAGATGATGAGGGGTAGGGTTCCCAGCACCAAACTCATTCCCTCTTGGCTCAAGGACCTGGTCGGCCAGTCTCTTTTGGGTGATGCTTCCAGGGTTGCTCCCAAGTCTTATGGTAAGGGCACTGTGGGTTCTCCTGGCAGGTGTCCTTCAGGTAGTTGTTCTATAGGTCTGCCTTCTAAGGTTCCTTCTCGCAAACCTCTTGTAGGCTGTAAGCCCTCTGGTCAGGTTGTTGCTGGCAAACTCGCTAAAGGTGATCTTGTCAAGGTAAAATCTGGTCGTGTCTCAGGTGGTTTGTCCAAGTTCCGTGGTCCATTCCTCGTCAAGATGGTCTATCCTCATTATGTTGTTCTCTCTAATGGGGAAAAATGGAATTTAAGGAGGATTGCTCTCTATCAGAAAGCTGGTGTTGGTCCTGTTGTTGGTCCTGGCCCTGCTCTTTCTCCTGCTCCTGTCCAAGACCTTCCCTCTTCGGGGTTCATGTTTGTTCCTTCTCAGGATTCTTCTCTTGTTGTTCCTGCTTCTGTGAATGTCTTGGCTAGGGGTGATGGCGGGGGGGATGCCCCTGATCCTGTTGTGTCTGTTTCCAATCCCATTGCCATCCCTGATTCCAGTCCTAGTCCCTCTTTGCCTGCTACTAGACCTCAAAGGTGCCACCGACCTCCTGCCTATTTGAATGATTTTTGTTGTGATTAGGTTTTTTCAGAGGGGTGACGTGTGTCCATTTCATTGCTTATTTACAATGCTGATTTATCCCTTGACGTTGTTAACTCTTATCTTTATTTCAGGTGCTCTCTTTTAGCCTTGTGTTAAGTTAAGTTTTCTTTCCATGACATGCTTACCTTTTGTGTTAAGTTTCCTTTCATTTCTTTGTTTTGTTCTACGAGAGGAGATGTGTTGTATATTTATCCTTCCTCTATTTCCATGCTCTACTATAGTTCTTACCTATGTCACCTATTCCAGAATGTACATGGCCCTGTCTCCTCCTAGTGTTCTAGTTGGTGACAGTTTGTGCCTGGCCAGCCTGTGTTGTGGTTACTCCTTTCTGTTTCTCTGCAATAAACCCTTATTGCTGCATCTGTGGTCTCCAGCATCTTTACTACACATACCTAAACACATAAAGATGGTTACTGCTGTGTTTTTGTTTCTTGCTAAAAGTGAAATTACTAAAACACGGATATGTGGACCTCTGGATAGTGTAAACGACTGGCTCAAAGAAGCTGCCACTCGCAACTTAAACATTAAGACATCTGCTAGCCTTCAACCTACCGAGTCCCGTCCAAAAGACAGAATTAATAAAGAAGTGTCAGTTGTTATTCTTACACTTTATGTGACCTGCTATCTCATTTCGCCCACATGGACTTTTGATGGTTCTCTTCTGTGATACTGCTATGGATCTCCTTATATTGTGATGCAGATCTCCTGTGCAAGTATTGCCCTAATCCTGTATACCAGAGAACTCTTTCCTTGGAATGCTGAACTATTGTTGTTGATGCTGTATTGAGAAATATATCTGAACTAATAATAAAAAGAAGAAGGCTCTGTGGTTTGCACTTCATGATTTCATGCTGGCAGTCACCCAGAATCGCTATGGGTCACCCAGGGACTGTCATGGAATACCGGCCCTGGAGTTTTTCACTCCATAGTAGGAGGGAGCAGATTTTCTGAAAAGGGCAGATTCACTGTCCACCTTCTGCCACGGGTGCTACACAAGTCCCCGCACCCCTGTGATGTGGCGCAGAGGAATGGCATAGCCTGGAGGAGAACCCTCATCCATCTCCTCAGCCTGCAGCGGCGGCACCTCCGTGGAGGCGTTTCGCCCACGGCTCTGTGAGCAATAGTTAAAGGAAAACTATAATGATGATAACCAACGCTATTCTCATTTTAGTCTTCCGTTTCCTTGTGCGTGGCGGGGCTTCTCTTCTGGCAGAGATGGGGCCGGGGGGAGGAGTGGTTTGCCCACTCAAAGTGCGCATGAATGTTTGGCCAGCGGTCTCAAGCCGGCCAAACATTCATGCGCACTTTGCATGTTCTCTACCCAGGCTGTATTACAACCTGGGTGGAGAACATGCCCAGGCTCCCATTCCCTGTCTGAGTGCCCAACCACGGAGCTCAGACCAATCACAGAACTGTATTGCAGCGTTGTGATTGGTTTAGGGGAGCTCAGCTGCTTTCTGCTGCCTGACTCAAGACAGTAAAAAGATAAGAAGAGGATGGAGGAGAGGCAGCGGCTCGCTGTAGCCAGGCAAGTGTTTTTTTCTTCCTTCCAAACCTCCGCCTCCCTGGCTTACCACACCCGTCTGGTAGGAGCCGCTCCTGGCAGCCTGTGTGAAAAAGCATTAGCAACTGAAAGTAGTCCTAGCCTGCCTTCATAAAGCCTGCATCCAGCACCTGAGCAGTGTGCCCAAAGTGTTGCTAACAATGTTGCCAAATGTGTTGCAAGTTGAGGCACCACAGCGTCTGTGTCTGTGTCACTTGGCACATGAGCAGGAAGGAAAATTCACCAGAGACGGGGAGGGGAGGTGGATAAAAGGACATTACAGATACCCAAGAGAGGCAGCAACCGGTGAGGGAATGAGGGAGAGAGTTGAGAGAGACAGCTGTGAGAGAGACACACGAGATAGGTGGGAGAGATAGGTGATGGTGAGGGTGATATAAGAGTGGAGGAGAGAGAGTGGCCCTTTAGGAAACAAGAGCCAGGTGAAAAAAGTATAGCTTTGAGACACAAAGGAGGAGATAGCTGAAAGAGTGAGAGAGAGAAAGAGAGAGAGAGAGAGAGAGAAGGAGACAGGTGGGTCTGTGAGTCTAATGAATGATGCAGACACAGAGTGGTGGCTGGTGGAATTTGAAAGTGGGGAGGCACAAGACCAACCAACAAACCCAGGCATGCAAACGAATGCAATGAACAAGCCTGACATTTCCCAGAAGGCTTGGGGGGCCTCTCCCTCTGAGAAATTTTCTAAAAAATGGTGGAGAATGTTGCATCCCCGAGCATAATCTTTGTAACAAATTGACCAAAAATACAGGGAGGTATGGCCCCCACTCAGTGCCCCCCTTTTGAAAAGCACATTCTCTCATTGATGGTCGAGGGGATCTCAGCTCCTCCCCCAAAGGTGGCCACTAGAAACAGAGCTCCTGAGGTGAGGCAATGCCCTCCCAGATCTCACTCCCAGCTGTTTCAATGTCAGACCAGGGGCGGCTCTAGGCTCATGGCGGCCCTGGGCAGAGATCGTAGGTAGCGGGCCCCAGAAGAGGGTGTCCGGGCAGGGCGGAGCGCGGAGGCCAGTGAAGAGGGGGGGTCAGGGTGTTTGAAAGTGAAACAGAGCCGGAGGAAGCCAAATCCCTGCCAGGGGCCGCCAGGAAAATATGTATCCATCCTCAGAGGATTATTATATTAAGGATATATATTTGCGTGGTGGCCCCTGGGGTTTAGTGGCCCTGTGCAGGTGCACAGCTTGCACATGCCTAAGGCCGCCCCTGGTCAGACAGTGCAAAACCCCACACCTCCCCGTTTCCCTGTTGTGGGTGATCCAGGCTGGAAACTAGCCTCCTGTGTGGGATATCACTACACAAAGGATGTTTCTGGAGAGCAGCTTGGAATGGACATTCAAAAGTATCATCGCAAACTGGTTCTGCAAAATGTGCACTTTAGAAACATTTATCACCATTGTTTTGAAGCACTCCTATATACCAGCAGTAGTAAAATGATGTACATCAAGATGGGATTTACACCTTTGTACTATGATATACTTCACATATTTACAATTGTAGGTATACTGGAGGTTAGGAGATTTAATCAAAATCACACAAAGGTCCAAGTTGCAAAGTTTGTCACTGTATTTTAGCCATCAGACCACACTGAGTTTGCTTGTATCTTGTTTAATCAGTTGGAACCAAAATGTGCAACCATCTCTATCTCTGAAAAGAAGATATAACAATATCAGGTGCAGCTTAAAACATGCAACAATCAGAATTCTTGTTCGCATCAAGACGTATGGCTTGCAAGTTAAAAGATTGAAACTCGGCAGGGCCAAACCAGCACCCCATCCCCCTGAGTTCAACTGTTGAGTGCTCCATATCAACTGGGCAAAATTAACACTTGCTGCGCTCCAAAAAAATTAACCTGCAGCATCAAATCTCCATAAAAAGGAGAATAGGGCACTTGGAAATTAAATACTGAAACCGGAATAGGCACACACACTTCACTTTGAACCTCATTGCATACCTGCGGAGCTCTAGGAGCTTCCGCAATTGCAAACATTTGCAGGCACATGCATCAAAGCCTTTTGCGATCGCAAACGGTGCGATTCACAAAAATCGGCCGTTTGCGATCGCAAAATTAGCTTTTGCGATGCATTAAGGCCCCTCGCAATTTGAGAATTAGCAATTAATTACGTGTTCTCAAACTGCGATTGCATTTAAGGAATCGCATTTTGCGATTCTCAATGCAGTGCATTAAAGTAAAAAAATCTGCGATTTCGCTTAAAGGGGGAGCAAATTACCATGAAGTTGAACTTCATGGTAATTTGCAAAAACTTTGAAAAATGCACTTTTGTGCATTTTTCAAAGTTTTATGTTGCACACACACATGGCCTTAGGGCATGTGTGCGCAACATATGTGCACAGATCAATTTCAGGGGTGCAACAGGGTGTCCTTTTGATACACTGGCACCCTTGCAATTGCATTCTCAATTTGCGATTCTCTAATTGAGATTCGCAAATTGAGAATATCTTCCCATTCATTCCTATGGGCCTTGAGGCCCATAGGAATGAATGGGGAGGTATTCCTTAATTGCGACTCGCAATTTGCGAGCCGCAATTAAGGAATGATTAGAAATTGATATTTTTTAAGCGATTTCTACATGCATAGGCTTTTGCGATTCCTTAAAAATCGCAATCAAGGAATTGCAAAAGCCAACATTGATGCATTTGCCTGTTGGTGACCCATCCAAAGTCCATCAGTTTCAGCCACATTTACAAATGCGATTTTTCCATTAAAGAAATCAATATGAACCCAACACTTCTTGTGTGCAGCACTGTCCAAATAGTCAATAACATTGCCTGTCATTCAAAGCATTTGGAAAGCGCAGGCAAATGTCACCCCAAAACACTAGACCAGGATTCCAGAAGAAATCCACTCCAAAACTGCACCACAACATGGCGAGAAGACAAAAACATGAGTGCCTGTGGGGCACACCGTCACAAAATTGATTAGCCAAAAAGGACCTTTGTTGTCTGTTGCATGATGCAGCAATGCATTGTAAAATGAATGAGACTGTCATCCCGCAACTACAGATCGCTCATCCTTCCCTTCTTTCCCCACTCGAGTGAACTTTTTTTATTTTTTATTAAACCGTATACAATATACAGAAATACCATCAAAGAGCATAGATATTATAAAAAAACATCAGAACAACCCATGGCTATACAATACATAGTCATCCTCAGCAGTAAATATCTAAACAGTTCAATATATTGAGGCATCAGACACATTTGCAAAGAAGAACCAAGCTTATTGTTCCACATTAATGGGGGACTGGTGCTGCTTCACAGACCACATATATTGTAACAGAGTCTTCCATTTATCACGAAGTCTAGAGGAGGTGGGTAGTTCCTCCGCAGGCATCACTAAATTGTCACAACAATATACTCGGTCTCTCATTCATTGGGGGGTAGAGGGTCTCTCTGTGCTTTCCCATGTCATCGCCACTCGTCTCTTGGCCATAAGTAGGGCCACTCTCGCAAACTTGCCCACAACACCCTTTAGTGACAGCACCAATCTAACAAGCAGACTTGCGGAGAGCACTGCAGATCGATGTTAATCATGGTACATAATTTGCTAATCACATCAGCCCAGTAGGCTGCAACCCCTGGACATATCCAGGCTAGATGCCCGAAGTCGGCTCCCGCCCTTCCACAGTGCTGGCAGGCATCAGTGCCTCTAAGCCTATATATGAATAACTTTTGCGGAGTGCAGTATACTTGATTAATGTATTTGAAGTGAATTATTTTGAGGTTACCATTAAATGTCAGGGCACTGGTCATCTGAAAACAGTGTTCCCAATCTTGCTGTGTTTGTTGAAGGTTTAAATATTCATTCCATCTCTCAAGACTTCTATTATGTGGGGGAAGCTTCTTTGGCCATGGCTGCTTGGTAGAGCTTGGTAATGAGTTTGTGGTGTGTAGGGCTGAGGAGCAGTGTATGTAGTGTCTGCAGTGTTGGGGGCTCTGTGGGTAAAGTGGGGTAATGTGCTTGCATCGCCTTCTTCAACCTATGAAGAAGAAATATAATAAAGACTTCTTGTTCTGCATTTAGCTAAGGTCGCCTGTCAGGAAGGCGCCGTCTGGATACACATTTTGCATACGAGTAATCCCCCCTAGTTTCAAAGTATGCATAGCCCCATTCACATGCGTGACCGACAGATCTGAGTGAAAGGCAAGTGGCAACATGGGGGAGTAAAGAGGCAGTTTTCCAGCCAGACGTCCCAATGCCTGCCAGGCCGCCATGGTGATATCAATAGTATTGATTTCAGTGCGGGGTGTTCGCCTGCGGGTGTGGGTTAAAATGGAGCTTAAGGGAATGAGGTGGGTGCCACCGTCCTCCACTGCCGTGTGCAGGATAAAATCGTGAGAGCCAAACCAGTAGTGCACATATTACTTGTGAGCGCACAGATAATATAAATAGAGATCAGGCACGCTAAAGTCTCCCTCTTCGTAGTCCAATGTAAGTGTCTCCCAGCCTACAAGGGCTTGCTTACCCCCCAAACTTGTCGGAGAAGCAGAGAACGCAATGATTAATAAAATTGTTGAGTCAGTCGGATTGGTATGTCACAAAAAAGATATAAAAATGTGGGCAGCACGACCACCTTGGTGAGGGCTATACGATCGAATAGTGACAGAGGGGAGCTTCACCCATCTATCAACCTGTTGTTCAATGTTGGGTATGCAGTGCCATAGTTCTCGCGGACAACTGTTCAGGGTCCCGATGTATTCACATCCCCAAGTATTTTATTGGGTCCACTGACCACACCAGCGTGAATTCCAGCTCCTGAGGCGGGGTGCTCTTCATAAGCGGCACCACCACCACTTTAGCCCAGTTGATGTTGAGACCGGAGAATAGGCCTAACTGAATATATTCTCGGAGGACTGGTGCCATGAAAGTGTGTCGTTCCCTTAGGAAAAGTAACATGTAGTCGGCGTAGAGTGAGATATTTACTGGGTGCAAATCGGAGGGCTGGGGCCCTATGTCGTCGTCTAATAATGAAGGCTAGAGGTTCCAATGTTAACGCAAAAAGGAAGGTAGAGAGGGGACACCCCTGCCTGGTCCCTCTGTTGGTTTGAATAGAGTCCGAGGTGCAACCCTGTACTCGGATCCGAGCACTAGGGTCAGTATATGATAGGCGCACCCAATTGATAAAAATAGGTGGAAACCCCGTACGTCGCAGCACATAAAAGAGACAACACCATTCAATACAATTAAAGGCTTTGGCTGCATCCAGCATCACAGCCGCCGCCTGGAGCCCGGTGTCAAGGACATGGAACATGGCAAAGAGTGTGCATAGATTATGGGAGGTGGACCTTGTAGGCAATGAACGTGGAATGGTCTTGGAGGACCAGTTTCGGCATGAGGGGCTACAGCCTGATAGCCAGAATCTTGTCCAGGATTTTAGCATCTGTAATATTAAGTGACAGCGGCCGGTAGGAGTCACAAAAGGACGTGGTTTATCTTTTTTTAAGGGGGTAATGATTAAGGCCACACAAAGGGTCAAGGGCAACACTCCGGATTCATTTTTTTTTTTTTTGTTGAAAATATCTTTATTTGCAGCATATAGTCACTGTTACAAAACATACTCTACTGCGTAATTTGAACATAATACAATTACAGTGTTCATGACATTATAAAGCCAGCATTACAACACTCCGGATTCATAGGCTTCAGCATACATCTCCAAGAGATGCGGAGTGAGTTCCTCAGCATATTCGTCAGGTCCTGGAGCTTTTTTGTTTGGGAGCGTTTTGATCGCTGTGCGTTTTTCTTCCTCAGTGATGGGCTGACTTAGGAACTCCCTCTGCCCGTCCGAAAGCCACGCAATAGGTACGTCCAATAGGTATGTGTCCAGCTCACGCGTGTCAGTACCGCCCTGTGATGTGTATAGTGCTGCATTAGGGTCCTTAAACTGTGTGACAAAGGCTGGAGTGGTATAGTGATCTTGGCCACCATCATCGGTAATCTTAGCAATAATGTGTCTTTCTGTCTGTGCGTGCTTTCATTTTAGCAGCTAGATGGCGGCCTGGCCTTCCACCCTCACCGTACGCCCGGGCTACAAAGCGTCTAGAGATATGCCTGGTTTCCTCCTCCGCAAGCTTATTAGATTCTAGAATGGATTCTTTGATAGTTGCTAGTGTCTGACCGGAGGGGTAACTGTCGTAGTCCCTCTCGATTTTCTGCAGATTGGTTTCCACCTTAGCAAGCTGTCCGCGTAAATCACGCACTATGCCAGCAGTCGTGCTAATGCAGGTGCCCTGGATAGTGGCCCTAAATGCCTCCCAAAGAGTCATAGCGCTGTCGACCGAGCCTTAATTGCCTCGGGGATAGTCATGGTATATAAGGAGTCTAGCAGCACCTCCGGGCAGAAGCACCACATGAAGGAACAGCCGACGGTCTGCAGGATGCATAACCCAAGGGATACAGGATTATGGTCCGAGAGCGTTCGGGGTAATCTTTCTACCTCGGACACCCAGCCTCCTGCACTTTCGCTCAACAGCCAGTAATCCAGCCGGGACCACCTGTCATGTACAGTTGAAACATGCATGCCCTTCAATTTATCTGGATGCCTCTGACACAACATATCAGCAGTCCCAGTTCCGCCATCGCATCATTAATGACCCGGGCCGCCCAGGGTGAGTGACCAGAGTGACCATCCCTGGCACTCGACTCATCCCTGGTCGGTTCTAAATGTGTGTTGAGGTCACCCCGTATGATCACTGCCTCTGGCAAGTCCCGTAGATTACAAAGGATACGCTCAAATAGGGCGGGGTCATCTGTATTAGGACCATAGGTGTTGATAAGGGTGATGAGACTGCCCGCTAGTGTCCCGTGGACTATAGCATACCGCCAAGCATCATCAACACAAGATTTAACCATAGTGAAGGGGAGGTCTTTCCTAATAAGTGTGAGCACCCCACGAGCCCAGGATGAATAGGATGAAGCCAGGCGGCAGCCGGCCCAGTGTGCCCCAATGCGTGCCTCAGACTGCTTAATTAAGTGTGTTTCCTGGATAAGAGCGATTTGTATGGCATCAGTGTGCCGTCTGGATGTTACACCTTATCAGTTTATATTACGAGCGTGTGATAATTTGAGTGCCTAATGCCCAATTTATATATCTCATATCTACCAAAGTACATTCAGCCAACGGAACAACCCACCCCAATCTCCCTCCCACACTCACCCCCCACCCACTCCAGCGTCCCCAACTTGCCAAAGCTATCCCAAACCTCCCCGGAAAAAACCCCAGTGCAGTACCAGGGACGCAAACTTTGATGGGGAACACCCATGTGGGAGACACCCGAGCACACATCCCCTCTCAAGATAGTGGAGGTGGCCGAGCAAAAAGAGGAATATTCCTGCCTATTCAGTATAGCATCTAGAGACAGTAATGAGGTCACCCAAAAACTTTAAAGCGAATGGCTTAATATGATGATATAGCTCTTACTTGTATAGGTCAGGTCCATGTGGGGAGCCCATTGCATTCCGGTCATGGCCTTCCATGACAAGCCATTAGGTAGAGATACAGCCATGGCACAGCGCAAAGCAGATACATACAGAAGTTCTCATATATCCAGTAGCTTTACTTGTCCACTGCGCCAGAGTCCCTGCAATCATCCTCCGCCGCGTTAGTTGAATCTTGACTGCAGCGTTTGAAAGTTTTGGCTAAATCCATTGCTGACTTGGGAGTTGTGAATATTTTAGGCTCGGTAGAGCATCACCTGAGGGATGTGTTCTGACATGAGAATCTTGTTGACAGGCTGATATTCTCTTTGTGCCTCCTGAACAGCAGCTGTAAAATCCAGGTAGAACGTTAGGGTGTTTCCTTCCTGAGTGATAGTGCCCTTTTCACGTGCCAGGCAGAGTATAGCGTCCCGGTCTCTGTAGTTCAGCAGGTGTGATATGATGGGGCGCACCTGTGGGGGCCAAGCAGCCAAAGATCGATGAGCTCTTTCCACCACGAAGACCGGGGACTGGTTCTCCATCCCGAAGATTGTTTGCAGTAGTTTTTCGATGCAAGTCTCTAGACGCCCTGTATTCATGGATTCTGGCAATCCGGTAATGTGCACAAAGTTGCATCTGGTTCTGGCTTCAAATCGTCGTTGCGAGCTTGAATCACTGCCAGCACCTTTTACATAGACTGTGTCTTGGAGGCCACCTGTCGCAGGCCGTCCTCTGCATCAGAATTGCGCACTTCCTCCTCCCCCAGACGCAGCGCATATTTGTCTAGCTGGTAGACATGTGGACCATTTGCAAATTCAAATTGTCCATCTTCCCATCAATGGATTGGAAACTGGCTTGCACCACAAGCAGCGTTTTATCGATATTTGTCGAGATCAGGCAAGTCCGGCACCTCAACTTAAGCTGCACTCCACATAGTTCTAAACTGTATTCTGCCACCTTTAGTCTCTTTTATGTAACCGCGTGCTGCTCTACCCATAGATAGCAGCATCACATTTCACCAATATGTGATGATACCCAACTCTAAATGAAAGTCTCTGCTTTAGACATCCAATGCCTCAGACACTGCTTGCACATTATCCAGTCCCAGATGTTCAGTGCCAGCCTAAAGCTCAACCCATTCAAGATAGAATTGTTATCTGTCAAGAACACCAAACAAGAAACAATACAATTCAAGTAATTCCAAAAAAGAGCAGTATTGGCTCTAACTGACCACACAGGTGTTTTGTATTGTTAATATGTATGCAATAGCACTCAACCTCCTAATGGTCCTACTGCTCCCAAACCATAAGCCAAAGTGTAAAACAATATACAAATGGGAGTGCCTAGGAAGGGCTGAATAGAGGTATCAACCAAGGTTCATTAAAAATTCCTGAATTATTCTTCCTGGACTAACTAGATTAAGGAAAAGGCTGAATATCTGCATGAGAAGGCTTCACGTGAATGAGATTCCGCGTCTTTCTGCTTAACCCTGTTATGTTGTGTTTGAAGTGAAGTCATTTCCCTACTGTTGTACAGACTGGAGTGGGAATAGTAAATTTGACCTCTCTGAAGTCCAATTCTTTCTCTACTTTTGCACAGTCTGGAGTGGGAATAGTAAATGTTACCCCTCTGGAGTCTAATGTTTCCCTTCTGTTGCATAAACTGGGTAGGAATAGTAAATGTTGCCCATCCGAAGTCCAATGCTTTCCCTACTGTTGCACAGAAGGGAATGGGAATAGTAAATCTTATGTTTATGTTTATATAGTACCTGAATCACCCCCGGAGGGGTATCTCTGCACTTATGGACAGTCATGAAGGTGCTGATACTGTGTAAGAACAAAAATGCTTTCAGGGACTTTCTAAAGTGAAGATGGTCTGTGCACTGCCTCAGTGTAATAGGGAGGGAATTCCAGTTCCGAAGGGCAAGAAACGAGAAGGCTTTCCCACAGTCCTAGACTTATTAATCCGGGGAACTCTGAGAAGAGATTTGGAGCTAGATCGAAGGTCTCTAAGGGGAGTCTATTGGCAAGATATGTTGGACCATTGTCAAACACCGCTTTGTGGATGATGCAGCAAATCTTGAATTTTATTTGTTTACACACCGGTAGCCAATGATGCTGCCACAACAGGGGACTTGAAGATGATCTGTAAGGGGCGTTCAGTACCAACCGTGCCGCTGTATTTTGGACTACCTACAAGCGGTCTAACGAGGTCTTGTTAGCCGAGATCAATAGAGTATTACAGTAGTCTAATCGACTCAGAACTAACGTCTGAATAAGAGTCTTCCATGTATGGTCTGGGAGGAAAGGAAATACTTGTCTCAACAGACTCAGCACATGAAAACATGAGCTCACCGTATGGGTCACCTGCTTCTTCATGTTCAGACTCTGCTTATGCGAACCCCCACATTTTTTTACTGATGCCTCATGGGTGGGAGAGACACCCAGCTCCCCTGGCCACCACTCTGGTGTCCAAAACAATGCGGCCTCTCCGAAGAGCATAATCTCTGTCTTCCCGGCATTTAATTGGAGAACGTTGTTACACATCCACTTAGATATTGCTAGCATGCCGGAAGAGAAGATGGTCTGGGTTGTTCTGGAAGATTTGTCAAAAGAGAAGGTAAGTTGTGTATCATCCGTGTATGATATTGGCACAAACCCATATGTCCTCAAAAGATCGGCCAAGGGAGCAACATAGGTATTGAATAGGGTAGGGCTTAAACAGGATCCCTGTGTAATTCCTTGGTCAGATTTTTGGTCTTAAATCTGTAAGATCCCAGATTACCTGTCTGGGAGCGATCAGAAAGGAAGCTCATCATCCACTGCAAGGCCTCTCCCTTTATCCTAGATTCCTCTAGTCAACTGAGCAGAATTTGGTGATCGACTGTATCGAAAGCCGCCGAGAGATCTAACACCAGTGGATTGCCTTCAGTCTAGTGCTAGCCTGATGTTGTCCGTGACAGCCACTAGGGCTGTCTCCATACTATATTTAGGCCTGAAGCCTGATTGCAACACATCCAGGCTACCTGACACTTCGGCATGAGCTGAGATATGTTTATTAGTGTGCTTATCCAATATTTTGCTAAGGAGAGGTAGTAGGGATATTGGTCGCAAATTCGACAAATCTTTCATAGAGGCCTTGGTGTTTTTGCGCAGTGAGATTACCAGTGCTGCCTTCCAATCAGATGGTAAATGACTTTCCTTTAATGACGCATTCAAGAGGGAACAAATGTGAGCAGACAGTTGTTTTGCAAGGCCCGCAGATATTTTGGCCGGAATAACATCGAGTGGGGATCCTGATTTTAAAGTATGTAATAAAGTTTCTACCTCTTCACAAGTCAGAGGGGAAAGCTCATCAATGGTTTCCCCACTTGCAGGGAAGGTGGTCGTAGGTCATGACCAACTTCGTGTTACCATCTGTAGTGATCTTATTATAAATCAAATCAATTTTCTGCTCAAAATATTCTGGAATAGTGACACATAAAGCATGAGATGGAGTTACTTCCAGATCACACGCTCTGGGGTTCGTGAAATATTTAAGGATCTGGTACAATGCTTTAGTAGCATTACCTGCCTGGGTTAGCTGCTGAGCATTAATAGTTTTCTGGGCTATTTTTATGTTTTTATGATATTGGGCAAGAGATGTCCTATATTTTTCTCTGTCCTTTTTATTATGGGTTCGTCTCCACCGCCTATTTAAGATTTTTGCAATGGCCTTTCCAATTCGTAATTAAGTGGTAAACCAAGCTGCTTGGACCTGTCTTGGGATTTCCTGTAGAGGTTTTTAAAGGTGCAAGTTGGACAATCGCAGCTTTTGCCAAGTCACTGAAACGGACTTACCCCTCCTCTACCTTTCCATGCTCTCCATCCCATAACGCTGGGAAGGAGGCTGAAAAAGCCTCAGGAGTGATTTTATTCCACTATTGTGGAATCAGACCCAATCTTTTCCTGGCTTCTGGGTCCCTGAATCATAAAATCAACGAATGCATGGTCTGACCAGCTAACGGGTCGTGGAGATTCACAAATAATATGGGATGAATTAGTAAAAATAGTGGCCAGCTATATGAGTAAGACCTACATTGATCTTACCACTCCAGAGTCCAACGCTTTCCCTATGTTGCACAGACTGGAGTCAGAATAGTACATTTTAGCACTCTGAAGTCCAACACTTTCCCTACTGTTGGCAGACTGTAGTGGTAATAGTAAATATTACCACTGGGGCGTCCAACGATTTCCTTAGTGTTGTACAGACTGGAGTGGAAATAGTAAATTTGAACCCTCTGAAGTCCAACGATTTCCTACTGTTACTACTAATGCACAAACTGGAGTGGGCATAGTACATTTAACCCCTACAAAGTTCAACGATTTCCCCACTGTTGCACAGATTTGTGTGGGAATAGTCAATGTTACCCCTCCAGAGTCCAACACTTTCGCTACTGTTGCCCAGACTGGAGTGGGAATAGTAAATATAATCCCTCCAAAGTTCAACGCCTTCCCTACTTTTGCAAACATTGGATTGAAAATAGTAATTTTGACCTCACCGGAGTACAATGCTTTCCCAACTGTTGCACAGGCTGGACTGGAAATAGTGTATCCATTATTCCCAGACTAATACTTTTTTACTATTGTTTAAATATATGTAATATTATTATTTGTTTCATTTTCTATTATATATATATATATGCATACTTTTTGTATAATTAAAAAAAATTTTTTTTAGTAAGTGTCTCTTGATTTATATTTATTTAATTTGGTGATTTATATATACACACATATATATATATATATATATATATATATATATATATATATTTAATTTGGTGATGTATATATACATATATATATATATATATATATATATATATATATATATATATATATATATATATATATATATATATATGTGTATATATAAATCACCAAATTAAATAAATATAAATCAAGAGACATTTACTAAAAAAAATTTTTTTTAATTATACAAAAAGTATGCATATATATATATATAATAGAAAATGAAACAAATAATAATATATATATATGTGAAACGCGTAACTGGAATAAACCATCAACTAATGAGTTCACTACATCCGAGTAATCACTTTATTGAATATATATATATATATATATATATATATATATATATATATATATATATATATATATATTATATATATATATATATATATGTATATTACCTACTGGCGGTCGCCAGTAGGTAGTTATAGTTAAGACCTAGTTTTCATAGGAAATTCACAGCATTCTATATGGAATAACTTTTGCGCCGGTGGACGGATATTCCTGAATTTCTCCAAGAAAATGGCCTGCTTGGTTCCGCTCCTTCCCTGAAAGTTTGGGGGTGATTCGTCAAATGGGGGCGAGAAAAAAAATGGGGTCGCAAATTGTGTTTT
Organism: Lissotriton vulgaris; assembly: GCF_964263255.1. Classification (NCBI taxonomy): domain Eukaryota; kingdom Metazoa; phylum Chordata; class Amphibia; order Caudata; family Salamandridae; genus Lissotriton; species Lissotriton vulgaris. Next base: position 822,133,546 of record NC_141687.1, read on the forward strand.
CCCCATGCAATTTTCCATAGGGACCTTTAGCCAGGGCTACAGCCCAAACGGCTGAACGGAATTACACGAAATTTGGCAGAGAGGTAGAGTTCGGTTTGCAGATTGTGCTTTTTGTTAAATGGTGTAAATCCGTTCAGTAGTTTCTGAGAAAATTGCAAGTAAAATCATAGCGATATCTAGAGACGGGGTGCAGCACGCGTACGGAAATTCGTTCAATTACGAGCGCGAGCTGCATGCTGATTGGCTGTTAACTGTCTGTCAACGCTCAAAACCAGGAAATGTTGGCGGCCATCTTGTGCCTCAATAGAACCGAGTAACAAGAAAACAGGAAAGAAAGTTGAGAAATAAGGGAAGGGGGTAGGCTACAAACATGTTGATCCTTTACACTTGCTCAGGGGGTTGTACATGGATGTTTAGGCTCTATTTTTCTTTTTTTTTTTTTTTAAAGAAAAATCGCGGAGTACGCATACTGAAATACGTAGAATTACGAGCAGGAGCTGCATGCTGATTGGTTGTGAACTGTCTGTGAACACTCGATACCAGGAAGTGTTGGCAGCCATCTTGTTCATCGCTAGAAGCGAGTCACAAGAAAACAGTAAAACAAAGTTGCGAAGTAAGGGAAGGGGGCAGGCTAGAAACATTCTGACCCTTTACACTTGCTCAGGGGGTCGTACATGGATGTTTAGGCTCTTTTATTTATTATTTTTTTTTAAAGAAAAACAGTGGCGTAAGCGTATGGAAATCTGTGGAATCACAAGCTGCATGCTGATTGGCTGTCAACGGTCTGTCAGCACTCTAAACCAGGAAATGTTGGCAGCATTGTTTATTTTGAAGTACGCGGGGGTCACGGGTCTCCTACATTCTTCGGGGACCGCCACCTTCCTGGGGCAGTAATATTTAAAATAGGGGGGTCTGTGATGGCACTGATTTCTCAGCTCCGGGGACTTCCACTTCTCGGGACTTTTAAATGTTGGGAAGGGGTCGTGTGGCCTCCTTACTGGAACCTTTGATGGCCCTGGGGACTATCATTTCCCATTGCATCATTGCAGTGTCTCGGGGTGCCTGTCCCCGGGACTCTGCTGTTTGCTGTGTTAGGGCGGGAGCGCCGCGGCTCCCACTTTAGCACAGCAAACCGATTTCCTATTTGAAAGAGAGAGCAAGTTAATCTGCTATGTCTTTCAAGTAGGAAAACAGATTGCTTTTCGTTAGAGAGAGCAGCATGTAAGCTGTTCTCTCTGAGAAAGCAATGCCGGCTCTCAAAGGATGCGGGGAGCCGGCTGCGACCGTGGGGGCATTGCCGTTCTCTCCACGATCCCCAATGTTATTTTTTGAGTCCCAGGGGATGGGGTCCCTTTGTAGCTCCTTAAACATTTGTTGATATAACTTTTCCAAAATCTTTTTTTGTGTTGGGGAACAGAGTATTACTCTAGTGACTTTGTCATCCATGTATCTTTTTTACTTTTTCTTTATTTGAATTCCGCTTTATTTACAGTATGTTCTACCTTTCTTCACAATGAGTTCTACAGCGTAGCGTCCGTTGCAGTGTTCTTAGCTTTTTTGTTCTTTTGGTGACTTACCAGTTTGTGTTTAAGATTTGGTGATCTATTTATGTTGCTTTCCTTTGTGTATCTTTTATGCAGCCTTTTTTGTGTATGTTGTTTTGTATCTAACTTTATTTATTCAGTGCTTCATCCAGTGTTCTAAATATAGGAGTACATCTGTAGACTTGTAGTTTACTCCTTTCCTTTGCCTCTCTCAACCCTAATTGAGAACGTAATGGGGTGAATCAAACTAAGGCAGTGCTGTCCTTAAGTTTGCAAAACAGTAGGTAGTATAAATAAATAAATAAAGCACTTGGCACAATGCAGAGTGACACTGTATTTATTGTATTTAATTTTAGAATATTTTGAAAATAATATACACTCATGTACAAAATATTGGTTTAATTGTAAGATATTTCATATAAATCATCAAATATGCTGATATTACAGTAAAGCTAAAATTAAGTGTTTATGTTTTTGTACAAGGACCTACAACATAAGAAATTCAGTATGGAAAATCAACAACATTTGAAAGCCGGTTTCAACATTAGTAACAGTGTCACAGAAGAGCTAAACATAATTTTTATAAGTAGGGAGAATGAAGAGGAAGATATAAATGCTGTAGATAGCGGGTGTGATTTTCTAAACTAAACTTTAGATGCTGATTTTGTGGAAGTATTGGATGCGATCAAGTATGATCATATGAATTTGTGTAATCAAGAAATTGAAGTAAGAGGGGGAGGCCGTAGCCGGAGGCAGGGGTGCAGGGTGGGAGGTTTGCGGGGGGTAATATTGTCTTTCCTTTTTCTGTTTCTAGGGCCTCTTTTTCTCTTCTGTTTCTTTTGGCTTTCTCTTCACTTCTCCTCCTTTCTGCCTTTGTTAGGAACCATGCAACGGGCTACTTTCCGTACGTTCTGGTGATGCGAATTACAAGGGGGGATGTTTTTATAAAGTTTTGTGTTAAGGCGGGCACCTGCTGTATTGGGGGGCGGAATGTATAGCTTATTGTTTATCCTGATAATTGTGCACTGGCGCTATCGTCCTGCCTGCAGTAGTCCTGACCGTGAATATCCTGAATCTTGCTAACCCCTTGCTTTTGTATTATTTGATTGTGCGGCACTAGATCCTGTTTTTCTTTAAAACTTTAAAAGAAACCTCATTAATCCTGGTGCCTATTTGGTACGGACATTATCCTGAGTTACAACGGGGCGTTTGGGTGGCGGAATGTTGCTATGCTAACTGCTCAATTGATTTGCTTTGCCCGCCTTTGATTTATTGGCCGACTGTGATGGTATCGTGCCTGTGATTGTAACTGATTTACTTACAATAAAGGTTTACCAAAAATTAAAAAATAAATTAAAAAAAAAAGAAATTGAAGTAAATCATCCCAAGCGCAGTCAGCAGAGCTTAGCGTAAGGAACTATGTAGAAGTTTCTAAGTTCCTTAGCATACATTTTAGTTGTCCATGACGACGGTACCAGTACTCATTACTACAACGCTGACATGCCATGAGATTAATGAGGTGAGATTCCAAAATATTATCTTTCTGCTGTACTTTATGCATAAATTTGTTTGCTGAAACATTTTGTAGATCATACACGTGTTTTCAATATATTGTTTTGTGCATAAGAAGTCCAGACAAATCACTCTCAAACCAAACATTGAACAAATATGGAATACATTGTTGAAATCTTGGATTTTCTGCATATAACATTGATGTCTGGTATTCAGATGCAGGAATCTGCTCAGGTCGGTCATCATATCGTCCTCTTTTTCGTGTGGGAAGGAACTGAGGGAAAGAACGATCTTCCAAGCTTTTTTCCCATACAGTAATTGGACTTCCCTTTGCTTCTTTCATGTGGAATAACTCTATAGTATTCCCCATCACTTCTTTAGAATGAAGAGGATGAATACTGTAATGTTGGTAGATTTCTTCAGTTATGGAAACATGCAGTTTTTAAGTCAGTATCTTCTACTGTTATTTATTCTTTTCCCCATACACATTTTTGTGATATACATTTTATATAGCAGATAGAACAGAACATTGCCTTTTTAACTTTTCTAATATCTGCTAATTTTTGCCATATTTTCTTACACTTAGTAGGAACGCCATTGACAAGAATAACGAAATGTTCACACTGTAAATTTTCTACACTAATTGTCTATGTTTTAAGTAAATCAAGATTGTAGTTAATGTTTTCTGTAGTGCTAGCGCTCTTGGTGTCTAGTTGGGAACTGTACTGAGCGGAGAATTGATTGAAGGCACTTCTAAGCACACATAGTGAAGAGAAATTTACATTGAAAGCTGGATTAAAGGTGTGAACTCCGCTGCGTGTAATGTAGATCGAAGGTACTAATTGATACAAATATTAACGAATGCTGTTTTGTACAGTTAACAGAATCTGAGGACAGAGTACAATTGTCTCTACGTTAAGAAAGCAAGGGTAGATCCAATGGTGTACTTAGTGTACAAGCAAAGCTGAATTGAAGTTGTGAATCCGGCTGTCTGCAGTGTACATTCAATGGTGGACTGTATCATCTGTAATCACGATTGAAATGAAAGATAGAACATGTATGGACTGCATTGACAAAATATGTATGTTTCAGGGACATAATAGTTCAAATTGTGACCTGTGTTGTTTGCTAGTGTAGACTGTCATTCAGTGTTCTTTTGGACTTGTAAGACAAATTTTGTTATTGTACTAAACCTATAACTGATATAAATCAAGTTCATGAAATGCAAGAATAATTGATAACCTTAGCCAAGTAAGGTAGCAAGTGTGCAAATTTTTAACTGTGTTTGGGTGGGGTAGTAGCTACATCAAAAAGGTTCGATAAAGGGCCTCGAGTTTGAATCAGAATATGAAATCAAAGAATAGTTGATAACCACAGTGAAGAAAGGCATGAAGTAGGTTTGTGTATGTGTGGATGATATGTTGATTGAGTGGAAGATGAATAAGGTGAAAAATAAGAATTGCTGAAGATGTGCAAGCTATCCATTTCCTTGTAAGGGAAGTGGGTGTTTTAGTTTTCCAGTCCATTACACCGACGGGGTGTTGGATTCTGCAGTGGGAGCCTGAGAAATGTGCACCATATATAAGGAGGCAAGCTAGTGCAGAAAGTACACACACTGTGCGGTAGAAAGGACGCAAGAAAGGGCGCAAGTGTGCAAATTACCCACTGCTATTCATGGGTAGTAGTTAACAAGAAGGATCAATGAAGGGCCTGTAGTTTGAATTTCAATTTCAAGAAGAAGAATTGATAACTGTAGTGTAGAAAGGCTGCAAATGTGGAAACCTCTACAACAAAAAGGTTTAATAAAGGGCCTTGACTTTGAATCAGAATATTAAATTGAATAATAATTGATAATCCCAGTCAAGAAAGGCAGCAAGTGTTCACTTTTAGTACAATAAATACATTACTAGATAGTGCTCAAAGCTTTATTATTTTTCAATAATAAATTTATTCTATTAATATCTCATAATTTAAGAGACATTCCAATGCAACTTCATCAGATATGTAATTCAGATCAATTTCCTCGTCAGCAGTTTCTGATTTAATTTGTACTAAAATGTAAACACAATTTAAAACTTTAAGAAAATCTCCATCAAAGCTTTCATCTTCAAAATCACAATTCATGTCTGCAGCACTAATTTCTCCTTCTTCACTCTCATTGCCGGTGACAGATACGATTAGTTCTTCAATTATACTCAAAGTAATATCCAAAATCTCCTGAGTATGAGGCTCAATAAAGGGCCTGTAGTTTGAATTTCATTAAGAAACAGAATATTTACTAACCGTAGACTATACTGGCTCTTTTTTAATATCGTTAGACTTTTAAGCTTTTTTTTATACATGAACGGCAGGAAGTGCGCAAATTACCCACTGCCATTCACGAGTAATAGTTACCAACAAGGCTCATATGGCCGGGATGCCCGCCACCGCCACCCCCTCCCAACACAATCCCCAAGGATGGGAGAAGTCGGACACAGGTTTGAACTTTTGGAAGGCGGGAGGGAGTCACCCTCCCGGCTGTATTTATTAAAATATGAAACAAAATTTAAAACATTAAATAAAAGTTTCATAATTATGTACAATTTTACATTTATTACATTTCGATGAAGACATGTTCTTTGGCTAATCTTAACAGATCTCTAATACAAAGGTTTCCTAGCCGAGTCTAACATCCTGCAAATGCATCCATTCTAAATTAAAATTGTACATCCTAGCATTAAGGGCCAACGGCAAGGTCTTAACCGGTGTCAGATCCCTACTACCAAAACTCTCGCCCTCACGGTGTGAGTGGCGCATGCGCATAGGACTCTACCCTCGTTGCCAACTGTAACTTCCCTTGTCGTGGTGGGGGCCCCCTTTCCACTCGCGGCCATATTAAAGGTCGTCCGAGTTCCCGTGTGAGGTATCTGTAGGAAGGACAGCGTGGACTCCCCCCCCATCCCCACACTCTCTATCCGCCGTCGCGGATATCCGGCCCCCGGGAAATTAGTAGGAGGGGCATCTAGCCGCCTCCCCCCTGGGAGGAGCCTTTGGCCGTCTCCCCCTAGGCGACCCATCCTTAGTGGGTGCTGCCTCCCCGTGGGAGGGGCCAATGGCCGCCTCCCCCCGGGCTCTCCCATCCATTCTGGGTAGCGCCCCCCTCTAGGGACCTTGAAATTACTGCTCACCGATCATGACCTTACCGCCCGACCAAAATAAATACGACAGTTGTTTACCTACTAAGGAAGGAAAAAATTCTGACATCGCCTCGATGTGTCATCGACTGCTCACTCCTACCAAGAAAAACATTATCCTACCGGCAGAAGTCACATCCTTATCTTAAACATTCCTTTACTTTTCTACAAAGGAAAAAATGCCTATCTCAGCAAAACTTTATTTAAAACAAACATTGCCATAAGGGGCTGGTGGGTGGGTCAAAATTGCAGCTTGTTCCGTCGAGGGCTCACGAGCAACGAGTGGGTGCAGCCTTCAGAGCACAGGAACAAGAGGACACTTCTTCGGATTCCCGCTCTATTTATTCTTCTGCGGGAGGGCGTGTACCCTCCTCCGGTACGCCTACTGGGCGTGGTCTTCGGTGTAGGTGTCTAGGACAAATCCCTCTTGGGCGGGCAAAGGCACGCCCCGGCTACGCCGCTTCGGGCATACCAGCCGAGCCACGCCCCCCGCCCAAAATGGTTTCCCGGGGGGATCGGGGCACCCAACCATACGTTCGGGGGGACCGAGTGGTCGCCCCTTTCCAATAAAGGGCCTGCACTTTGAATTTGTATTACAAGAAGGACAATTGACAACCCCACCCAAGAAAGGCAGGAAGTGTGCCACTTTCCCATTGCTATTGGCCGGGGTAGTAGGTACATCAAAAAGGCTCGATAAAGGGTCATGAGTTTGAATCAGAATATGAAATTCAAGAGTAATTGATAACCTCAGGCAAGAAAAGCAGCAAGTATGCACATTTTCAACTGCCTTCAGACGGGGTCGTTTTTAGTACAAAAAAGCTTGATAAATGTCTAATAACTAATGTTGAGGGCATCGCTGCTGCTGTTTCTTGTTTTTGATGATGTTGATATAGTGTTTGCATAACACAAAAGGTCATCACAATAAATGCATAGAAATTTAAGTTTACGAAACTCAAGATCAATATGCGAGTATGGACTGTTTCCTAAAGATGGTGCTGCAGCTGTTGATGTGCTTGGTGTAGCAGCAAGTGGTTGTCCTGCAATCTCTGTGTTGCAGCTCAAGCAAAGTTGTTGGGGTGCAAGTAGTTTATGTGTTTTGTACTATATTTGATGTGCCAAAGGAGTATTTTTTGGATTGATCACACCTTCAAAGATTTGTTTGGCAAATTTTATAGGTTACTATTGTTTGGTGTGTTTCAGTTAGTATGTGTTTGGACTTCGCTTGAATGTTTAAGGGACGCATTAGGGATTCCATAATAGAGAAATACTTTGTAGTTAGTGACACCCAATTCTATTTTATGAAGAACGGTTGAATTCTACATCCACCTCTAGGACTAGTGGGAGGGTAGTATTTCAAAGTGTTTTACAGGTTACACTACATGTTTCTATGTTGCTAAAGTAAAGTTAGCTTGGTTATGTATGGGCATGCTCTCACACAAAACTCAGCAGTCAGCATTCAGGATTGTAAAGGCTTACCATAGGAGTGACTGATGAGTTTACATATGTCAGTTTAAAAAAGAGAAAACAAGTACGATTGTTTTACATTAGAGATATACAGACCTGAAAGACTATGCATGTAAATTCATGAAATCTTTTTTGAAGGTTTGGAAGAAAGCAGTGAAAGGGTGTTTAGAAGCAATACTGTCCAGCATAAAAAGTGCATACATATTTGAACACTCCTGCAGTCTAGTCTTGTGTCCAAATTATCTTAAAATGGAATGTTGAGACACACTTTTTTTCACCTGTTACGATTTCCTCAATGCTTTTAGAGTTGGAGCAGACTTCGTCTAAGATTCCTACTTAATTTTCTTTTTGGAATGGAGTAATTCTTTTGGTTTATCTGTTGAAATATAAATTTAAATGTTCCTCTTTGAAGGTGAAAAAGCAACACCATTCCTCTGCACAATATTGTTGTCTAAAAAGTAGTGCTAATTCCACTATCACCAAGGTAGATATCTGACGATAGAATGAATTATATTTTTAAACCACTATTCCATAGTGCTAATGCAAAAGTTGTGTTTAGAGTCAACAAAAGCAATACATTTTTAAAATATACAGGCAGAAAAAGACAAGTATGATTTACATTTGATTTTGTTAATTGAAGGGTGTCATCTGCTGCATTCGAAATATTGGGCCTGTTAAGAAGAAAGTGAAAAGTACATTGTAATTAATATTGCATTGTTTAAAGGTGAATAGCTTTTTGAAATAAAAACTTTATATGTATTTACATGGTAAACATAGTTCCAGGGTCAGAATGGCCTTTTGAGTCTGTGCAAACCCACTAACTTCCATGTTTTATGCGTTTTTAAGAACTCTTTTCTAATCTTTTGTTATAGTGAATGATGTTAGAAATTTCTTCCAGACAATGGCAGACATCAACCTTCTATCTGAGTTGGGAAAAAAGGTGTTGGAGGAAAAGTGAATTTGTAAACATTCAGATTTTCGCATGAGCAAATCTACACATGCAAATTTGCTCATGCTAAAATGTAGTTCACAAATATTTTCTAGGAGTACCATTTCTTGTCCTACTTGTATACATTTTTGGGAATTCACAAAAGCTGTATAGCTGCACTTAATTCTAAGACATAATCCATGGGTGCACTTTTGAGATTTTCTTGAATAATTGGGCCCCTAATTTGGTCTGGCATTAACCGTGACCTTTTGCTTTTAATACATCTCTCTCTCTCTCTCTCTCTCTCTCTCTCTCTCTGTTCCCTCCACTCTCATCCACTCTGTTCTCTCTCCTATCTCTCTCTCTCTCTCTCTCCCTCTCTCTCTCTCTCTCTCTCTCTCTCTCTCTGTCTTTGTATGGGATGGCTTCACTGTGAGTCACAGCATTATGCTGTTTCACAAGAAGTATATCAGCACACAAAGTAGTTTTGTTCAGTGCCAGTAACTACTGTGGAAGTTTGTGCTTTTTAAAACCAAAAATATTTTTTGCTTTTGCCAAAGTTTGTTATAATAGTGAGGGGGCAGCAGCTTACATGGCAATTACGTTTTACAGACACAATGCCAAAAATGAGTCACACAATGACAAAAGTAAAAAGGTGACTATCAATTTCAGACCTACTGTGTTTGCCAATGCCAGCGCGGGCAACAAAATTCGGTTTTTTTTTTCGGTACTTACCAGACATTGTCCATATCCCGCATTTTACAACCCCCCACCCTGCCCCTCCTCTGCCTGACGTCACCGCCCAGTGCAATGGCCTGCACGAGCTATGGCTGCTAACGTCACCGCCCGGCGTAACGTCCTGCAGGAGCCGTGGCTGCCAAGTACATTCTTTTTGACTTACAAGTATTCGAAAACGAATACAGGCTTGAGAGTGTCACGTGACGCAGTAATAAATATTAAAACTAATGTGAGAATTAGGAGGGAGCAAATACGATGAACCAGAAAGCATATATTCCAGAAAAATAAAGCAAAGCAGAGTTGGGAGGGCCACGTGATGGATAGAAAGAAACATTTGCGCAATAACTTTCTGTTCACAACTTTCTGTTCACAACTTCTTGGTTAGCAAGAAAGGCCACTTTATTAAAACAGGTGCAAATTAACTTGTAATCAAACATCTTGCAATTCATTATTTAATTAACCAAAAATTCCTTCAACTTATCTTAGCATCCTTATGAAAGATGAAACCCCACCAAGTTAACCCAAGCAAACTCAGGAGCATCCGACTCTTGTTGATACCCCCCTCCTTTCCTTTAACTGCCCTTTGAGGATGGACCAAGCCGGGATAGGCTGCCCACCCCCCAGAAAAAACGCCTACCAACTAAAATTGCACTTAGACCTGTCTTAGCATGGCAACCAGGAATACACAGCTTTGGCTGTACCCAAAGCACAATAAAACAACAAACAAATAGGACCTGAAAGAGCAGGAGGGTGGGTGGGGCAAAAACAACCTTCGCCACCCGCCTCCCCCGTCACAGTTCCTTTTCCCGCCCTTTCTATCCCTATTTATCCCTTTTCCTTTCCGCTCCAACTAGCTAATCACCCCCCCTTGCACCTGTGGCCAGTTCCCTTGCGCGAACCAACCCAGGGGAGAGAGTGCCTCGCGCACGGCTCCCCCTGGGTCCTCCCTTATACTATGACATACAAAACCATTGAGGGGTAGGAGGGGCACGTGATGCAGAAAAGAATACCATCATGAACATACAATAAAAAGAACACATTGTAAAGCATGTGACACTTCAAAAATTGGATACAGAAATTCATGGAAGCTCAATTTATAAAAAAAAGGCGTAGGAGTGCTCCGTAAGACAGAAGGAAATTTTAGGGTCAACAAAGGAAGATAAATAAGAATAGAGGCCTAGAACCAGGGCCGGACTGGGAACCTAAACCGGCCCTGGCAAAGTGCTCGGCCGCCCCCGGGAGGAGGGGAGCTGGGGTTGGGGAGTTGGGGTCGCGACCGAGCTCTTTGGTGGGGCCAGTTTTCGACCGATTTTGTTACAGGGCCCTGTAACAAAATTGGATCCGAGGGGCCCACAACTGGCCCCACTCTTGCGGCGTATCGTGGGATTGCCTGTGCCCGCAACGGCCAGTCCGGGCCTGCCTCGGACGGCCTTGTGACGCAGAAAAAAAAATATCATGATGGACGCACAATTAATAACGATAGAGGCCTGAGCATGTGGCGTAGTACAGACATACGACACAGAAATTTATGGACACATAATTTAAAAATTAGAGGTGTATAGGAGCTCGTGACGCAGATAGAAACTTTTATACTATGTGCATACAATTTTAAACCATTAAGGGGTAGGAGAGCCATATGATGGAGAAAAAAATAGCATCATGCATATACAATTTACAGCAGAGTCTGATGTTGTGACGGTTTCTCGTACCTTTGCATCTGCCATGTTTTGTCGTGTCTTCAAAGGCTGTGGTTTTGCTGGGTCTGGGGTGTTTTGGCTTCAGGTGCCGCCGCCTCTGCGTCTATGGTATTGTGGCTGGGCGGCAGCAGTAGTGATACCACGTCTAGTGTCAGGAGTCCTCCTCCGCTCGAGCTGTGAGTTTGTAGTAAAATCGATGACGACACTCTGTCTGTCACCGCAGCACAAGTAGGCAAAAGAGAGCATGCTCACGTCAGTGTTCGGATTATATGGGAACCGCGGGGGCTGAGCAAACCAAGCCCAGGAGTATCATTGGTAGCGTTTACCCAGTCTATAAGAATGATGGCCTTGGGGGACATCTTATTGGCTAATGTATTGATTTCCAGGCTTAGTGATAGCAAGCATGCTAGGTGGTGGCATGTGGAGAGTGTGGGAGGGCGTGCATCGTGCATGTGCAAGTGTGAGTGTGTGCACCAACAATTAACAACAGAGAGAGATGGGGGAGGTGTTATTATGTGTGCAGAGGCAGGCCCAGAATCGGATCTCTATGAGTGACTACTTCTAATCATTCTCGTTAGCGCGCCCTGTGCTCTGATTTGTCACTGAGAGGGTGATCACACCATACATGTACTGCTAATGATAGTCAGCGTGTACCCACGCATACAGTACGAATATGGTTTGACGTTACACGTTGCATCAAAGGTTAAGTGTGACATCATGAACAGCGTCCTGTACGCGAAAGGCGCCAATGTTTCTACATGGTTAAAAACATATATTTATATATTCAATGTACATACTAAGGGAAGATATTATTTGGGATAACTATGAACATTTTTTTACAGTTTTAACAATCATATATTGCTTTTAAAAACAATTACACAAATCGCGGTAGAACATCATGCGTACTGGTATTGAAACAGCTGCGTAAGTGCATCATAAGCGTACGTAAAGTCATGTGACTTTAACACCTTGGGTGCTAAGCTGATCCCCCTCCATTGCTGATATTTACTGAATTCCCTTTTACATGACGAGCTCAGCTCGTCATGAGCACACGAGAGGTGTACCTCATGACGAACTGAGCTCGTCATGAGCATCGAAGGGGTTAAAAGGAGAGATTTGATTGGTTCATAAGTTTTCCTATTGTAACTGTTGAAAGTTCCGTCCCATTATAATCATTCGACTTTGACTTTCTAAGAAGAATCATTTCTTCTGACAATTTTTTCAAATAGAAGGAATATCATTATAAGAGCAATGGACTCATCTTCCAGCAGTTTTTCAGAGGGATGTTTCAGTCCTGAAGAAGAGGAAAGAAGCTCTAATTTGGCAATTTTTTACTTTCCTGAAGGGCAAAAAAAGGTTAATGCTCCAAAAGTAACCTGTAAAATTTGCAAACAACTCTTTCAAGGGGTGATCCATCTGAAAAATACTCCTTTGGCACAGCAAATATGGTGCAACATGTGAAGAACTTGCACCCCGTCTTGCAGGAGAACCCAACTGCTTCTGCACCAAGCACATCAACTACTGCAGCAGAATATTCAGCAAGCAGTCCACACCCACAAATTGATCCTGATTTTGCTGATGTTAAAATTGTATGCATTCATTGCGATAGACTTTTATGTTATAGGGAGCAGTCTATTGATCTGATGAAACGCAGGATGCAGGAGCATGGCTGTCCTCAACATGAGTTTTTTTTTTGTTCATTCTTTTGTTCCTGTTTGATACTTTTTGGGTTCCAGTTAAAAAAAATTTTGTTTAATCCCTTAAGCGCTGCCGTCGGCCAATGGCCGATGGCAAAGCTACCTCACCAGTGCTGCCGTCGGCCATTGGCCGACGGCATTCCACCCGCGCTCGGAAACGCCTGCACCGCGGAGGAGTTACCGCCGCGGTTAATGGGTTAAAAAAAAGAAAACTTGTTGACAAAACACAAAAAAAATTGAAAAGTAAAAACAGAAAAAAAAAGTTCTTTTTAGAACTACCTTCACTGGTTAAAGAAAGAACTATATTTATATGTTAGTGTGTATAGGTTTTGTCAGAATGAATGTGTAGTTTATAAATGAATGAATGAATATATTACTAGTGTATGGAGAATGTGAAAGTGCAGAACTATAAGGAAGTGCTACAGCATAAATCTATAAGGTGTTTACCTATAGTATACTGTAGTATGTCCGAAGCACTTGAATGTAACATATGTACATAAATATGTTACAAGTCTGTGCTTCAATATGTGCTGCTGGTGAAACTGTCTGGGTGAATTTTTATGTGTTAGGGGCGGATTTACAATCCCCTTGTGCCTCTTTTACACAGCCGTTGCATCACTTTTGTGACACAGCGGTAGTCAAAAGATGTGCCATGGTGTGTTGTATTAAGAATGTGATGCATCTTGAGAGTGCATTAAATTGTAAAGCCCTGCGCCAGAAGGAGGCTTTCCTGTGCAGGAGGGGGTGCAGCAACGCCTCCTAAAAGTGACTGAGTGAAATGTATAAAATGTCATTCAGTTACTTTTGATCTTATGCTGCGTCAAAACCTTGCATATGCTTGAAGCAGGTGTAAGGATTGATACAGCATTGTGAGCATATGGCCTGAGAGCTTTGCTGGAGTTGTGTTATGGTTGCAATCGAAGTCAAGCAATAATTAATCCCAAAAATATTTTGCAATTTAGTTTTGTTAGTATTTTATAATAAGAATATGAAATATAATCTAAAAAATAAAATAAATATAAATATTTATATTAAAAATATAAGAAATTAGTATAAAAAGAAAGACATAATAATTAATACATTTATACATTATTATTTACAAAACCTTTGAAATTCACTGTAAAAACCATAGGTTTCAGGCACCTTATAGTTAGGAATTAGTATTTAAAAAACCTTAGAAATTCACTGAAAAAACCATAGGTTTCAGCCACGTTATAGTTAGGAATTAGCATTTAAAAAAACTTCAGCTAACTATAACTCGAGTGCCTGCAATGCACTGCTGATGACATCACATATTACATCACTCATGACATGGCCAGTGACATCACTTATGACATCACTGATGACATCTCAAATACCATCACATTTCCAAATATTGCTTTGCATGCTGCACCAATCAATCATTAACTATTAATCTTCAGATCATGCCTACGTTCCTGTTTGCAATTATAAGGACATGTAGGACTGACATTTTGTTAGTACTTCTAGACATTAACATGTCCTTTACCTGTACTTTAGCTAACCAAAGTCACCCAAAGCTAAAAGTGCAGGTGGGTGCATGGAAAAGGGGACAGGGGCATGTGACAATGTTGCTCTTTGTCACATTTATTAAATGGATATTGAAAGATTTATTTGATGTATGTGAAGTCATGGACATATGACTTCATGAGGTTTTTTTCCTCTTATCTTTTCAATGAGTGATTGCTCATGGACAAAGCAGGGAATAATGGATGGAACCAGTGGTGAAGGAGAAGCATGACTGTGTCTGCTAGGCAGGAATACAAAGAGTAAACTATCACCACAGAGGAGGAACAGGCAACCACCAGCATCGGACTCATAGTTCGACTGCAGGGCTATCAGGACTTCGATGCTTACTGCTTCGTCTTGCTCACCTTGTTCTCCTAGGAGGCTAATATGAACCACGCCCAAGGACACAGGGGTAAGGGGATTGAGATAAGACACACATGCTGCATTGTATCTCGTCTGGACCTAGTATAGATTCTTCTCCTATTTTGTGGTTTAAATATATCTTGTCTTACAAGAAGTAATGAAAGGCAACATTAACTCAGCAGTCTTACATGATAGTAACTGTCTTCATGGAAATCTTTTCGAGTCAGGCAGCACTTTGTGGCTATGTGTGCTTTATAGACATATAATTATTCTTCAGTAACATATAATAATACTGTTAACATAGATTCTAAGACCTTCTATGGTTGCAGTGTAATATACATGCAATATCTATATATACATCACTCAAAATACTGCATAATAAAAGGATATCAAATGTTACTCACTGTATCGCTGTATGGATGCAAACAGTATCAGAGTTCAAAGTCTTTAAGAAGAAAACATTTTTTATTGTCACAACTCAAAGCAGCTCTACTCAACACGAATTGTTCAAAGAGTCAACATCCAGAAACAATACTGCCCTTGTAGAAATGTCTATATCCTTTTAAATACTGGCAAATACATTCTGGGCAAAAACATAGGAAATACTGATCCAATGAAGATTGAAGAAGAAACTGCTTTCAAGCACAGTGAGACAAAAGCATTTGAAAAGCAACAATTGGCAAACAAGGATCTTCATGGCGAGTGCCTTAATATGTGAATATTTTTCTGTAATATCGCTATTGGGCAGTGTATATAGACTGGTCCCATTATGTTCCCCAGATGTTTTTTTCTATTTTCCAACCCGCTCTAATTTGACTTTTCCTCCCTGGACTCAGGTACTATTTGTGTTCTTTATCCGACTCACAAGTGCAAATGATTTATTGTCGTGGCTTGTCACAGGCTCACCTCAATGCCATCCATCTCTGGTCCTGGGTACTATTGACCACCACTTCCATCGCTTGCTCAGAGCATTTACTCAGGATTTCACCCACGCTGCATGACAGGACTCACGCCACACAGGAGCTGTCACATACGGGCTGTGTAGTTGTTACCTTCCTCTCAACATCATCACAGTCAATCCTATCTTTATGCAGACACCTCAAAAGTCATCACTTGCATAAAATCCAAGTGAACCTCTATCTGACAAGATAAGCTGCATAACTCCCAACTGACAATGTCTTTTCTGTACCTACACTCATGTTCCTATCCTTCTTGCTCGCACCATCAATGCAGAGCGTACTCTTGGGCGTGTTTGGCACTGTCAATGGTGAAGGATGCTAGTGGGATCCATGTTGTTCCAGTAGCAACATTAAGATATAAAGATTAATGGTGAACCTGATGCTTATCCCCAAATCACACGGCCTAATTTCTTTTTTTGCAAAATTATATTTTCAAAACTAATATGTGTGCTGTTTCCGTTCTCTGTACATAAGGGGTTGCTTGTGGATGCATGTATACTATATTAGGTTTTTAAAAAATGTCTAGTTGAATAGTTTTCAATTTTTATTAGAATTTTGGGCCATATTTATTAAAGAGTTGCGTCGTCCTTGCACCATGCAATGGGGCGCAAGAGCGATGCAAGTCTTAATTTAAAGAGTTATCTAGCCACTCAAGGCCACCTTGGGTGGCCCTGCATGGCTTGATAAATCTAGAGTAATGCAAAGCAATGCAGCTCAAAATGCTCTACTGCATTGCTCTACACCAGGCAGGGGTTCCATGTATGGAGTGTGGGTGTTCCCAGACATTCACCCATAGATTTTGGTGCATTGTGAGATTTAGGATTACTGATAGACCAGACATTGCGTCCAAATGCTATGCCTCACCAGGCGAGGTGTAACAAGGAGAAATATCTTTATTTCTCCTTGTTACTTCCTCTTTCAAAGTGTGCTGCATTCTGCAGCAAACATAGAAAGAGGAAAATGCCTCAAAGGATTGTTTTTGTGCAGGAAGGTGCACTGCAAGTGTTATAAAGTAATAATTTATTGTTTTTGAAGTTATTTCAATGTATAATATTATTTTCTCATTTTTTTCCTTTACAATTTAACTATATATTTTGGGGTGTTTGTGGATCATTACGATGGTGGTGAATCTGCCACAGACAGGCTGCTGCGGGTTTACCACCATCATGAGGCCATTTCCCGCCCCCCCCCATATTATAATGGCTGGGGGCCTGTGGTGGTCGTAAAATCTGACCACCATGCATCTAATGGGCTCCTTGAGCCTGCCGGTGCGGCGGGGGCCTTTCCATCCCAAATATGGTGGCAGTGCCTACCAGGCACCACCATTGGGATTAGGATGTGCCTCTCTGCCAAACTTTACATGGCGGTTCACCCACCATTTAAGGCTGTCAGGGTTGGACTTTGGGGGCCTGTTGTGGGCCCCCCTTGATAAGGGGCAGTTTGGTTTCGTACTTGGGGGCATCTATGGCTCCTCCCTACATTTCCCTGCACCATCAATGCAATGCAATAGTCAGCTCGCCGCCTTCCTTGAATCCAACAATTCACTTGACCCCTCACGGTCTGGCTTCCGAGCCAAACACAGCACCGAAACCGCCCTAATCGCTGCCACAGACGACATCCGAACACTAATGGACAACGGAGAAACAGTTGCCCTCATCCTACTTGACCTCTCCGCCGCCTTCAACACAGTCTGTCATAACACCCTCATTCAACGCCTCAGCAAAATCGGAATACAAGGAAAAGCGTTGAACTGGATCATCTCGTTCCTCGCCGGAAGAACAAAAAGAGTCCGCCTCCCCCCATTTAAATCAGAGGCAACCGAAGTCATCTGCGGCGTACCACAAGGATCATCACTCAGTCCCACCCTCTTCAATGTATATATGAGTCCTCTCGCATCCATCGCGCGACAACACAACCTCAACATCAGCTCCTACGCAGACGACACCCAGCTGATCCTCTCCCTCACCAAAGATCCTAACACCGCCAAAACCAATCTACACGAAGGAATGAAAGAAGTAGCCGAATGGATGAGGAACAGCCGTCTAAAACTAAACTCGGACAAAACGGAAGTCCTCATATTAGGATCATCCCCCTCCGCCTGGGACGACTCATGGTGGCCACTGGCCCTGGGTACAGCACCCATACCTACAGATCATGCACGTAACCTGGGCTTCATCCTAGACTCCTCCCTCTCGATGACCAGACAAGTCAACGCCGTCTCATCTTCATGCTTCAACATCCTTCGCATGCTCAAAAAAATCTTCCGCTGGATCCCCACCGAAACAAGAAAGACAGTCACCCACCCATTAGTCACTAGCAGACTAGATTATGGAAACACCCTCTACGCCGGAACCATAGCCAAACTACAGAAAAAACGTCAACGCATCCAAAACGCCTCAGCCAGACTCATACTGGACATCCCCCGTCAAGCTCACATTTCCGGTCATCTGAGGGATCTCCACTGGCTTCCCGTCAACAAAAGAATAACCTTCCGTCTCCTCACCCACGCACACAAGGCCCTCTACGTCCTAGGACCCGAATGCCTCAACAAACGACTATCCTTCTACACACCCACCCGCCAACTACGTTCATCCAATCAAGCCCTCGCCACAATCCCGTGCATCAACAGATCCACCATGGGAGGAAGATCTTTCTACTATTTAGCGGCCAAAACCTGGAATTCTCTCCCCGCTCACCTCCGCCTCACACAGAACCACCTCTCCTTCAGAAAGCAGCTAAAAACCTGGCTATTCGATAAATGATGCACCCACTCTCACTCAAGCGCCTTGAGACCCTCTGGGTGAGTAGCGTGCTATACAAATTACTGAACTTGAACTTGAACATGTGGCAGGCCCCTCGTGATGCCTGCCACATAGTGCAGGGGAATGCAAAACTTGCATTTTTTCCATTGCGGCTGGTGCTGCAGTCAGCAGCACCCGCTGCAATGGAAATCATGGCACTTGCGGCTGCCGTGCTGTTGGCCGCATTGTAATGCCATATGTGGGACAACCACCTCACAGGCGGGCGGGTCCCCATCCCTGGGACAATGGTGGACAGACAGAAGTCCATCCACCATCGTAATCAGGCCCTATGTTTGGATTTGTTGGGTTTTAGGAGTTCTGAGTGGGCAGTGTTTTAAAATGCATATATATAATTATTTTATTTCTTCAAATATTTGTATGTTTTTCTCTAAAATGTGTTAAATATTTTGAATTGTTTCAATTTAAAAAATACTTTTTTCTTTAAGACATTTGTTTCAAATGTATTAAATATTTGTCATTTTTAATTTAAGAAAAATTAATTGTGAGCATGTTGAAATTACATTTAGTTAATTAAATTATTGCAATAATCTAAGTTTATGTGTCAGATATTGTTACACGTATTAAATCATTTATATTTCCATTACTTTATAGTTTTTATTTTTTAAATATTATTATTTTGCTATGTTTGACTTCAATATGTAAAAAATGTTTTAAATTTTTATTGTTTTCTAGTTTCAATTAAATGATGAAAATGTTTACAATTTGTTGTCATTTGATGTTGCTCAGTTTGGCATGGGAATAGTAAATCTTACTCCCAACCCTAAAGTTTAAAATTTTCACTAATGTTTTTCAGTTTGGCATGGGATTAGTAAATTTGACCCTTCCAGAGACCAGCACATTCCCCAAGGTTGATTTGTTTAGAGTGGGAATAGTAAACGCTTTACCCAATGTTGATTTGTTTGAAGTCATAGTAATACATCTAACCCCCATCCAAATATATGTTAATTCAATAAACATTCAAATATAGTCAAATATTATTTTACATTTTCATAGATTTATACAAATTATTTTAGTTTTTATTTTAAAAATATATTTGTGAAGATATTCAATTTTAATTCCAGATAAATTGGCTTATAAAAATTATTTTCATTTTTGTACTTGATCTATGTTTTTGTAAATTAAAGTCTCCATGGTAGAATATTTTTGTTATTTTATTTATAAGTATAGAGTTGTCGACATTATGGTTGTCTATATTCTGACCTTGATGTTATTGTAAGTTGATGTGTTTCAAGTTGATATTCAGGACTACAACTGGGTGAAGGGCCAGACAGCTGTTTTCTGAGTGGGATGATTTAAGGGACCCTCATCAGATCCATACCTAAATCAGGAACTTCAATTTACATGTTTTTCTGTTGCTGATATGTACTATAGCACATCATGAGTGTTGGGATGTTTTATTGGCTTCTTGTCAGAACAGACTGTAAATCCTAAGGCTAATTAGACAATTTAAATTACACAATTAAAAAAGGTGGTGTGGAATGAGTACTACATCCTTATGTTTAAAACCAGTTTTGACGGGATACTCCTTACATTCCAAACATTTCTACGGAGATTTCTACGGAGATTCAGGCGTGCTTGCTTCAATCATTTCCTCCACACAATATGGGGTGGATACTAAAACATTACTACTTTGTCCTTCACCCATGTCACATTCATAGGAGAAAGGGGGGATTCATGGCCATCAAAGAGGAATTTATACTAGCCCTTTCAAATCATTACATTTATTTAGCGTCCCAACAGTCCATGGAATATTTGTGTATGACCATTCAGTCAAAGGACCTGTTTTCCAATGATTTAATTCAGACACCATGCCAGATGTTGAATGTTTTTGATATATTGTTAAATTCCCTCATATATGAGGTTGTACCATAGATGCATAATCTTGCCACGGCATGCACTAAATCTTCAACAAATGCACCGCAAATATATATATATTTATATATATATATATTCACTGAAAAACCATAGGTTATAGACCATATATAGTTAGGAATTAGCATTTACAAAACCATAAAAATTCACTGAAAAAACCATAGGTTATAGACCATATATAGTTAGGGATTAGCATTTACAAAACCTTATTTTACTCACACAAAACCATTGAAATTCGCATATATAGTTAGTTGCACTAACTATATATCGCGCACCCGCAATCCACTGCTGATGATGTCACATATTACATCATTCATGACATGGTCAGTGACATCACTGATGACATCATCCAGTGACTGTATGTTTCTGTAAAGTTAAAATATGTCTTACATATTGAAGAATGAGTGGATGTATAAGTGTCTGGATGAAGGTTTTAGTAGGTGCATGACTGACTGTATGAGAGAGTGATTAAATGTGTCCCACTGAGTGCATGGGTTAGTGACTAAACTGTCTTAATTTGTGCATCATTATGTCTGTTGTTCTGTAAACTGCTGCATGTGTTAATCCGTAGCTATATGAGTAACTATACAGACCCTCCAGGATATCGCGATTTCGCGATTTCACGATTTGCCGCGAAATCGGCAATTTTGAAAAAATGCCGCGATTTTTACAAAAGTGCCCGCGAAATCGGCATTTTTCTAGAAATCGCGGCATTTTTACAAAAGCCGCTATCCTGGGGGGTCTGCTTTAAGTGGCTATCGCCTATGGATTGGGTAATTTACCATACCTGGCGTGTTTGTGGCTGTCTGGCTGCCTCTCCAGCCAACCTACAAGCCGTCACCACCGCCTGCTGGTTTGCACATTGGTGAAAGCTAAGGCACTGATGGCTCGAGCTAAGGGCGCCTGCTCTTATCCCCCGGTACTGACGGCCAGGTGCTGGCTCTTTCGACAGGCCTTCCTTCCTTTCTTCGTGATGTTCACGAAGGGGGAGCGGTGCTGATCTCCGAGGCACATATAATACCCGCTAACTCCCTGATGGTTTTGTGAGAAATATATACAGGGCTGTTATGTTTCTCGCTACAAGGTTTCAGAGAGATGCTTTTAGAGGCACAGGCCTAACTTGTAACTCACTCTCTCCCAGCCCTACTAGCCTCTCAGATGCACAGACCTCCCCTGCAGCTAACTGCCCCCGGCTTTTCAATGCACTTGCCTGACATGTGAATGGCTCCCCCCCCCTCCCCCCGAACCCTAACACGTTTGAGTTGCACACGCCTGGCAGTTAACCCCCTGTTTCACAGCCCATCTCTGCCTTTTGGCTAGGTTCACCCTATCGAAACAACATATACATATAGACATACATACAGGGCACAGCGCTCTCGGCCTATTCGAGGCACTGCATTGCCTTGACTTGTGACCTAATGTGTCCCAGCCTCAGAGTTGAGAGGTGCGCGCCTGGCATGTCACTGACTGTGCCTCAGTCATGTCAGCTGTTCACAGGAGTTAGACTACAGTGTAGGCGGTTCATGGTGTGTGTCCCCGTGACTCCGCCCCAGAGAGTGACCAGCGGCAGTGGTAACTCCGAAGGGAGGAAGGTGGTATATTACCACGTAGTAAGAGATGTGCCCTTGGGAATCTTTAACTGCGCACTCGTTCTCAGATCTACAGGGTTGTTCCTACTTTTTCTCCGGTCATGCCTTCGTAAAATAGGATGTTTTTTCAATATGGTGTTAGTAAAAAGTGCTGTGAATTTGTCAAATCAAAGAGTGTACATAAACAACATGTCCGACTCACGCCCATACCAGGAGATGGGCAGATTTGTTTCTCTGGAAAGCGAAATTCTGTGCAATTGAAATTGATGCAGTACTGAGGCTTTCATGATTGGTTCTACTTGGGTCATCGTGAACAGTGCCAGAAAATGCTTACATTTGTAGCTGACTTCCCCCCCCTCAGAGGCCAATAGGAGTTGGCCATAAGCAGTTTGAACAATTCTTATCACTCGAGAGCCGCAGGCATTCATGTGGACTATGGCTTCTGGACACATTTCACTCACACAAGAGCCACCCTCTTGTCTGACCCTGACGACCCAATTCACAAAGCTATTTGTTTGCGTGATTTAAGTTTAGATAAGCCAACATCCCTTGCCACGGGTGCAAAGGCAGCTTTGGAATTCTATAACGTTCTTTTTGTTTTGCTCCTGTGATAGGATCTACTCACACAGATGTCTGTGTAAGTAAACCACTCCCAACTGCAGGAACTGTGTGTTTCAGGGCTGGAATATCCTTTGCCTTTTTTCACACCACACATTCACACATTCACGGGTATTCCGTTTTTTCTCATACACTTTACGGTCCTGGGAATGGTCAAAGATTTACTCTTGACAATGACAGGAGTAAATTCCTTTCCGAGGACGTTCCATGGAATTCCCCCAAAAAGAGATTTACTTTTCAAGAAATTCCATGGAACACATATGTTGCAGGTTTCTAGACGTTCTTTTGTAGATTCCTGAAAGTTGCAAATCTATACCCATGCAATGTTTTAGAATTGTGGGTGCCTATTTACGACTTTCTATGAGAATCTGTTATTTTAATTTCCTCATGGACAATATAAGGGCAGTACCAGAGATAGGCACAGGGTTACTTCACAGTAAGGACTACTGTTCCCTTCGGCCTAATCTTTGAATCCTGATAGAATCAGCAGCACTTTTCAAAGCCAGACGCATTTTCACACCTCTGAGCACTAGGCTGCCAGTGACAGTACTCAATTTGTCAAAAAACAAAAAAAAGTAGATGGAGGGGTCCAACATGTTTTTTAGTAGCCCGCTGTCGAATGCTACAGTTACTAAATACTGTCTTTTCTTTCACTCATGCAGCTTTCATCCACCACCCCAAACTCACTTAGCCTTATGATCTGTCTTTCAGATTTTTTTTATCTCCGCTTTCTAGATTTGTCGATGTATTCCTACCTTTCTTTCTCTTCCTCTTTTATTGTATTTCAGCATTTCTCTCTCTCTTGCTCTGAGCCAGTCTGCTGAAAAAACATTAGCCCCAGGCTTCCAAAATGGCTGCCAGCGCCAACCACCTGAAACCAGCGACACAAATTAAGCACTCTATGGCTACTCTAATACTATATCCTGTGCCCGCTAAACTTTACAAATGGCAGGCCCACCCGTTTTTCAATTCCTCGTTGGTAATTATTCCTCTCGTGCAACCGACCATATAAGACTCATTCATTCTACTGCATGTCCTCCCCTTTGAATAACAGAGACCCAGCTGGGGATAATCTATATAACTGAAGCATGTCCATCAACTGTTTATTTTGCATAAATAAAAATTAACCAATTTTTCCTCTTGACTAGAAACTGCCTGTAACTCATGTTGAGGTCGTGCAGTCGGGCAACCTGGGTGAGTGGTGCCATGTAGATGTTAAACAGCGTAGGGCTGAGGGATGAGCCCTGGGGTATGCCACAGATGATCTTGGTGACCTCGGAGCGGAAGGGGGGGAAGGCGGACGTTCTGTGTTCTGCGCCGGAGAGGAAAGAGGAGGTCCACGCCAGGGCCTTCTCTAGGAGCCTGGCGTTGTGGAGGCGTGTTCGTAGTGTGCGGTGGCAGACCGCGTCAAAGGCAGCTGACAGGTCCAGGAGGATTAGGGCCGCTGTTTCTCCGTTGTCTAGTAGGGTCCTGATGTCATCGGTGGCGGCGATGAGGGCAGTTTCAGTGCTGTGGTTGCTACGGAACCCAGACTGGGAAGGGTCCAGGATGCTGTTCTCCTCGAGGTAGCAGGTCAGTTTTTTGTTGACGGTCTTCTCGATGACCTTCACTGGGAACGGAAGCAGGGAGATGGGCCGGAAGTCCTTGAGGTCCTTGGGGTCCGCCTTGGGTTCCTTGAGTAAGGCGTTGATCTCGGCGTGCTTCCAGCTCTCCAGGAAGGTTGCTGTCTTGAAGGAGATGTTGATGACTTTCCGGAGATGGGGTGTGATGGCTGTGCTGGCTTTCTTGAAGATGTGGTGTGGACATGGGTCTGAAGGAGATCCGGAGTGGATGGTGTTCATGATCGTGATGGTGTCGTCGTCGTTGATGTTGGTCCAGGAGAGTATGCGGTTGGTGCTGGTGGTGGTCGTGGGGGCAGAGGTCTCAGTGTTTGTTGGGGCGGTCATGACGTTGAAGCTTTTGTGGATGTCTGCGATCTTGCGGGCAGTCTTTTGCTTTTCGAGGGAAACAAAGTGTCTACATTGTAAATAAACCAAATATACATAGCTTCATGTTGTTAAATAACTAAAAAAACTAAGATATCTGTGTTTGTTGTAGGAAAAATGGCTAAATCAAATGCCGCAAAATTGCCGCTAAATTTCCATATTTGTGCCGCTAAATTTCCATTTTTGTGCCGCTAAATTTGCTAATCCATGCCGCTATATCCTGGGGGGTCTGACTATATGGGTTATTGATTGGTTGCCCAAGTATTTGTATGGAAGACTGAGTATGTGTGTGGGTGGCTGGGAGGTGTATAACTCTGTGCATAGATGTGTGACCAGTTGATTCACTAGATGTATGGGTTCAAAACTGCATGTGGAAACAGCTGTATGCGTGGTTGACTGTGTGCATGAGTGTATTGGTGAGTGAATGGATATCTCAGTGCTGTATGTCAAAGTAAGTACATATGTAAAACACAGTACATGTGAGAGCTGACATATATACATAACTGTGCATAAGAGCCAGTGAATGTGTGAGTGGCTGTATGGATCATTGTGAACTTCAATCAAGGATTGTATAAAAGAGTAAATATGTGTTAGTATATGTTTGAATAAGTATGGTGTGTATATTTGTATAGTTGAGGAAATGGAGGTGTGATTGATTCTTTGCATGACTGACTAGGTGTGTGAGTAACTCCATGGATGAGTGACAGTCTGTGAGTGTCTGTTTACACTGAGTGTATCTAAGGTTATATTAGAGTCTGAAGAGGTTCATCGTATTATCACATGAATGATGTCATCACTGATGTTGTCTGTGATGTCATTTGAGTTGTCAACAGTGATGTCACTGACCATGTCATAAATGATGTAATATGTGACATCATCAGCAGTGGATTGCGGGTGCGCGATATATAGTTAGTGCAACTAACTATATATGCGAATTTCAATGGTTTTGTGCGAGTAAAATAAGGTTTTGTAAATGCTAATCCCTAACTATATATGGTCTATAACCTATGGTTTTTTCAGTGAATTTTTATGGTTTTGTAAATGCTAATTCCTAACTATATATGGTCTATAACCTATGGTTTTTTCAGTGAATTTCAATGGCTTTTTAATAGTAAATATTATTGCGTTACAACATTCAAGACATCTACAGAAGAGATGGTGTGCACTTCCCCGATGAAGGGAATAGAATATTCGTCCTTTATTTAAAAGTGTGCATTGGAACATACTTGTAGGTACCTAAATTAGCGACAGAACCCAATAGCTCTTTTCAGAGCTACCCTACCTCTGATTATTCAAAACGTTTATCTTTTTCTTACTTTTTTTTTTTCACCAAAGTACGCTCCCCAGTTCGCTTACCGGTGCGCGTACCGAGCGCTCCCCCCGCAAAATTTTTAAATTTTTTTATTTTTTATTTTTGCATGTATCAGCATTCTAATCCCCCCTCCGAAAACCTAGAGGGTCACGAAGTGTCTACCATGCCCCCTTCTACCCATTCCGAACATTGTTTGTCCTCCTTCTTGTGTCTCAATTCTACCGATACTCAAAATGGAGGACTCTCGTAACGCTGCCGGTTGGCGTACCGGGGAGCGCACCAGTAAGCGCTCGATAAAAAAAGGTGGGAAAGTAATTTACAGAAAAACCACTACAGGCACTTTCATCAAATATAGAATAGCCCCTACTACATAGCAGTCCCTACCATTTCCCCAAATTTGATGGAATTTCATTGAGAAAATTATGCTGTAAGCCTCACTAAATATCCTGAGGTAAATTACCTAACAAAAACACTTATGAAGTGTTAGAATTGACAACCAATCAAAATGCTACTTTCAATATCTTCTATTATTTCATGACATTTGATTGGTTATGTACCTGAATATATATAAAGAAAGAGAGAGAAACACAGCCATTTTGACTACTACTTCCTGAAGTACATATCAAGTGCATTTCAACTGAGAACTTAAACTTCTATTTGAAAGGTAAGATGTTATTTTAAAAACTGAAGTATGTTCTGTACTTTAAGTTAATTAGGAAAACATTTTCTGATAGTTATATACTATCCCTCTGTAATACTTATAGAATAAGATAGACTTCTCTGTTTTAGTTATGGATGGAGTTAGGCTTGTCTTGTATAATTAAGAATTGACTTAGACTTTATCACATACATTTTTTGATATTTCTACTTCCAGTCTGATACCATACACTGCCCAAAGAAAAAATTACTGTTTAAAAAAACAAACTACCTGTCTGTACTTAAACCCAACAGTGCCCTATCTGTACTGATATATTTTTTTAAAATTCATTTTACAGCACAAAAATGGAAGGAGTAAAAAAAATATAACGTGGAAATTGTTGCAGAATGTAACCAAGATACAGAAAATGAATCAGAATTCTTTGATGAATCACTGGACATAGAACTTCTGCAATGTGTTGAATCTGTGGATTTTCTCATTGAAAATGAGACAAATTATGACAAAGAATTATTAGAAGTTCTTTTTAATTTTGAAAACAAATCAGAAAAATAAATTTATATATAATAATTCAAAAATTGTTTGAGACATTATTCATTTTTATATGTATTTTTTAAACTAGTAGCAAATTGATTATAATGTAAAATTAGACTTTAAATATACTGTGCAACTTTAAGTTTGCTCATAGTTACTTCCTTTCTTCCACTATATCATCTCCAATGTGTATTTAACATCTCTTTATCATCTCCTGCCTCCATGGGTTTTCTGCTTTCCTGACAGACTACGCTGTGAATTCCACAATAACTTCTGAAACAACATGCAAGATATCTACAAAGGAAACAATGTATTTTTATTTTTAGACTCTGCATTGGTACCTACATGTTGGTACTTAAATAAAAAAAAAAAAAAAAAAGAACAATCAATAAACATACAATATTTGAACTAAGCATGGGCGGAAAATCCGTTCCGCTCGCAGATTTTGCGGATTTTTGGTAAATTCGCAATCCGCGAACACTCGCGAATTTTCGGAAAATCCGCAAATTCGCGCGCAGCGGATTTTTTTTTCTTGGTGATACAATTTTGCGGCGTGCGGTGTAAGATCGCAATTGCGAACATGTAGGTGCGGCGGGCAGCAACAATCTCGCACTTGCGAAATTACAAAAATTGCAATTCTGCACAAGAAATCTACTAGCAAGCAGCATAGACCTTCTGAAAATGATGATTTTTATCAGAATAACTCCTCAGGTTGACATTTGCCTGCACTTTTTTGGATTTGAGGCCTTTTGATTTTCTTTGGATAACTTTTGGATTAGAAATCAACGTTCTCATATAAGCTTGTTTGGGGCATTACAGTTGCTGTAATGCTGTTCTGCAGAAAAACGAGTTTTGCAATAGTGAAAGCATTCAGCAGGTTCAAAAGTTCAAACTCATCATTAGTAACCATTCCCTGTAGTGCTTCCTGACAAGGGCCCCTCCAGAGTTCAGTTGCTAGTTGCAACAATTGTATGACCCTGCTTTGACCCTCACAGAATAGCTACAAGTAGGCCACAAAGGTCCTGGAAAAAAAATTGCACTGCAACAGAAAGCAAATTACAGATAAGGAAGCAGGTGCCAGACTGGAATTTTAAAACAGTGACACATTAATAAATCAACCCCAAATTAATTCATGTCAGTTGAAGCAGGCAGGTGTGCTTGCTTTTTCCCCCCATAATCTACAGTGATGATGAACCAGAGGGTGGCATTGATGTACCAGAGGGTGGCATGGGTGAAACAGAGGGTGGCAGGGGTGAAACAGAGGGTGCTGGGAACCTGTGATGATGAACCAGACGTAGAAACAACATAATCGTGACCGTTGCGAGCCGACATGTAAGTTCGCAATTGTGAACTGGTACAAAACCCTCGCGAACTGGCAGAAATCCTTGCGAACTGGCAAAAATCCTTGCGAACACAAAAAAAATCTGCAAATTCGCGAGAATTCGCGGATTTTGCGGACTGCGAGTTCGCAAATTCGCAAAATTCGCGAATGCCAGATTTGCACAATTCGCCCATGCTTAATTTGAACATTCTTTCATCCTATTTTCCCAATATTACGCTTCCCGGACCGCTTCCCGGTGCGCGTACCGAACGCTCCCCTCGCAAAAAAAAACGATATAAAAATTATTATTTTTTAACCCCGTGAGGCCCTTTTAAAGCCCCCTCATCAAACCTAGGGGGTCAGGGAGGATGTACTCTGCCCCCTTATGCTCATTTCCCCCTTTTTTTTGCCACATCTTGTGTCTCGATCCTATTGAGACACAAGATGGCGGCTGCTCCAGACTGTTTCGAATGTTGACAGACACCCGACAGTCAATCAGCTTCGCTTCGCGAAGTTCGGTTACGCGTCAGGTACGCGAACCGGGGCGCTAACCGGAGCGCTGTCACAGATATATCTGTTTTTAAAAACGTTAATTTCTCAAAATCCACTGGAGCACATATATTGAGACATAGCAAAGGCACGTCGGGCAACCCATATCTACAATTTTGCCAAGTTTCGTGTAAATCCATTCAGCCGTTCGAGCTAAAAGTGATTCCAACCGCCCTATGGAAAAATGAATGGGAAAAATGCGTTTTGGGACCCCCCTGTTTTCTCGGCTCCCCCTTGACGAAACCTCCCAAATTTGCAGGGGCTGCTCAGAAACACAATGTGCCATTTTCCTGAAAATTTCAGCCAATTCCGTCCACAAACGCCAAAGTTATTAGACATAGAATCTTCAAAAATCCCATAGGAAAAAAATC
Organism: Lissotriton vulgaris; assembly: GCF_964263255.1. Lineage (NCBI taxonomy): Eukaryota > Metazoa > Chordata > Amphibia > Caudata > Salamandridae > Lissotriton > Lissotriton vulgaris. Next base: position 822,162,776 of record NC_141687.1, read on the forward strand.
CTAACTATATATACCTACTGGCGACCGCCAGTAGGTAATATATATATATATATATGCATCTATGGTACTATCTGCATTAATATCTCGTGATCAAGCAGGGTCCCTAATTTACTATTCTTGGTATAGGTTGCTTTCCAGTCCCAAGTCTTCCCTCTTTTTCAGTGGCCTATCTGTAGATTATGCATGCCTACCTCTGCGTCTTTTGCCCCAGGTTCATGTAATTAAATTATCCCTTCCTTTTGGTTTCAAAGTGGTGTGTCTATAGTTTTAATGCAGTGCGTATCAAGCTCTTTCTACAATGTATAAATGTATAAGGCAACTGAGCATGAGAAAGGAAATGTAGAACATGCTGTGCAAGTTAAATACGCCTTGTTCATACTTCCTTGTTGAGACAGTTTTTTTAAATTTTATTTAAGAGGCTCCCTTAGTTGAAATCCCCAGGGTTTGTGTTTGGAGTTGGGACATTGTTGTGCAGGTTTATTCCCCCAGCTATTTCTTTTAAAGGTTTGGAAGAGGAGGGCATAGTTCCTTACTTATGTCATTCTTTTAGGTAGTTGTTGTTGGAAGTTGGGCCTTGCTGCTATCCATCTGTTCTAGACTTCCACCTCCACCTCGTAGAAGGAAACTACTTCTCTGGTGTACTGCTCCAACTGTCATATCCCTTTCGGTATATTTGGATGCAAGCCTGTGCTGTGCAGTTCATGCTTTCCCTCCCCACATCTACTGAATATGTCTGCAAAGGAGAGTGTTTGATCTGTGCATATCACTTCTTTGGGAACTTGAAGTGTTGGGTGCTGAAGGCTCCCCATATTTCTTCCAGTCCCTCTTCATAACCAAGTGGCAATCATCTTGTGAGTGTGTGTGTGGAGTGGGGGTGACTACACCCTCTTATGCTTTTGGAGAGCTGGTATAAGGCATTGAAATTGCACACATTAATGAACACGCTTGGTGGCTGAATGGATTATATGAACAGGCTTGATGGCTGTGATTTTCAGCATGCAGTCACCCAGGAGTCCTTTAATTACTAGTTGGTGATCATCTAATGATGCATATTTCTTACACTCTTGGGATCTAGTAAAGTATTGTTATATAACCTGGGACTTATGTCCACTGGGTTTTAAAGTAAAAAGCTTATCTAAACCAGGTACACTTTCAATTATAGATGTAGCGGAATTAGTGCACCCTGTGACTAATGTTAAAGGGCCTGTCAGGTCTCAGGATGAAAGACTGATCGGGTCTATGGTGTATCGCTATTGTTCTTATAGCTAGGGTGGCATCTGTATATCTGAAATGTGCCCTCCCATAAACACTGAGCATTTCATCATGGTCTTCTGGGGTATTATAATACAGTTAAAGGGTAAAGTGGATAACCCAGTATTCCCCAGGAACCTGGATATTGAATAGTGAAAAAGATAATGGTTCCCAAAGATCTGCTTGAAAGATGAATCAAGAAGAAGCAAAGCTTATCAACGCCTACCGAAACAAATTATTAATACTCATAGAATTACTTCGTTAAGAATGGTACACTCTTTGCCATTATAAAAGAATTTCAAAATTCACATCTAACTCATGATGTTGAAAGCACAGAAAGTATATTAACAATGCAAGAAAACAAAAGTACCTCAAGTGGCATACGGCACAGTACAAATGGTGTGAAATAGCTAGTGAGCAATGCACAACAGAAAGGTGATTCTTAAAAACAAGCTGATTTGGCTGGAGAGCGCAACTTTCATATAAGAGTTTACCATCAATACTTCTATCTAGATTTGAATATCTGTGCAATTCTGATGTGTACAAAAAACAATATATTGTCGATATTTTGACCCCTGTTGGAAATGATTTAACGGGGGTCTTCTCAGGAAGAAAATAAGGTAGCACCCTATATTTTGATGTACCGGCACAGTTTCAAAATGACCTTGGAATTTAGCCAGAGTTCACTCAACCATCTTTGACCATCATATCGCTATTGCACTTTGGAGAAGCAGCTCCAATCCGTGTCTTACTCGGCTGGCCTGTGGCACTATGACAGAATATTTATAACAAAAATATCATCTGACATAAATATTGTTTACAAAAATATCTATTGCTTTGATATCGATTTTCTGTCAGTATTTCCAATACAGCAATATTTTTGTAATTGATATTGAGAACACAATATTTTTATCAGACAATTTTCTGGTAAAATAACTCTTCTGTAGGCGAGTTGTGTTAAGAGTTCCACTTTGTCCTTGAGTAAACTCTTCAGGACACATCCTTCAATTTAGTAAGATGGCTTAGTGGGTTAGTGCACATCTTGCAAAAATATTTAGTAATCTGGTTGTCACACATTTGTATCCCTGCTGGGGGGAAATCAACCTTGCATCCAACCTAGTTTAATAAAATGAGTACTATAGACAGAATTGCTAAAAAGTTAACTCTAAAAGTAGGATGTATGTCGTTACAACGCTATGTTTTACATCGTAGTACTTTACAACGCGTGTTTTACAATGCAAGTCGTTAGCACGACTTGCGTTGTTGGGGGCTGGATAGTGAATAGTTTAATTTACTATTCCAACTCCAGTCCCCGTGGATAGTAGGGAAGGAATTGGATAGTAAATTAAACTATTTACTATCCTGGAGCGCCCCCTGCGCAATTCGTTGTTACAACTTGCGTTGTAAAAGTTGCGTCGTAAGGGAACTGCGGTGTAACATCCGCATTGTAAAGGATGTTCCCCCTAAAAGTAGTATGTGCGCAATAGAAGTGATTTACTCAATCCATGTGGGACTATTATGCTAGTTGTGCACTAAATGTATGCACACCTTTCATGAAATTGTATGTTAGCTCAGCTGACTGAGTTCCTATTGTCAATATCTGTGTAAGACTTGGCCTGGAGAAAATGTAAATTACCCTGGCATAATTTGTGTAATTTTGGGAATATTTGAATTGTTTGTGAAATTCACAAAATTACACCATTATGCCACAACGCATATTTACACCACCACTCGTCACAAAGTTATAGTGCAGACTGCTGGAACATCATGAACAACCAGAATGCAAACATCTGTTCATGGCAATTGTGTTTTATGACAACTACAATAAAAGCTGGTGGTCTCAGGTAGAAAAGCAAGTAATCTTCTTCTTTCTTGTTTGTACTTCCTTCTGTTGTCGTTTGATGTAGCCTGTTCGCAATCCGACCCACATGATCTCTCTCAGTGATCTGGAAGAGTTGTGGTAGGAAGGAAGGATGTCCAAGTGATGACACTGACCTCTCTTGGTCGTTTATGGACATCCTATCATCTGGCGAAGGCTGCCTCTCTTTACACACTGTTTCTGGGTTGATTTCATTTAATCTTGGATATAAGCTGGGTGTTTTCAATCTTAGTTGTTACGATAACCTTTTTCTTGCTTTTTTCTTGCTTTTCTCCCTGAGACCACCAGATTTTATTGTAGTAGTGATTAATTGTATTGGGGATTAAATCTGTGGTTTGGTCTTTAAATTCTCCCTTGGACCCTCATATCTTCCTTCAAGAAGTTGTTATGAATTGTTTTTTATGCACCTTTTTTAGTGTGGAATGCTGTGCAAGGACACACAAGGCCTTAAAAAATAGTGCTAAATGACAGATTTTCATTTTGTGTAATTACATTTATTTCAGGTAATTTTCCAAAAGGTCACATAATTATACAAAACAAAATTATGCAAATTTTGCACACCCCTCTGTGTGACCTAGGAATATCACAATAACCTGGGTCTTAACAGTGCACTCAGGATAAAAGTAGCTTGTGAAATGTATTGTACAGTTGCTATAAATGTTAACATTTTCTGATGATAGTTGATTTTATTTATGAATTAATTTAATTATGTATTTATTTATTTCATTATTGAATCAATGATATTTTATTCGGATAAACATACCCATAAAAGAGACAAGCACATACAATATATAAATAGATAACACGATCATAAACTCTTGAAAACGGCACGTTTCTTAAAAACAGAACAAGCTATAAGGTGCAATTAAACAGTGTTCATTGAGGTGTGGGCTCGAACTGAAGTTTTCAAAAGAGCTCCCCGTGAATTATTAACTCATCCTCACTGAGTGCAGGAAGGAGTTTGTAAGCAAGTCTATAGTCAAAGTATGAGCGTTCCTTAAAAAAAGGCAATAGAAATAATTTTGTATATTGTTCATAGAACTTACAAAAAAATAAGAAATGTAATAGAGTTTGGCCTGAATGCTCATTGCAAGGGCAGGGAATAGAATCAAGATTTGCTTGTAAGCCCAGGGGAAAGCATAATAAATACTTGACAGTGCCTGCCCTAAGGCAAAACAAAAGTCCACGCTCCCAATGACACATAGGTTTAGTCAGGTAGCTGGCCATGTGTTGAACATTCTCAGTATTCATATACGCAGCTATACTAGATTTACTGGACTCCTTGGCCAATCTGTCCTCGCTGTAATGCCTATACAGGGCCGCCAGCAACTCTTTTCTATTTCCAGTGTCTAAATCGTTAGATTCATCAAAAACATTCCCATAACTGATTTTGTGTAAACTAGTTCTCCCCTCTGCTGGCCATGGAATTTCCATACCTTTCTCACATTTAATACAGTCTACTATGATGTCTCAAGTGCCTTATTTTTCCATATGAAGAGCTTGTGGCAGAACCTGTTCTCTTCATACTGAATATTATGACATTTGGATATGCCCCATACCGCTGCACCATAGGTTGCTTTAGGTGTGCACTGATATTAAAGAAAAAAAAATAGGTAAAATAGCCCGCCCGCCCACCTGGGTTGGGGTAAAGTAAGCACTGAATTAATTGACCTAGAAAACGTAATCATACAGTCTGTTGTGGGGTCTATCCATAGACCATTAGCATAAAAAAACCCAGTCAGGGCTGGCAGAGATAAACTACGCAGAGGTCCACGGAGTTGGGGGGGAAACTCCATGGAACTCCGTTCCGCCACCCGCCTCCACCCTTCCCAAATAAAATAATAATGACAACATAATTTAAAAGAAATTAAAAGTCACTTACCTGTATTGCGGTGTCCCCGGGTTGCCCTCCTCCTCGTTGCCGTACATCATGCACGAACTGCACATGCGCTCGTGCGCATGCGCTGTTCGTGCAAGATGTACAGTGAGGAAGAGGAGGGCAGCCTGGGGACACCGCAATACAGGTAAGTGACTTTATTTCTTTTAAATGATGTTATCACTAATATTTTATTAGGGGGGGTGGAGGTGGGGGGCCAATTTAGTGGGGCCTGGCTAACTCGCTCCAGAGTCCGATTTTTTTTCCTTCTCCGCGTTCTCAGCAGAGGGCGGAGTAGAAAAATCTCTGCACACTTAGCTGCAGGAGCGAAGTTCTCCACCCATGCCTAATCAAAAACCAAACCCAAGTAGGAAAAAGTGCTTGTGTTTTGTAAACTCTGATCCCCGAAATGAAGGACATTTGATGCATGCTTCCTTGGACCACGGGTCATTATAAAAGATTTTTTTTTAATTAGTGCACAAATCCAAAGAGGCCATAAAATCAACAAACCCACGTGCTAACATGCACAGAGCTTTAGATGTGTGGCCTATTAGAAACACATCATCAGCATACAATAGGGATGGGAGTATAGGCCCATTAATTCTTGGGACATCATTAGTAAGCATTGCTAGAGACTTATGTAAATTATTAATATACAAGATAAAAAGTTATGGGGCCAGGACACAATCTTGCCTTACCCCTTTTAAAACACCAATAGCATTAGAAACTGCCCCTTGTCTGGTAATTCTAATCATGGCCTCCATATTTCGATGTAAGTAGGCTAGGAAATGCACTAATGGCTCGTTCATTCCACGTATATCATAATTTATTATCTATACTTATGCATTTCACAGTACAACTTGTATTTAGAAGAAAATATACTAACCCTCACACAAGGCCAGCCAGCAACTCTGCAGATGTGCAGACACTTCAATGGTTAGGCATAACACAGAAAGGATGTGGTCCTTGGGACATTCAACTGTTTGTGGGAACAGTCAACTGCTAAAGATCTCTAGAATGCAGCAAGTGATTGGGTATTAGGAAGACATTGTTCAGGATACCTGGGCACAGAGCTTTGCAAACATTTGCGGTTCTGGATGAGGATCAGAAATGCACCTATGCATTGACTTAAAGTCAATATTGTGCTTCTCTCAAATGGAAAACTCTGTCTTTTTAGGGTAAGAAAACCAAATACCATGCAACAGCATTTTGGAAATGTTGATGTTTATCGACAGGTTGACACTCCAAGAGACTTTCTTTATACTCAAGTAAGGAGTGGATTAGAGTTTGGAAGACAGTGAAGAATTCTGTTGTGTTGGCACATTTTAAATCAGCAGTTTGTGTGGACTCAAGGTCATATCAGCCTGCCATGAGACTCCATTTTTTTTACTGTGCATGAGAAGTGGGTTGGGACACCTAAGAAAGTTGGTGGGCAAGGCAGCAGTTTGGAAAAGATCAAATATGCTTCACCTGGAAGCATCCCTCAGTTTTCCCTTCATTTAGATTAAGTATATGTGTTTTAGTTAGTGTACTATCTTAATCAAATTCAAGTTTACTCTAGCAAATGATTGACAGGAGATAGGTAGTTAGGTAAATAGCCAGCATGATGCGGTGCACCTCAAAGGCAGCAGATACCCACTGGTTGTCACAATTTACAATTTATACAATAAGAATTTCTTGAAGCACCTTTAAATGTCTGTAAACAGATACAAGGAGTTCAAAATCCCAATAACTTAGAACATTTCTTTGCAAGTGTATTCACTTCCTGGATCACAGCATTTGGCTGTCCATTTTCTTCTTTATTCACATCTTCAAGTTGTTCTATTTTTTTCTTTATTCTCACTGGCACAGTCAACTTATGTTTTGTAGGATGACCTCGCATTTTGAAGACCTTCTTCAGAGGGTCTTTATAATATAACATGTAAGTAGTATAGGTTGTATACTACTCATCACAGTGAATTTTTGCTAATTGGTTTTGACAGATGGTCATACCCCTTTCGTCCTTAGGTCTACATTGGAATTGGTCCATACATGTTTTTAATTGGTCCTTGTAATGTTTTGGTAAGATCTTTGTCTTTCAATGTTTTATAGGATAATGATAATTTGTGAACCAAGTAATATAAAATAATAATGTAATGAAATCAAAAGTGTATAATATGATAAGATCAGATTTGTACATTGTTAGGTGCTTGGCCGGGCATGTCTTCTTTAAGTGCTGTTTAAGGGCTCTGTAATCTCAATATTAGATGTTGCATAGAATTGCTGTAATATTTGATAGGTTTCATATTATAACATCATTGAAAAGAATGATAATGTCTATTCTGTTGAAACAGATGTTATTAAATGCATAAGAGCCACAGAGGAAGGTTTATTGTGATGCACTATTTAAAATGTATTTGAAATGTTCTTTAATAACAGGACAAACACAGAGGGAGGTAATTGAAGTGTCATGATGCGAACATACATATATTTTATCATGTTTCGTGACAATTAAAATAGAAGAAATAGATATTCAAGCATAAAGTGGTATAATGAGGTAGTTATGAAATACATTATGATCCACAGCATGTAAATAAAAACTTAAAATTATACAAAAACTACTGTCCTGATATAAAAGGTAGTTACATAAAAAACAAAGAATCATAGATTATTTTTGTTTCCCTGTCATAAACACAGATCTCATTATTACATTTGTGTGCTACATTGAGAAGCAAAATATGCATTACAGCCGTTTGATTAGAAACCAAAGTACAGTACTAAGCAGACAACCAAGGCAATCTCTTGAAGGTTTTTTTTGGGAGAACGTGCTCTGTGTGGGCTATTGGTGTATGAGAGTTGTCTTTGGTAACTCTGGGGTCAGGCACAGTTGTGTTTTTGAGGATCATTTCAAAATGGTGTTGGAAGGGGAGTAGTAATAATAAAAGGTGTGATAGCTCTGCTTTTTGAATGTTCTAGGTAGATTCAAGGCCCACCATGCCCCAGCAGCGATGCCGGAATGTTCAGTTCTGTAAACCAATATGCACTTTCTTATTAGCAATGGCATGTGTTTGCTTTTCTCCTCTAACCAAGTCGTACTGGATGAAGTTTAAGAATGGAAAAAGAGGGCCCTTTATTATCCAAACTTGAAAGTTAAAAGCAGCTGGTTATGTCTGTCAAAGAACCAGAATCACCAGCCATTAATGTAGCTCATAAAAGCATTGACAATCTTAACCTTGGCACAAAAAGAAATCCAAATTACTCCTAAGTAAAACTCAACAAAATAAAGACATTGCTTTCTGGTATGAAAAGGGGGAACGTCTGCAAAAACATAATGTGATACATGGCTCAATCCAGTCATGCCTTAGTCAGAAGAGCAACACAAACACACTCCTTATTTAAGAAGAAAGTGCCTATCAGTTGGGACACTTTCATACAGAGCCTAGCAGAACTGAACATTCTGGCATCAGTACTGGGGCATGGTGGGCATTGAATCTACATAGATAATTAAAAAAGCAGAGCTGCCACCGCTTTTGTTATTCCTTCTCCCCCAGCATCACCATTTTTACATGACCCTCAAAAATCACCTGTGCATGACTGCAGAGTTGCCAACGACAACATTCACAAACCCATCACCCCTCACAGAGCAATTCCTCAAAAAAACATTTTCTCTGCTTAGTACTGTATTTTGTTTTCCATTCAAACAGCTGTAATTTGATTTTTGTTTTCCATGTAGCACACAAATGTATTTTTGAGATCTGTGTCTACTACAGGGAAGCAAATATATTCTATGATTCCAAGTTTTTTATGTAACTGCCTCATTTTCAGCTCAGGACAGTGGTATTTGTATGATGTATGCCTGATGAAGGTACTATTATTTACTGGGTCAAAATAATATGCTAGGATTCCTCGTGTTTTGATGATGTTACGTAAAGAGAATTTTAAGTGAATTTTGAAAAACAATTATAAATATTGCATCAAACTAAAATTTTCGCTGCACCTCTTTTACATTTAATAAAATCTATTTTGACCAAAGCACATTATCAGTCTTTTCAATAATGTGATAATAAGAAACCTGTAGAAATATTACAGAGATTCTATGCTACATCCCCGATATTGTGCTTACAGGGCCCCTAAACAGCACTTAAAGAAGACATGCCCAGACAAGCACCTCAAAACTTTACAAAGCTGATCTTATTATTCTAGATGCTTTTAATTTCATTACAATATCATTTTATATACCTCGATTCAAAATCTTATCTTACCATTGTGTATGCTTTTGATTTAATTACATTATCATTTTATACGTTTTGATTCACAAATTATCATTATCTTATAAAATATTGAAAGAAAGAGATCTTATCAAAATATTATAAGGACCAATTAAAAACATATATCGACCAATTCCAAAATAGACCCGAGGACCAAGGGGGCATGGTCAGCTGTCAAAACCAGTTTGCGGAAATACGTGGTGATGAGTAGTATACAATACAACATATAGAACTCATGCTCTTCACTGGATGTTAAAGACTCTGGTCACCTTGACCAGAGTTGATGAAGCCTACCTGTCTTATTAGTGTTCCTGTTCCAGTTTCATTCAAGTAGGTTTCATTTAGGCCTTTTGTGTTTATGAAGGGGTGAAGTTCTGATGCGCGGATTGGAACTAGGTATATCATGAATTTCAAGGTCATGGCTTTACACAACAGAATAGGTCCAAGGTGTATTTTACAGAATGAATGGCATCTCTCTAAAAGAATGTGTTGTTTTGTCTAATCGGAATGGTATTAATTTGCCTCACTTGCTACAAAATATGTAAAATGGAAATGATTTATATGGAGCCTGTATTTTCGGTGCATAGTTCTCCTTTCCGGACGTCATTGGGTATGAGGTCTCTTGGCCTGAATGTACTAACATTATGACAGGTTACTGTAGGATTTCAGAATGTGCTCTTTCTTTAGACCTGAATATGTTCTATTTTGTTACTCAGCCATTGCTGCAAATGCTCTTTGGATAAGGTTCTCACATGAACATTGGTGTTTGTCTTCTATGAGATAAGTGCACTTAACCTTCTTTCTTGCTTGCTAAATTTGTGTTGTTTGTCGGCTATGTGATTCTTTGCTTCTTAGTAGCACAGAAGAAAGTTAAAACATGGCATTGAAGGAAAGGCAGGTTAACAGAAACTGAGCAGGTTTTCTAAAGCTTTCCCTTATAGAGGCGGCCCAGATACCTGTCATACACAATCTCAGCGTACAATTGTTGTGTTACTGTGTCAATAATTTTCTATTTGAGAAAAGTTTGCTTCTGAAGCTTAGCAGAAGTCTTGGCTTATTGTTTTTGGTGCCCTGTCAGATCTCTTGAGTATAGAATAAGGGCTGTTTCTCCAAATCCTTAGCCTCCTTTTTGGGATTGTCATTTTTTCAGCTCCATCCATCATTTGCCTTCAGCTCTTGGGTTTGGAATCTTCTCGGGTCCTATATTGTGAGCATGGGTGCCTGAGAAAGCTGTCTTACTGCAGTGGTATCCACTTTGTTCACTTTGCAGTTCCTCCCTAGGTAAGATTGTAGGATGAACACTAGGTTATTGCATGATCCTCTAATTGATTATATGTACTTCTGTCCAGGTTTGCAACTGTGCATCTATCTCCATCATATAGGTTATGGTGTGGCTAGTTGGGCCTTGCTTTGCCAATTACAGCACAGCATTGTTTATTTCCCTGTGGTGATATGCATATGTATAAACACTTACTTGTGCTGTTAGGTTGTCTGCTCTCTACTCTGAAACTGTTACCTTCTAACCTTTAGTTTAAAGTTCTTTCTTTTCAGACGTTGTATTGTTGGACAGTGAGAGTTTTACTTAGAATGTTGGTGTTGCTTCTGGTCTCTATTACCTCTATATTTGATGCCAAGAGTGTTCCTTGTCATTCATGGTTTGTACAAGTTGCCTCAGTTCAGATAGTTCCTATTTAGCTGATGTTCAGTCACCATCCTGGGATTCATGCAGTCGAATTGCACTTGGGAAGGGTGGAAGTTACCTCCTAAAATCAGTTTCAGGTAGGTGATATTGATGTTCTCACCACAGAAGAAGATAATTGTCTTGCTCTCATCTTGTATAATTTTACAGCATCAGTGAATATAATCCTTTTTAATTATAGATTTGAAATATGTCACTCTCTTTAGGACTTTGTATAACAACTATACTATGAAAGGTTTTTATTGTTTTGTGATTACCATGTAGCGTGCTGTAGTTATAGTTTATTTGTTTTCCTTGGAATTTCTTCATCTTCTCCCCTGTGTGGCTTGGTCTGATCCTGATCCAGAAGTATGTGCATAGTGTCCCTGACTCTCCTTGGTATATGTAGATTAGCTCATTTGTTTGTTTTCAGAATTATAAATCCAGGAAAACGCCCATACTGTAAGCCTGATTGTGCATTTGGGGGCATACATTTACAATGAAATGGCACTGCACCACTAGAAATTTTGCTGCACTGAGCTGCAATATTTCAACACAGGGATGCACCATATTTACAAGAATACAGTGCACCCCTGTGCTCTTCCCTGTGCCGGCGTTAAAACAGCAGCAGCTCGCCAATGCAGGCAACCTTGCACAGTAGTGCAAGGTTGCCTACATTTCAGGGATGATTGTTGTTGTTCAGGAATGGACACCTTCCTGAACAACCAGTCATTAATGTTGTTTTGCTCCTTCTATGTGGACTGCATTCTGCAGCACACATAGAAAGAGCAAAAAATGAATAATAAGAAATACAAAATATTTCTCCTCGTTGTGCCACTGTAATGCCTCCCCTGGAAAATCCTTGTAAATCTGGGGCAGTGTCAAAAAGCCATGGGTGTTGTGTAGGAACACCCGCAGAAACACCCATGACACACCCCTTTGATGCAGAGTACTGCATGAAAGAGGGCCATATTTATAAGGCTGAGTAAAGCCAGGCAAAGTAGCTTTGTGTGGCCTTGTAAATATGGGCCAGCACACAGCGCCACCGGAGCGTCAAGAGGTGTCGCTCCGATGGCTATAGGGGATTGTAAATATGCCCCTAGGTGTCCCTAACGGTGTTGATTTGTGGCACCTGATGCATGTTGCCCTTTGTCCTCTTTTCATGTGAATGTTAACGTAGTCCTGAAATATGGGCTTATTATGATAGTCTTCTGTGACCCAGTTCCTTTGTTGATTTATCAGCCAGTAATATTCATTGTACTAGGACTGTGATAACATTTGGAATCAGTATAATGAATATTATTGTTAATAATCAGAGCATTTTACATGGCTGTTGTAACTCTCAACGCAGTGACAATGTAAACTATCACGTTATTTAATATACCTTCGTTGCTATCATTCATGATGTATCAGCAGATATATCCAAGACCACACAAACACGTGTTGCTTGCAAAAAAAAAATCATGCAACAAATGCAGCGAATCTGAGTTTGGTGTTTTATACCTAAGGAATGACAGTGTTTTAATGTGAGTTTGTTTTCCAATCCATAAATGGTATAGTTCCTAAAAATAATGAAAACTTATTAACGAAGTGAAAAAAAAACAGTTTCGCTGACCTGAAATCCCACTTTGAGGCTGTGACCCAGAAATTCACCACACCTGTATGGCAATTTAGAAACACTCTAGCATTTTAGCCCCATGTTTTATTCGGATGTCACATGCTGATTATGGAGGTTTTACAGTGTTGGACCACAGTCTTTCTGCTTGTAGCCAATATGAACTGCATCTGATTCCAAATGGTATGAAGGTACTTGTGTATGAGTGTGTGGCGTATGCATGTGCACTTCCTTCTCATGTGTATGTGTTTCTTTAGATGTAGTTCTTTCTTTAATGTTATCAACACTCTACTGTACTGATTGGGTATATTGTTTATTATTGCTCTTTCTTGTTAATATTCATGCACCTTATGTACACATGTGTACGTGTACTCGATCCATTTGTGATCAAGACCAAAAATAAGGATCATGTTACTACTGGAGTTTATTTGACTCAAAAATGTTTTGTTATGGTTCACGTTTGTCCTGCCAAACGTAAAGAGTGTTATGAATACCATAAACTGGGTCACTTTGACAATGTATGTGATTTCTCCTCCGAAAAGATCAACCTTGTTTAGGAAGTATGTTAAGTTCAATTGGATTCCAAACTTAATTTAATCTTAGACATTTCAGATTTGTCAAAGTTCGATTGCTTGGACACTGGAAAATGAAATGAAATGAAAGAAAATTTATAACGCGCAGACTAAGCCCCAAAGGGCATCAAGGCGCCTAGCTCAATATTGGTTATCTGTTCCAGGAGCTGATTACTAGTAGGCTTTCTTAAAACACCATGTTTTCAGGGCCTTTTTAAAGAGGGGAAGTGAAGATAGAGACTTAAGTTCCAAAGGGAGTGCATTCCAGAGACGGGGGGCGACTGTAGAGAAGGCTCTACTTCCCCATCTGGTCTTCTTGGTCCGAGGGATAACCAGAAGATTTTGTTGCCGTGAGCGCAAACATCTGCTGGGGACATAGCTGGAGAGAAGTGAGCCCAGCCCAACTGATGTTTCAGTTTTCAGAGCGCTGTGCACCAAGCAAATGATTTTAAAGGAGATACGGTGCTCTATAGGGAGCCAGTGTAGCTTCTTTCTGGCTAGTGTCGCCGAGGAGGATCGGGGAGTGTCCAGGACAAATCTTGCAGCCGCATTTTGTACTATTTGAAGTCGATGTATTAGTCCCTTATTAATCCTTACATACAGTGAGTTGCAGTACTCCAGTCTTGAACCAACCAATGCAACCACTGTCTGTTTCCTGGCTTGCAGGGAGAGATAGTGCACTATTCGGCTGAGAATTTTGAGAATTCCCCAGCAAGTAGCCACTGTTCTGTCAACCTGAAGGGTCATTGCCAATGAGGTATCAAACATGACCCCTAGGTTCCTAGCTGAATGGGAGGGGACCGGGCAGGTTCCTAGGGATTGCGGCCACCAAACATCAAAAGTGTGAAACGTCAAATGTCAACAGTTTGCGAAGAATACAGTGGTATTGATGAAGACACATATTTTCCTCAATTTTCTTGCATTTCAGTGAATAATGTTGAAGTTGAAGTCTTGGTAGATCCTGGTTCTCCTTATATGGTTGTTGATGAGTTGTTCTTTAAAGATAAATGGGGCAATAAAATATTACATCATTTCGATGTAAGAACATCTTCCTATTACAGAGATTCGAATTACATGGCTCGTTTCGCAATCTCAACGTTATGCTTTAACAACAATTCCTTCTTGGGAAAAGTTTATGTTGAAAAAAGGGTCAACATTTGTTGGGAATTCGTCACCAAAGCAATCCTGGAACGACTCTTCGGCCAGGATTGGGCAACCCCATTTCTTATGTTGACACTTCTTCAGCTCACATTGAGAACATTCTTGCAGAAAACAAGGATTTGTTTAAGTGCAAATGAAGGAAGAGTGAACCAGACCAGAAATCAAACTCAAGAAAAATACATTACATGTCGGACATGTTATGTGTAATGTCCCTACAACCACTGATATGTGGGCATGGGGTTATAAAAACCTTTGAACCATCAAAATGGGTTGCAGCTATATGTCTTGTCTGAAAAAAGTCTAGAGTCTCGATTTGAGGTTGTATGCAGATCTCCATTCTTCGAATACGCAAATCCAGGTGGTCTGCCATCATCTCCTGAAAATTCAAGAGCTATTAGCTGAATTGTATCATGTCAAATAGTTTGCCTCTTTGACTTGCACACGACATACCACCAGATTTGTTTAACAGACAATTACAAGCACCTCGCTATGCTTGGTTGCATGTCGTTTGGTTTAGTCTCAGCCATGTCTATGTTTCATGGACAAATGGATTCCTTGTTCATGGACATGGGTGGGGTTGAGCCATTCCAAGAACATATTTAGATTTCTGATAATTCTTCTTATGATCACAACAATAGGTTGAACAAAGTTTTATGCATTTTACAAAGTAGAGTTATGACTTAATGTGTAGATAAGTCCAGAATTCTGAGAAAGGAGGTTGAATTGTTAGGGCATTGCATATCTGTAGAGGATATCAGAACAAAGGAAGTTTTAGTTCAGACTACAAAGGATGTGCTATATTCTAAGAACTGGAACCAGTTGCCCTCGTTTAGTGGTTTATGTGAATTGTATTCTAGGTTTGTGCATGGTTTTTCTTCACTTACTTCTTCAATGAGGGTTCTCATGAAGAACATTTTTTAATTCTTGTGGACAAGCCAAATAACTTCTGATTTAATTTAATCAAGAACAAAAGTTTCAACGCCTCTGCTTTAATACCATTCAGGAAAAGACAAAATGTATACATTTGATGCCAGTCATCTAGGTCTTGGCACTATACCTAGTCAATGTACCAATAGAGAAGTTCAGTTTTAACACTGTGCTTTTGCCTCTAGATTTTTTTCTGACACCGAGCAGAAGTATTCCACCATAAAAAGAGAAGTGTGAAAAGGCATGTGTGCGGTTGAAAACTTTTAAACTTTCCTCTAAGGTGGACATTTTGTTCTCAGAACTGACCACAAACCCCTTATTGTTCCTCTTTGTAAGAATGGTACCGGAATGTGTCTTCTAGATTGGTTTAGAATTTATCAAAGTTATTTGAATTCAAGTTTGATGCAGAATATGTGCCTGGTAAAAATAACTGCAGAGCAGTTATTTTGTTGAGGTTGTCTGGCAATTTTAGTAAGTGTGACTTTTCATGCTGTGTAGCGGCTTCTGTCGATGATGCTTGGTAATGTTGCTGTGCAAGAACACTTGGATGAAAGATGTGACTTTAGATGCCAGTTTAACTTAAGTTCAGACGTTCGTCATTGATAAATGGTCCAGGGAAGGACCTTTGACTATACAGTTGCAAGATTTTTTTTTATTATTAAAGATGATTTTTCATGTGAAAATGGAGTTTGATGAGGGATGACAAGTATGTTCAACCTGATAACGTTTGGCATGGGATCACAGAATGATTTTAGTGCTAGCTCTTACATTTCCTCGAGCATCTTTAACCGCTTCGCCGCGGCGGCTTTTCCCGCTGTGCGTGGCATTTTTTAAAATCCCGCGTAACGTGACAAAGCCAGCTCGTCATCCGCGCAGCGCAGGTAACGCCCATGACGAGCTGGCTTTGTCATCCGCGGGGAAGGGGTTAATAACAAGTTTTGTGAAGCAGAATAATTCTAGAGGTGGGTGGAACTTGCGGAGCTTCACAGAATTCAACGGAATTACATAGAAACACAGCAATATTCCGTGGAGTTCCGCGAGTGGGCGGAATTCAGCACTTCGCACTGCTCCTCTGATTTTTAGTGCTGGGATCTTGTTCTGCACTGTAAAACTAGTGCGAACAGCATCCACGTACCAGAGGGCACTGCTTCTTACTAACACTTGAGTAGATTTTCTACTTGAGCTGCAGTTTTTCTTAAAGTGAACGGTAGCGACCTGCTGCGACTGCACGCATTGAGAAATTTAGCTCGGAGGCATTCTAGTGCCCGAAAATCACACTAGAGGATGCAAATTTTCACTCACGCTCGACAATTTAACAGAGAGCCGCACGCAAGAAAAAACTCTGCCATGCAGCGGTTGGCAGAGTTTTCCCTGAACTCTTTACTCCAAGCGGACGCAGAGAGGGCAAAACTCACCCCCCCACCCAGATAATTCCTATCATAAAGAAGTTATGAAGGCTATTTCTACTACATCTGCTCTGATCCCTATAAGGCATAGTTAGAGGCAATGTAAGAGATTGGCACATCCCAAAGATTTTGTTAGTTTTTTATTATTATTATTTTGTTAATGGAGGAGATTTGTTGTACTTGTATATTTACAAATTATTTGTATTTGTAAATAAACATAATAACATGAATGAGTGATATTGAGCAGTACAATAAAGTAGTGCCGTACAGAAATGTGATCCATTCTGTACTACACGATGTTATTGTACTGCTTATTACTGCTCATTCATGTTATTATTGTCCCTTGTATTCGCATGATCATCTTTCCTCGTTCCCTTGGTGATGCATTTTCCCAGTGTCTCTTCCGCCTGCGTTCCCCACGTAAGTGACGCCTGCCGTCAACTCACCTTGAGGTCCTGAAAACTCTATAGTTGAGTCCTTACTGGCTTTATGGAGCCTTCAACGGGGCCTAAATTAAAGAAAATCCCTCAATTAGGTTTTCCTCTTTTGTAACAGAGTGCTACAGATGGCGTCCTCGCCCCGATACATGTTTTCACCTCCCGCTAAAATGAAGGAATCCATGAATAAAGATGTCAACTGGTGCACGTTCTGGCTTATGCGTCTGTAAATATGGCGGCTTAGAGGGTTGTGGGTAAATTATCTGGATACTTACCGGCAATCGTTGTTACAGTCCGAGACTGTATCCCTACCGTAGACGATGCTTACACCCGTCCTGAGACCCTGTCTCCCAGTCCGTTTCTGGGGGACCGCAGGGCCTTCTGGAGGGGCTTTTAAACTTGCCCCTACGGTGCACCATCTCTGAGGAAGAGGCTGCCACGCGCCATTGGCCGCATCCCATTAGGATGCTCGGCTTCTGTTTCAGCACCTCGGAGAGAGCCCGCGGGCCGGTTCCAGTGTTTGAAAGATCAGCTTCCAGGGGATCTTCATAGCAGCAGGTCGCGCTCTCCCCGGCACTTTCCTCCTCCTGGTGAGACCGCCACAAAAATAAAAATTTAATAGTAAGGGATCCAGTGGACGTCCTTTCGTCGACATCTACGCTATGTAGCCTGTAAACAAGAGCTGCTTTCTAGTGTAGTTTCTCTCCTGCCCGTTCGTTTAGTTTTCGGACGAGTTTTTTTTTCTCACAGGGTTCTCTTAAAAATGCGGATCAAAATCATTGAAGTTGCGGGATTGTCTGCCGCTGACGCAGGTGAGATGGTGTGTGGAGACTAGGGCGTATTTGTCACTGGCGCAGCAGATCCCGTGGCAGGGAACCCACGAGTGTGAGGGGCCCATTGCACCCTAAGGGTGGCTGTCTTTAACCACCCAAGTAGAGATGGGCCAATGGAATCATTAGTAATTACTTCCACAACTCTCCCTTTGCCCTGTAATGATGGGGCGCTACGAGGCGGCTGCGCCTCTCTTCACGGGTCTCCTACAAATAAATGCTCAGCGCTTATGGTGTGGGGAACGTTCAGTGAGACTGTGCGTCAGAGCGATGGGGCAGGCGAAAATTCCGTAAAGAGGCGAAACCGTCTATATTAATTGTAAATTTAAAAGGTGTGCTTTATCTTGAAAAAGTAAACAAAATGTAAAAACCGATATAAGAGTACTGGAATTATTTCACAGTGAAAATACAAATAATTGACCAAATGCTCGTCAGTTTCCGCACATTTCGGCCACAGGAACCACACACAATATATAGTTAAATCCGATGTGGTGTGTAGCGTCTAAATAATAGAGATTAACCCATTTTATTCTCCTCCAATTTCGGCAGACGAGAGAACTTCCAGCGGGATAAAGCGATTTGCTCAGGATCACACAATTTGGTGAAGTACAGAATCCGGGATTACAACTCGGGCCTCCCTGGTCCACAGACGACAGCCTGGCGACTAAACCACACCCCTTTAAGCTGATAAACCTTTAATAAATGTGCGTCACCCCTAAAACAATTTACCGCTGACGAGGCGGAAAGCTGAGCACGCGTGGATATGGCGTACGTGCACCGGGCGAGCACGAGGCTCGTGAGTGCCACCATCAAATAAAAGGTTTAAAGAAAACCCCGGAAGACTCCCAACGCCCCTTTAACAGCCTTTATCCACCTCATTTTGTGCTAAAAATAAGACTGGTCACGAGTTCCCTGATGTCATTAGTCCCCCGCAGGAATAATGGCATACTAACATTAAAAATTAATGTACATATGCACTGTTCTTCATTCAATGCTGCTCTACTGCAGTCTGACGAATTT
The DNA here is from genome assembly GCF_964263255.1 of Lissotriton vulgaris. NCBI lineage: Eukaryota > Metazoa > Chordata > Amphibia > Caudata > Salamandridae > Lissotriton > Lissotriton vulgaris. The sequence continues at coordinate 822,181,675 of NC_141687.1, forward strand.
CCGTTCAAGTTCATTCATACACTGGTCCACCAACAAAAGTGCTCATCGCGGTGCCTGGGGGCTATTGTTACATACTGTGCTAATTCATTTAAATAGCTTTCGGTCTAGCTTTCCTATTGACGCCTTTTACTGACGAAATACTGAAATGTATGTTCTATGAACACGTTAAATTCAGCAGGTACACTATTAAATCAAGGATAACAGGCCTGCAATGAAAGAGAACGCCTCTTGTGGAATTTAAATATTCATTAAAACTGATTTCTAATGTGTTTTTCCACTTTCTGAACAATGCTACCCGGGTCGGTGGTACTTACATTTATAGTCCTCGGAATGGTGAAAGTCTGATTCGCCCCTTTAACGATCCAACCACGTGTCTGGCCAGCATTTCATATCAAAAGCTAACATTATGTTACCAGTGTATGTGCAGGTGTATGACACTGCATCGACACCCATTACAACATGGATTATTACATCTTCTCGCACTGCATAAAGTGGGTAACCATAAGATTAATTTATCTCTACGACGTCAACCTCTACATCGACCCTATCAATGCCATCATCTGTTTTTATTTTTTTTAATTCATTTTAACTGCCAAGCCTTTCCCCCTCTCGCTCTATAAATAAATTATACATATATACCTATGCGCCCTGCATTAGTAAGGACGATGCTGCAGGCGATTGTAGTTGTGGAACACTGTACACACAGGCTAGCGCAGAAGCGCGGAATGAAAGAGAAACAGCCTTGTCTATAATTTGGTGTGAGCACAAGCCCGTGTCAATATGGCTGCCATTTGGAGGAGTCGGGAGAGGATGTGGTCTAATGGCCAGGGCAGTGGACCTCAAATCTAGGGAACCGGGTTCGAGTGGGTTCGAGTCTCGGCAAGGACGCTCAACATCCTGTGATTCTGGGCAAATCAGGTAGTCTCCCCCTGCCAAACAAAAAAAATGAATGTGTCCTTAGGCAAAGCAACTTGGGCTCATGTAAAGCGCTGTGATACCTTCGGTTGAAGTTCGCCCTATATAAAACTGAAAAAAATGCAAAAGTACAGCTATTTTTACACATACGAGTAGCAACTTTATTTTGTTTTGGTAATCACCCCGTAAGAGTGTAGCAAGGCAATAGAGCAGGTATCTATGTACTCTCCTTTAGGTGAACTAATGCTTCTAAAATACACTTTATACAGTTTTATTTCTGCAAGGCGTCCAATAGGAAATTCACAGTATACAATCTTGATAGAATTCTATAAAAAGTCAGTACAGAGGCCCCTGACATGGAATAGGAAACGAGTATTAAAACCCTGTCTGGAAAAATATATATTATCAAATGTATTGGCCGGCGACCGTATAAAAAATTGCATAGATTCTACATATTGCTTACACAGTACTTCTACGAGGATTCAAAGATTAAAGATGCTCAGCCCTGGTGGAAAGTCAAGGTTACCAGCTAGAAATAATTTGTAGTAGATCCAGATGCAAGCAGTTGGTTGGAGATTGAAGGACATATAAGTCTGAACATGCCTAGACCAGTGATACTGTTAAAGGGGACAGCCTTCGAGTTTCAATGAGATATTCGTGAGAAAACATATTGGAGCCCTGCTCAATTCTGATCTCTCCTTCCCTCCAAAGATAACACACAATCTTCCATTTGATCATAAGTCTTGGGAGAGTGTTTCCGTTCCATAAAATCAACCAACGTGTGGGATCATGAAATCTCTAGGGTTATCTAGACAAGGTTGCAACTTTTACAAAATAAAAGTACAAAACGTTGCCAAGAATCCCAACGTAAGCCACAAGATTCTGTTTGAACAAGGTGAAAAAAGGTCATGCAAGGTTGCAGAGAAGTTGCAACAATGGCGTCAAGTGGAGCAACGATTGACATTTAAGATCATATACATCAAGTACAAAGCATATGGTGGGAAAGTCCCGTAGTAGTTGGAAGAACCAAGTAGTAGTTGGAAGAACCAGTACCCTACCGCACATCGACTGCTCTCATCCAACAAAGCCAGACCTAACTGAATTATACCAAAGTAAACATAGGTGCAAATAAGTTGGGGAGCAAGGCAATCTCCTATGGAATTCTCTACATACCCAGTTGCTGATCAAAAATAGCTAATCCACCTCAAGGAACCTGAAAATGACCCCTTTTAAAGGAGCCCTTCCTCACCTGAAGCCACAAAATGGGACAATTGTCCCCCTTCGTGAGTGACAGGATCTCAGCAGGCAGCGCATAATTAGCAGCCCCTTTTGCATTATGATCCGGACTCCAAGACAGCCCTATTGATCCTGCTACAGCCTGGGATTTCCATGTGCAATATCATTGTGGTAGTCAACCATCCCACAGCTTCCAGTGGAACTGATGCTGCACCAGGAAAAAAAGATACTCTTAGCAGTGCTAATGGTACGGTTACATGTAGGCACTACACAACTAAATAAATAGGTAAACTGGCTATATATGTCAAGCAGAAACAACAAGTGGGTTCTACTAGTACAAAAACAGTACCAACAGAACAGTATTGGACACCAAGAAACACTTGTGCAAAACAACTCGAAACTCGTGGAATTTAATGCATAGTTGTCCAATATATGCTCAGAAAAATGCAAATCACAATTGAATGATTAGAAATGGTTTGTAAGCGGTCAACTTCAATTTCCACCAGGGCTACAGGTACACTGCTGAAAGAAACGGTGCCATAAACTTTACAGCAAGAAACAGCCTGAATACAAGAATCAATCAGACGCAATACACACATCAATTTGTGATTCTTCTGAAGGCAGAAAAGGAGAGCAGGCTTCTCTTGTAGACTGAGGGCATACTCCAGATAGAAGTGGTAACGCAACAATCGCAGTGGATGCTGTTGATACCTACGTTTTCTTCTCATTCAATCATGGAAGATGAGCTGTGTCCCCAAGCCTCGTTCCTGGTGGGACTGACCTTCAAAGGTCAAGGTGCTGTTGTCGATGAAAATCTCACAACGGGGTCCTGCACCAGAGAACACTAGTCCGTGGCCATCAGTTCCTGTAGAACTAGTGACGGGATAATGCATGGTGAAGGAATAGCTTTTCTCAAACTCAGCGGGCAGGTCATGTTTGAAGGTGAAATTCCCATTGATGCTCAGGGGAGGGCTAGGGGGGCCATCGAAAGAAGAAGGGCTAGTGCAGTCGGTGAGGGCCCCCTCGAAAAGGTGCTCCAGTGCGGCGCTGTAGGCCTGTGGCTTTACCTGGAAGAGGTGAGAGCTGTCAGCATTTCCATACGGTGGGCTGGGCAGACCTGGGGACTGGTAAGGGTAAGGTTGTAGCGGAAAGGAAGCACTGGACGGCTGTAGATGTGGTGGCGGGTCAGGGCTTTGCTCAGGCAGAAAGGTTCTAGGGTTTAGCTGCAGGCAGCCGGCCACCAGGTTGGTGGTGGGCTGAGACAGGCCCCGGCAGAGGGTCTGCACAAAGGACACCAAGTCAGGGCTCTTTCCGGAACTGAGGGTCTCAGACAGTGCCCAGATGTAGTTTCTGGCCAGGCGCAACGTCTCAATCTTGGAGAGCTTCTGGCTCTTGGAATAGCAGGGTACCACTCTACGGAGGGCATCCAACGCTGCATTCAGGCCATGCATGCGGTTGCGCTCTCGCGCGTTGGCCTTCATACGTCGGAGCCGGAAGCGCTCCAGCCGTGCTCTTGTCATCTTCTTCCTCTTGGGGCCACGCCGCCTAGGCCCCTGCTCATTCTCTGGGTTGTCTTCTTCATCCTCATCCAGGTCCTCGTCCTCCTCACAGTCTAAGTCATCATCCTCATCCTCTCCATCTGGGTGCAGAAGCGAGTCCCTGTCTTCCTCCTGCTCCTCCTCCTCTTTGGGGGCAGCGTCAGGACTTTGGAGCTTTGCCTCCTGAGGGCACAGGGGGTCTAGGATCCAGCCTCTGGAGCCCGGCGCCTCTGCCTCTGAGAGCCCATCTTCTCCACGAGATTTAGTCATCCTGGGATCCTTTAATGGAATGAAAACATGAAAGGGGATTGAGTTGTGATAGAGAATAAAAAAATAAGAAAATCCATTCATTTATTTATTTGTATATTTATGTATTTACTATTTTTGTACACCTCTGAAACCCATATGCTTCCAAACACTAATGTCTGACGTGTCATTAATTCAAAAACATAAAGGGTAAGCATTACCAAATATAACAGCAGATAGAAGGTAACTGTACATTAAACTATGACACACAGATTCGTCTAGAGGAGTAACTTGCAAAATACAGGGGCAGAGCTAGAAAAAAAGCCTTTTATCTATGAGCAAGAATACACCTTAAAGAATATACATACATAACCTTTATAAAACTATTGATCGACGGAAAATGGACAATTCGACTTGAAAACACAGACAACTGACCAGGGGGACATGAACACCGACAGGGAAGCACAGATGGTGACAGTAGAGAGGCAAAGAGCCGCAGACAGCGAACTTTGGAGATGTGGATTCAAACGTCGGGGCAAAGAGAACCAGCATAGGCACTTGGAGAATAGTACGCGTACATGGACTGGGAAGGGGGGGGGGGGGCAGGGAGAAACACGGACTGGGCAAAGTAGACAACGTGAGGGGACAGAGAGGCGTGAAGAGAGAACTGGGCTGGGAAGACAAATAAAAAGACGAGAAGACACTGGGACATGAATGTCACGGAGACTCACCACCCGGTGATCCAGCACAGACCAAACACACCACCGATGACACAGCATCGACCAGCCTTGCTCTTTATAAATGACACCATGCCATAACAACACAGGGGGCATCACAAACTGCATTGTTTCTTGACTTTTAAACATCAGATGATGGTTTGCCCCAACTCACCATTGCCCACTTCACTCTCTTTGATACGGGACACAGGCTAAATCTGATGGGAATTTACCTGCAACCTCTAGGTCCCAAACACATCTAAATGCATAACCCCTTCCCAAAAACGCTGCTTAGCTGTTTTCCATCTCCCGCTCACATTATGGCACAGGTAATTATTGCAGCAGCACCTGCTTTCAAATATACACTGATTCTTCTGTGCCTTGAGGTTGTCCGGCTCTGCGGGTTTAATTCGGTGCTCAGATTCGATAGTTTCTGTCCAGTTATAGCTTGTGTCGCAAAGGTGCAATTATCGTTCGACCTAATGACGCACAGTCCCATATTTATATCTGTATACATTATCCAAGACGTCCCAGCATCGCTTACTTCTAAGAACCAGAGTGTGTACTATAATACAACATAGATAAAATATGAATTTTACATTTCTGCAAAACTATTTCGCTTATGCCATTTAAAGTCTGCACCACAAACTAGCTATGGAGTTGTTTTTAGATTAAAATAATTTGATAAAGCATGGGAGTTTTTTCCGTAGGGGGAAGGCACGCATCCAAATAATTGGAGCTTAAATCTAACCTCGCCGCAAAAGGCATTGAAAAAAATAGAGAATAAGTAGAAATCCAGGTGTCAAAAGCATTCTCTTTTAACTCCCCAAGGTGGCTCGGTGCCACCGGGACAGACGTGGGGCATAACAAGTTTGGGGTTAGGGAAGGTAGAGGGGGATTGAGGACGTGTTTTTAAGCCCTCGCTACAGTGCACACTCGGATGATGGGGATACCCAGAGGTTGCCTTTACCTGTTTCTGAAATGTCCTTTGCTACTGCAGTCTCATGCCCCTGGCGGTGCAGCGAGCCCGGGTAAGGCTGCTCTGGGATGCGGTGCCCAGTTCTGGAGCAATGTGTGAAGGATGCTTAGGTTAAATGAGAGACCAGAGATGGCCCCGTCCCTCCCTGCTCTCCCACCCGAGCGCCGCCCAGCCTCCCTCGGCACGCGCCATATGCTTCACCTCCAGCCCGCTGCCACGTGACCTGGCAATCTGCGCGCAGCTCGCGCCGCCGTCCTTTGTAGGCGGAAGAAAGTGACCATCTATCGTCAGTGACAGAAAGCGCGACCTGTGTGAGGCACCCGCACAGGCAGTGTCATTAACCCGCTGCACGGATGCGTGCGGGTCACCGATTTAAGGGACCTACATTCAAAATTACGGGTACTGGCCTGCTGTATAAAGATTGGGAGGGTTATAAAAATATGATTCTATCTGGGAGCAACAGCATCCTAGACGTTCATAACTTCTCCACGCCTAATGCAATTTGCAAATGGGAAAACTCGCTTCTTCCGAGTCACGCCACTGTGGATCGTATGTACAAGGAGCTATACCGACCTTTCTAACTCATGTGATTTCAACAAACTGACATGTTTTGCCCTTTACTGATGTTACATTTTTAGTCAGGGATGGACTGAGAATCAAAGGCATATTTTGTCTTACCACCCCCATGCTGTGTGCAGTGATCAGTGCTAGGCAAACAAATGCTGCTAACCGAATCAAACATTCACTTCCAGTCATGAGACCTGAATTGAATCCATCGTTCTTTTTGCTCCCCAAGCAATCACAGTTTAACGCCCAGGCCCCAGGAGGGCGCCGCAAGGTTTTGAATAATTTTCCAATACTTGTTAACTAAACAGTTATATCGTTCACAGCTTTGTACACATGTTTTCCGAATCTATCATTAGCAGACCCTATAAAAACGAATACAAGGCGCAGAATACATGTCTATGTTTAGCCGGGTCAAATGATGTATTTTAGATCATATTTGCTAGTTCGTTTTTTTTTTTTTTGAAGAAAGGGAAGTTTTGAACAGCTCTACTAATGTAGCAACTTACAGAAACCCAGGATCCATTTATATGAGCATGACAGAGATATTAATTTGTCAAAAATAAATAGGATACATTTTGAAAACCCTTTTACCTGCCGAAGGAGGCGCGGTGCCAACGGGACAGACGTGGGGCATAAAAAGTGGTAGGACAGGTATTGTTCCTAACAAAGTCGGTTCCCGGTAGAATAGTATTCTCACACTTACCAACTCCTATTCTACCACACAAAATCATGCAGATACATAGACAACGCAATGTGTTCATTCTTCAGATGTTAATGGAATGCGATGATAGCATTTAAAGGAACCAAAGTGATCTGGTGCCTAAATGGAGACTTCACCATCCAGAGTCCCACGTATCAACATTGTTTTCATTATTTGACCAAAATGCATGAACTTTTGCAAATAACATGGTGGTATTTGTCACCCATAGATTTTCCTATTCGGGTGGCTGTAGGCTACCCTTTTTGAAATGTGTGCTGAAGTCGGTCCATTTTTCACAAGAAAGAAGACTAGAGCACAGGAAAGAAGTATGCCTTAGGACATATTAATGGGTAAAAACAAATGTTTAGTGCCCCCGATCCATCTTCCCCACTTAACAACCTTTATCTGTTCTACAACTAAAGGTCTATATTTGTGCGTGTGATCATCCCTTCTGGGTAAGGCCCTCGATCACCTTAGATTCAAAGCATACATAGATAGGATACAATCACCAGACAGTTAATGGCAACTACAACAGTTTTAGGTGTTATCACATATTCCATTGAGTGACTAAGAGTACAATTGTTCCTTGTTGAAAATGCTTTTTAATCCAGCTTAAGAGTTTGTGATCTTTACCTGTTTCAATTCCAAAAACAACAAGGTGATGGATGGAATGCTTGAATTAATCTCAGCCACTGGCAATTGCCCAGGCTGCATCCCAATCCATCATTTTACACTCACCATGCCACCTCAGTTTAGACCCAACCATGTGCAACTCAATCTTCACCCTTTTCCTCATGGGAACAGTCCAGCCCGAACTGCCAGGCCAGGGTCTCCCTGAACCAGAACACCAGCAACCCTGGATCGGTTTTGCCCTTGTTATGGGCTCTTCAGCCGGATATAGCTTGGTTCCAGTAGTATAGTGAGTCCGGGACCCACAACTGAATACAATGGTCATCCAATCCTTGGATCACTGATACAACATCGATTCTCATAACATTGAACTACAGAATTATTGACTGAACAACATCGTAAACTAAAATATCGACACACAATGCACAAAATAGAAATAACACTAATATCGAAAAAAAATGTTTAAAGAAATCTTGATGCTGAAAATATCAACAACAAAAATTTAGAACACTAAAATGTCAATAAGATTAAAATAAGATGAAAGACATCAAAAATATTGATCCAAACAATATCGACAACACAAACATCAATAAAATACATTTTAACTATATCAGAAAAAATATATAAACATTGAAAAATACAATTTACGATAGTAAAATAAAATAACACATACCAATTAATATAAATAAACAATACAATAAATAACGAATTCCCCACATTAATGAAAAAAAAATTAAATATGCAAAAACAAATTAATAAACAAACAATATGATATAAAAAAGCCCGATTGCTGTTGCTGTTTGCCGCATTGCCCTCCGGTGGGGGCACGCTCTCCCGTGAAGCCAACACTGGGACTGAGGGGGTCTGAGGATCTGGGGAGTGCTGCACTACACTCCCCAGCAACGCTCACGGCACCCAGTGCAAGCTGCCGTCATCGTTGCGCCGGGAGGCGCGTATTAAAGGTCACAGGGGCTCCCGCGGCGCGGGACGCGACCGGGCAAAGCCCGGGCCAAGGGCAGGCCCATCCACGCCTGTCGGCGACCGGAGTAGGGCGGGCTGGGTCACCCCTCTGACGTACTAAATCATCTGTAACATCTGTTGGTGAGTGAGTGAGTGGGAAGTGCCAGGGCTGTGACTATCTTGGTATAATGGCTAAATCAACATCTAGCACATGTGCCCCTGACTCAATAGAAAATATGTTGGAGAGGGTCGCTAATATTATCAACACAGAAATTGAGTTAACTGAAAGGCGCATGTCCCTGGGGCTCCCAACTCCTCAACTGACCCCCTTATTTTTCAATGACGATGACAATGTTGAGGACATTCCAGTAGCTACGGGAAATATAGTGAGCCCTATGGTTATTAAACCAATTGCGACCAAAGGGCGAACAAAATTACTGTAAACAGTACTTCATATAGGGACACAGGTGATAGTGTGACTGACCCAGGAATTGCTGGGGCAAGAAGGAAAAGGAAGCCGATTAAGCCTACTTCTCCTAAGAGGAAACAACCACCCCGTTTAAAACCACAGAACACTATTTAAAACACATGGATCAAAGGCCCAGAGACCATACTGGATACAGCAGACACAAGGATTGAATCAGTAACTGTTGTTACTCCTGCTGTCTTACAGGCGCCATTGATGGATAATTATTTATCTCATATCCAAACACAGAGTCCATATTACCGCTTCTTAGCAATTTCACTCTGGGAGATACTGCTATTGACATTATTGTGGATACTGTGTCTGAGCGTGTAAAGGAACTTGTTGATAAAATTATTGCCTTACTTTGGAAGCGTCTGGACCATTTGGAATCACTTTTTAATAAATTCCATTCCCACACTGATGCACCTAACTCGTCCGACAAATCAAAGGCTCAAAAGTGTTCGAAATGCTGTATTTCCAATGTGCAAAAACCAACATTAATTACTGTTCAATCTATGCCAAATGGGCTACCTGGGATTTGTACTGCCATTGAGAGTTCTGTTGATCACTGTAATAACCTGCATCCAGGTACTTTAAATACATTACATTCACCTAGTCGACGAGCTGTTCCTATCCCTAGTATTCCTAGTAGTCGTCCTGCAAATAACACTAGCTCAAGCCAAAGCCAAAAGTCACAGAACATAGTCAACGCCCAAAATAAAAATGATAGTAGGCCTGCCAAATTAGGAAGAGACGTTTTAAACTTACCACCTGAAACCTGCCCTTATGTCTTGGTCTTAGCAGGGGTTCCCTATTTAAGGTAAAATCAGCCAGAGTCCTGGGATCAGTTACGTAATAAGATCGCCAGCTGGCTGGTAAAACATAAGAGGTTTGCTATGCAAAACATCAATGACATCCTGATGGTGCGCAGGGTTGGTTGGGTCGGTCCCTCAAAGAAGACTATTGAAGGAGATTGTGTCGTTGATAACTTTCGTCGGCCAGCTCTGGTAAAAGCCATACTAAGTGTAAGGGAGTCTAATAATAATTTCTTTCCCACTGATATTTGGTCTTTGCCCCTAGGCTATTTTTATAAACCTAATAGTTTTGACAATTTGGAAGTTACCTTCCCGCCTTTGACACAAAATAGGTTCTCCCCTCTTTCTGATTTAGATACACTGGATTGACTGCTCCCCACACTTTTGCCTACTGAACTAGTCCATAATATAATGGTAATAGCTACTTTGGCTAGCGATGTTTCTGAGCACCCTATATTTTCGCCCACTGAACTAGTTCCTACATTACCAGCTTCAGCCCCCCTGGTTAGCAATGCCTGCGAGTCTTTTAATCATGACTTGCAGGTATTAAGCTGGAATGTCCCAGGTTTGGCTTCGAAAGTAAAAAATGATGACTGGGTCAATCTGGTTAAAAATTTCGGTATCTTAATGTTCCAGGAGACTTGGGCTACAAGAGATCTATACCTTGAGGGCTTTCAGTGTTTTAATATATGCGCACCAATCCCTGTACATGGCCGACCTTCGGGTGGTCTATCTATATGGGTTAACATCTTATCAGGCTGCAGTATTAAATACATCCCTACTAATAGTTCAAATTTTCAGGCTTTGATATATACATGGGGGGGGGGCTTCCATTTGTTTTATCAATTTCTATAATAATGATTTTATAAATATACCAAATACGATTATTGTTAATCTTTTTAACTTTGTGACAGACATACAAACTCTATCAGGGAATCCTACCCTCGCTGGAATCTGTCTGGGAGGAGATTTTAATGTCAAGATTTCTGGAGCAAATATATTAGAAACTGCACATGTACCACATATAAACTTGTGCAAAAGGGGGATGGAATTGTCTGATTATTTGTTGAATCATGATTTATTAAACGTAATGTATATTGCAGCCACAAACAAAAATGATAACCATCTAATACCAACGTTTAGAGGCCGTGGCTGCGCTTCAATAATTTATTACATTTTTATATCATCTACACTGGAGGATATTTTAGTTGAAGCGGAGGTCATACCCACTGTATTTGGGGATCATAATCAAATCTCGGTAATGTTTAGGGTCATCTCTAGAACACATTTCTCTGCAGAACCAGGAGCTCGCAACATAACGCCCTCGACCGATAATTTGAGAATTATTTGGAAAGGTGTTGATAATAGTGCAGTGTTCACAAATATGGTAACATCTTACCGACCTCTTTTTGACACTTGTTTGTCGCTCATGGATGTCAACCCTGAGGTAGTAGTAGCTTTTGAACATTTATGCACAGGAATTAAACAACTAATATCAAAACCCATGACCTCTAATATTCACAATACTAAGTGGTTTAACAGCGATTGCACAAGGGCTAACCGAGAGCTCTGCTCCGCCTTGGCTATGACACCAAGGGAAGTAAGTTTTATTAGATCACTTAGGAAAAGATATAATCAAGTGGTTAAACAAAGGAAAGAGGAGGTCTTAAAAGATCAATGGGATACTTTGGCTAGTACAGCTAACTTAAATAACACAAAGGGTTTTTGGCAATCGGTCAAAAATATGAGATGTATGGGTCACAATATAACTCCTTTGAGCTGTAACATAACAAGTGAAGCTAGGGTAGCTAATTTTTCCAAAATATATATAGCTCCTGTTCAGGATGAAATCCATATTGATCTCAATGCTGCTACAAGAGTCCAGATATCCTTAACTGAAGTCGAGGATGCAATCGATCAAAGCTTAGGTAATAAGGCTCCTAGTCCAGATGGGCTTTACATTGACCTTATTAAGCATAAACCAGAATTTTGGGCTCCGCTATTGCTTAATGTTTTTAATAATTTAATAGATTCCCGTATCCCCAGCACATGGTCATCTAGCATTATAGTCCCCATTTTTAAAAAAGGAGATGGGTCCAACCCTAGCTGCTATAGACCGATATCACTGATCGACAACACCTTGAAGATACTTGGGAGAGTGTTATTTAATAAGATCAGGAGTTGGGCTGAGGATGAGTGTATTTTGGATAAATGCCAGTTGGGGTTCAGGAGTGGACTGGGAACTGTAGAGCAATGCCTTAATTAAAATTTGATAATAGGCAAATACACCATTGCTCGCCAGTCCCCAGTCTACCTGGCCTTCATGGATCTCACCTCAGCATTCGACTTTGTGAACAGATTGCGTCTTTGGCAATGTCTTTTAAAGTATGGGTTGGATGATGCTCTAGTACATTTTCTGGCCTATCTACACAGGGACTTGGGTGCCATGGTAAGGATTAGTAGGGACGGGGCAGTATCAGGGAACATCTTGATTGGCAGAGGGGTCAGGCAGGGATGCGTCCTGGCCCCTCTGCTTTTCATTTTATATATCGATGAGTTGAATAATGATCTGTCTAAACTAACTAAGGATGTCCCAATGATTAATGGCAAAATGTTACCCGCTCTGTTATACGCAGATGACGCGGTACTAATGGGCCGCACACCTAATGCACTGCACACTTTAGTCGGGGGCTTCGTAGATTTTATGAAAATGCTAGATCTTTGCACAAATTAAAAAAAATCATTTTTAATGGGCTGCGGACCTAAAAAATATTCTTTGAATGTAATTCATTGTGGCACCAAAAAATTAATATGCACACACACTTTTCCATATCTGGGATTGATATTTTCGGATACTGGCTCCTGGGCCGCTCACCTGGCACAAAGTAGGAGCAAACTCGTAAAAGCTAACAATTCTATTTTGTGCATACCACAACCAAGAAGAACTGAGGTAGTGCTCCCTCTGTTGAAAATATATAAAACTCAGTGCCTACCCACTGCAACATATGGAGCAGAAATTTGGGGCCCTGTAAACTGTAAGAACATTCAGACAGAAGAGAATAGATTTTGCCGGAAGGTCTTGGGGACACCGATAAGTTCTTCCTCATTTGTTTGCCATCATGAGTTAAAAATACCGTTCATTGAGGATTATATCAGGACTCGCCCAGTGATCCTCTGGATGAAAGTTTGGCAAAATCCGGCAGCAACGCTAACCAGAGATATTATAGTTGATCGCCTTAATTGTAACAAGGGAGGGGACATACCTTGGTTGGCGGCTGTGAATACCAGCCTGAGTATTGTAGATTTGTCACATCTTTTTACAGACCCAGGAAATATGGCAGGTACTAATAAAAAGATTGTTCACGGGAACTTGTATGCATACTATGATAACCTAAGACGTGAGCGTGAAAATCTGAAGCCCTCGGTTGCCCGTTATATAAACATGCTAGGTGCCGATGGCTCCCTCACTAAATCCCCAGCAATCTATCTCACAAGGGCGATTACTCGCTGGGAACGAAGTCTGCTCTTTCGCCTTAGGGCTGGCACCTTAAAATATCTACTTTGCTTTCCCTTGGGCTTTAGTTCTAATCTTGATCAAACGATCTGTCCTTGTGGTAATAGTGGGAGCCAATCAATGTTACATTTTTTATTTTTCTATGATTTTTATCAAGTATATAGTAAGCAGTTTTTGATCCCCTATTTTAAGACTTATGATATCACTGATTTTAGGGAAGCATATAGGGAGATTGTTATGCTTAATGGGGACAACTTAACACTCCGTGTCAGTACTTTTTTGAGACTGGCAGTTCGTTCCTGTGCCACTATGAATATAGCTTAAGAATTAAGAACTAACGTACATGCCAAATTTTATGTCTATGATTGTTATAGGATTGTTTTGATGAATTGATCATTGTACCTTGTATATAATTTATCTTGTAATTATATTAATATGTCCATTGCATTTGCTGATCTACGTCTTACTATTATATTAGTGTATGTACTGTCTTGACTTTTTATTCTGTACTTTTATGGATATTTCCCTGTATCCGAATAAAGAAATTGATTGATGATATAAAAAATAAATTAAAAGTAACGAACATAAACAAACATAATTATATATAATAAACAAAACAATATAAAACATTTATCTACATATAAAATTAAATAACAACAATAAACAAAATAAAAACAAACAATATATAAATATAATAAACATTAAATAAATTGCAAGGTAACAGATAAAAAAATTCAAAAAAGCTATCTCAACCAATAAATTAAAAACACAGAAAAACAAACCAATAGGAAACTCTAACTAATTAAACAAACACTATAAAAACAATCAAATAATTAACATAAAAGTTACAGTATAGCGGAAATCCAGAGAGGAAGAACAAACATTTGACAGAGAGAAGACAAAATGAAAAACAACTACACGAAAAACTATTCCTAACATCCCGCAATAAAGGTAAGCACAAAACTTGATAACTAAATAAATTAAAATAACTTGTAAAATATTATATTACATTTCCTTTATATATAACAGATTCAACATCACTAAAATTGCATCTAGAAATTTGAATACAAAGATTTACTTACACAACAACAATAAAATATAACACATAGGGGCACAATAGGATGGCGGCGGACAAAGTCCGCCCGCCATCCCGTCGTACAAAGGGACTGCCTGTTATAAGGGTGGGGGTCCTGTGCCTGCTATTAGGATGCGCCCGCCACAGTGGTGGGCGCATCAAGCATTCCTGGCATTGTGGTGGGTGGGCGGTGCACACAGCACCGCCCACCACAATGCCAGCAAGGCATGTTGTGCACTTCCATGCACAACCTGGCAGGCACCGCGCAGTGCTTGCCATCTTGTGCATGGAATTGCTGGGGGGATACCATAGGTACCCCCCATGTGCACTCCCCACCCCCCAGATCCCTGGGGCCCGCAACGGGCCTTTCCGTGGCGGCATTGAGGCATTCCCTAAAGCACATTGTAATATGGCTGGTGGTGTCAAACAGACAGCGCCACCATATTGCAGCCTTTTCTGCCCGGTCGCAAGTCGACTAGGCAGAAATGCGGGGGACGGTCTTTCCATCCGCCGCGGACCCCCCAGCCATAATAATATGGCAGGGGGTCTTTTGTACAGGGATGGCGGGCGGATTGCCCCCGTCGGGCCGTCGGTGACTACCGCCAGCCTGGCAGGGGCAATCCGCCCGCCATCCTAATGGGGCCCAAAGTATTTGACTTCATCAACAACTGACATAATTATTTAAAAGAACCAAACTGAATAAAATCACAAAACATAGCTAACAATTGTTCTTTTACTTTTAACAGCCTCTACAAAAATCAACAAAAGCAGAACATCTACTAAGGACACTCCATCAACTAAAAAGAGTAAGTATATTTATTTATTCACAAATACATAAAAACAAAATACTTAATAATATAAATAATGAAATAAACTAAAATTACAACGTAATGTTTTATTTTTCACAGATTATAATTAACAACATCTCTACCCAAAACCCCCAAAACAAACATTACATTTGAAAAGAAAATCAAAATAATCGAAATTTATAATACAAAGTAAGTATACAAAATAACCAATAATTACACCTAACTAGTAAAAAAAATGAATTTAATAAAAAATGAATTATTACTAATGAGTAAGTAAGTAAGTAAGTAAAACTTTATTGTTCAGTTAATTAAAACCATAACAAATATTTTCTACACATTTATGTCGTAATGTAAATTTTTTTTTTAAATTAGTTAAGAATACTTGTTTACTTACTTACTTACTATTACTAATAAGTACTTTTCTCTTAACAGGTTCTATAAAATAAAAATAAAACAACATCAACAAAAGACACTTCGCCAACTGCATTCAGTAAGTATTTTGATTTCTCCAATAAAATAAATAGACTAAAAATGCGAAACAAATAAATAACCTAAAACTATAACCTTATATTTCATATTTCACAGATTACACTTCGATAAATGTCCACCTTAAAGCATCAAAGCAAGAATTAACTTTGAAAACAGAAACAAAAAACACATTACAGAAAAAGATAAAATTAAGTATATAAATTAACTAACAAATACAACAAACTAATAACATTATAAAAATAAATTAAAAGGCAAAGATAACTAACAAATACTACAAATTACAACCTACAACAAAATCATTGAAAAAAAATCAACAAAAAATAGTAAGTATTTCTTCTTCTCAACTAAATAAAAATAGAGGATAAATAAAAAAACACAATAAAATATAACACTTTAAAAAAATGACATTTTGCTCTTATACCAACAGAAGAAAATCAAAGTGGATAAACATCCACAACAGAAAGAACATTCATCAAGAAAATAAAATCAAAATACATGTAAATTTCTTGCAAACATAATAATTATACACAATGTTTACTGTTCAAAATAGTATAATTAATTAATATATATACATATATTCACAGATTAACCAAGAAATGGCAGTAGGAGCAAAATTCATTACTTCACAAAAAGGGAAACTACTTCTCTGCCTCATGGGATACACTTATACCCACAAAACAATTAGTGGAAACAAAACACATTGGAAATTCAGTAAATATTACTCTAACTCTTGTTATGGTAGAGCCACTAAAATAGAAACCAATGTAGTAATTGTCAAAGAACATAACCATCCCCCAAATGTAACTGAAATTGAAGTTAGAGATGTTCTCGAGACAATAAGCGAAGCAAGTACTAGCTCACAACAAACAAGTACCCAAATACTTAAAAATATGTTAACTAGGGTGCCTGAGCATGTTACAGGACAACTACCATGTATCCCCACTCTGGAGAGATAAATTAATTTCCCGAACTAAAAGAGCTACAGCTCAAACACCACCTACCCCCTCAAACTTTTGCAGAAATACAAATATTACCCAAATATATCATCACTCACAAAGAAGAAAAATTCCTTCTTCCTGATAACAAAAATCTTGAAAAACAAATTCTAATCTTTGCAACAAATCCAACTTACAAAAACTTAAAAACCGCAGCACGTGGCTGATGGATGGCACATTTAAAGTTTGTCCCAAGCCTTTCTATCGATTATACACAATCCACAGTGAATATAAAAATACTAACATACCCTTCCTATACGCACTACTCCCTAATAAACAGAACACCACATACATAGACCCCCTAACAGTAGTAAAACAATACACCAACAACTACTTTCTGCACACAAATCATCATTGATTAGGTACAATCAATGATTCAATCAATTTTAAAATTATACCCACATACTGCAATACAAGGTTGCTACTACCACTTTAACCAAAGTATCTTGAGGCACCTACAAAAATCTACTTTAAGTATAGATTACGACTCCAATAGCAACTTCGCCTACCAAATAAAAAAACATTATTGCCCTGGACTATGTATCAACAACTGAAGTAGCAAACCATTACAACCTACTTCTTGAAAGCCCCTTCTATCAGGCACATGAAACAAAATTAACTCCTTTCCTAGACTACTTCGAAGATACTTGGGTAGGAAGGCTACATAGATCAGGGCACCGTAGGCAACCCAAATTCCAAATACCTTGGTGGAAAGTATATGATAGTACTCAAGCTCAAAAAGCAAAAACAAACAATGCAGTGAAAGGATGGCACAATGCCTTCTAAGCCACAATTGGAAGAGGACAGCCAACCCTACATAAACTTATAGAAGCTATTAAAAAAGAAGAAAGTTGTCAAGAGCTCAGACTAGAACAATCCCTAACAAAAATTGGCCCTAAACTAAGTAAACAAACTAAAACTATGTATGAATATCTGCAACATAAACTAGACTATTTGCTAACATCAAAGGTCTAGTATACTTAGGGCTCTATTATGATGGTAGGCGGATTGCCCCTGTAGGGCCGGCGGTAGCCACCACCAGGCAGGCAGGGGCGAATCACCCGCCATCCACGCATTATTGACCCCCGCCATATTATAATGGCTTGAGGGTCTGCGGCGGACGGGGAGATCATCCGCCACTTTTCCGCCTGTCGATGAGTCGACTGGGCGGAAAAGGGGTCTAGCATGGTGGCGGTATTTTGAAGACACCGCCATCCATATTAGCATGCAGGCGGAGATGTGCCCTTCTATGGCGGTGTTGCCGCCATGGAAATGCATGCAGTCTTTGCCAAGGGGGTCTGTAGTGGGCCCCTAGGAAGTTGGGGGAGTGGGGGGATGCACATGGGGATACCTATGGTACCCCCCTGCATTGGCATGGACAAAGTGGCAGGCACCTCATGGTGCCTGTCACCTTGTGCATGCCAATGCATGATGTGCATTCCCAGCATTGTGGCAGGCAGTGCAGTGAATGCCACAATGCTGGGAATAAGGGATGCCACCGCCACGGTTTCAATGGCATCCTAATTGCAGGTGCATGACCGCCGCACCCCTTTCAGACAGTCCCGGATTCTGTTACGGTGGCGGGTGGACTTTGTCCACCCGCCATCGTAATGGACACCTTAGACATGATAGCTAAATCTATACTATAAAAAAATAACAATGCAAAACACCATACACATTTAAAACTACAAAACACTAAAACAACATCATTCTACTCTTTTTTCAAATTAATAATTATACCTGTCATGTAAAATTTAAAAAATAACACAAATATATATGAGATATTATAATTATTAAATTAAAAAAAATACAAATAAATCAACGTAACCAAAAACATTTCCCACCCATAAAAATAAAAAATAACTTGCAGTTATGTAGCAGTAGACGATCCAAGAAATCCAAGCAATCCATAGAAGATAAATCAATAACCAAATCCATTAGAAAAGCTAACCCCTCAAAAAATGAAAAATACAACTGTAGAAAAATAATTCTATCACGCAATCCTTGCAATAACGAAACCCTCAAAAACCTGAAAAATTCTTTTTAAAAAAGTGCTCCAACAGACCCGAAAAATAAAAGGAAATGTAAAAATGCTTGTTTTCAATAAACAAAATAACATTTCCTTTTTTGTAAAAAGGGTCGAGACTACCATCCGTTCACGATGAGCAAAACCTAAAAAAATTAAACAACATCCACACACAATAACACATACAAACCCACAAACATTAACATTAACAATATACACAAAATAACACGATTAAACAACACATAACTAACACTACATAACACTAATCCAACAGTACGGCAAACACATAAAACAAAACGCCTAACTACACTAAAACCAAACAAATACGGCTCTCACAAACCTAACTACACTCCTACTACCTCTTCCCCTACCCTAAAACTACCAAAAAAGTTAATAAAAAAACTTACCTGAAGCGACGAAATGCAGCTCCCAACCACGAAGTTTCGTCTTCCAAAATGACCTAAAAATGAAACAGATAGATAGAAAAAGTTAGGAAACTAGAAAAAATGGCTGCATAATAAAAATGAAAAAAGACCAAGTACCCATAGAAAAGAATAGATATATAATATTACAATACAAAAAATAAATGTCTATCTTTATTTATTTTGAAAAAATGTACAAATGTTCCACAAATATGCAAAACATTGTAAAATACAAAAATATAATATTTAATATATATTAAAATTTATTTTTATTTCGTATACTATACATTTGGCCACAATATTACAATGTATACTGAAAAAACATGTATCGATATATTTTTGTACATTTTTAAATATATTAAATATTAGTTAAATAAAAAAATACTAAATCAACTAAATAATAAAATATACAAAAAATATGCAAAATACATTTTATATAATTGTATTGAAAAGCAATAAAAAGTGTGTTTACAAAAAGAAATACAAATATTTACTTTTTATCCTAAAAAAATAATAAACAATAAAAATCAAATTGTTTAAAATAAAACTATTAACATATGTACTTTACTATTCCACTACTATACTACAAAAAAAGTACAAAATTTCAATTATATTTTACAAATATATGTATGTTAACAATAATGTTAATTTTCGACTTATACATAAAAAAGTTATGTTACAATACATTGTTAATTTTACAATTCTACGTGAAAAATGTATGTTTAAAAATATTGTTAATTTTCAAAATCTACATGAAAAATGTACATTAATAAATATTGTTAATATTCCAACTATACAAAAAAGTATATTAAACATATATTGTACTTTGTAATACATTTTGATCAACATCAAAATACCTGGATAATGTTTTTGCTATTGTGAGAAAATGTATAACAAATACAAATGAGAACAAATAAAGTGTAAAATAACAAGAAATGTGTAACCAATAAAAATATTTACAAGAATAACTTACATGCATCTCCTTTCTTATTTAAATCTACATACAAAATGAAATAAATATTAAACAATAATAAATTGCTATGCCTAACTCCAAAACCAACAAAACTCAGGGAAAGTGTTGGATAATAAACCTAATTAAATTACTATTCCAACTCCAAAACAAAATAAACTCAAGGAAAATGCTGGATAATAAAACATAATAAATTACTATTCCGAACACCAAAACAAACTAAGGGGGCCATTAGGTTGGCGGGTGGACTTCAGTCCGCCCACCACCCTAGCGGTGCTGGGACCAGCCGCCAGTGATGCGGCGGTCCTGCACCACCAATTAGAATGCAACGCCACCCTGGTGGTCACATCCCGCATATTCAACATTGTGGCAGGCGGTGCTGTGAGCAGCACCCGCCACAATGTAGAAAATGCATGTCATGCATTGGTATGCACAACTTGACAGGCATTGCAAGGTGCCTGCCACCTTGTATATGTCAATATAGCTGGGTACCATGGGTACCCTCCAAGAGCAGCCCCCACCTCTCAGTGGCCCACAATGGGCCCCCAAAGCGATTCCTGCATGCCTTTCCATGGCGGAGTCTCTGCCATGGAAAGGCATAATACCGCCCACATCATAATATGGATGGCCATGCCTGCAAGGCACCGCCACCATAATATAGGCCTTTTCCGACCGGTAGGCAATCGTGACGGTTGCCTACCAGCGGAAAAGCGGCAGGCGGTTTTTCCATCCGCCACGGTAACCCCTGCCATGCTAAAGTGGGGGGGATAAAAGGCCGTCCAGCGGGGTGTTTTGCCGGGCGGATCGCCGTGATTCGCCCGCCACGCTAATGGGCCCCTAAATTCAGGGAAAGAGCTGGATAATAAACCTAACTACAATAATATTCCAACTCCACAACCAACAAAACTTAGGGAAAGTGCTGGATAATAATTCAAATTAAATTACTATTCCAACTCCAAAACCAACAAAACTCAGGGAAAGTGCTGGAAAATAAATCTAATTAAATTACTACTCCAACTCCAAAACCAACAAAACTCAGGGAAAGTGCTGGATAATAAACATAATTAAATTACTTGTACAAACTAAGGAGCTCATTGCTATGGTCAGTCCGTCCACCATCGTTATGGGGTTTGGGAGTGGCGGCCTCTAAGGCAGCGGTCCCACACATGATATTATGATGTGACCACCACCGTGGCGATCGCATTGTGTATCTCTAATATTGCGGCAGGTGCTGCTGGCTGCAGCACCTGCCACAATGTTAGAAATGCATCGTTTGCATTTCCCTGCACTACATGGCAGTCACTACGTGGTGCCTCTCACCTGGTGCAGGGAAATGTAGGGTGGTACCATAGGTTCTACCCTCAGTGCAAAACAAAAGTCCCCTGGCACAAGGGGGGCCTGCAATGGGCCCCCAGAGTACATCCTCGCCAACCTTTCCATGGTGGGGAAACCGCCATGGAAAGGCTGGAAGGGATGCAGCATCGTAATATGGCAGGCGGTGCCTGCCAAGCATCACCACAATTCTACTGATGCGCTGCAGTCCGATAGGCAATCGTAACGATTGCTGCAGTCGGACCCGTGGTGAACAGAATTTCTGCCCGCCACAAACACCGCCTGCCATCGTAATCTGGTGAGTGGGACCCGGCCGCACGATTGCGGTGGCAGATTCACCGCAATCATAATGACCCCCGAGGTTCAGGGAAAACGCTGGATAATAAACCTAATTAAATTACTATTGCCACTTCAAAACCAACAAAGCTCAGGGAAAGTGCTAGATAATAAACCAAAATTAAATTACTATTCCAACTCCACAACAAAATCAACTCAAGGAAAGTGCTGGATAATAAAACATAATAAATTACTATAACAACTCCAAAACAAAAAAAAAATTAAAAAAAGTGCTGGAGAATAAAATATAAAAAATAACTATTAAAACGCCAAATTTATAATAAAAAAACTTTTTTTTTCCAAATGTATCTTCATAATGTATTTTTGAATGATAATACTAATAATATTTTATTACAGATTAATTTACACAAATATAGACAAATGAACTCAAATATAAATATAACCTCAATATTATTATTTGATTTTTTTAAATTCATATCGACATATTTAAAAAAGAAATTTCTAACTTTCAATTTCTACTTTTAATAAATTGTTCAATTTTAATCCAACATTTTTAAATTACTCCCCACCATTATCCCCTATAATCCCACTCCTAAAATGTAATACTATTTTTAGAAATATTACAATTTTTATCCAAAATGTTTAAATTACTCCCCACCCTTATCCCCTATAAACCCAACATCCCACTCCTAAAACTTAATTAAAAAAATAAAACAAAGTTTTTAACAGATATTTAACTATTAAACATATATTAACTAACACTAATTTAATAATAGTAAAATACTAACATTTACAAAATCAATATAATTTGCAACAATATTTTTGACATCGACATTTACAAAATCAATATTTTTGCATTACATCAAAATTCTATATTTTTAACAACGAGAAAACTCGCCTCAATATTTTCCACCATCGATATTCTTGAGTCGATATTACTGCAATTTGATATTTCCACGTTGATATTCTGTCTCTGCACCCCAATCCTTATCTTCTGTGCAGAGAGCACAGACAAATGGTCATGTATTTCAGTTTCAATTGTGATTCTGTGCAAATGTGTGTACAGGAGATACGCAGTTGGCAAAATATTGACAATGCAAAAATAAAAGAAAATACAGTATTTACAGTTGAGTGGATGTGCTGTTTATTTTATTTGGGGGTGGTAAAGTGAAGGAGATGCACAAAACTGCATTCAGGAGAGAGAGAAAAAAGGGTGCTGAAGAAGATAGAGGCAAGGTGTAAGATATGATGGATGAGATGCAAAGAGAAACATGACATACTTGTCTAATAAAGAGTGTATATAACAGGAGTGACTAAGACACTCTGCAGACCATTATCCCTCCAACAGGCCTCAGCAATGTTAATTCTCAGTCTCACAATTTCAGAATTGTAACATTTTCTGTTCTGATTGTTTGACACAAAGCCATTGTTACTCCTTTATCTTAAACGTATAACAACTATTGACAATGCCAATATCCCTGGCTGGTTTTAGGTGTATGTATATTGTTGCTTTATATAGCAGGATGCAAAACAGGGATCCTAGAGTGGCTCCGAAATACCAGTCAGGTGGTACATTATGGAAATCACATAAATACACTTTATGTGCTTAATTCCACTTATTTACATAAAACCCCTCCTCCCACACACAGACACACACTTTTTTCATCCCACTTAAAGTGATGGCACACTTGATTGGTGAAGACAAAACTTCAGAGTACATGATCAGAAAATGCACATAACCAGAAATATTGTAATCAATTATTGAAGCACAGACAATTAAGAGGTAGGTAATTTATTTTCTCTTGAGTGAGGGGTCTCACCATATGTTGCATATTCGGTAGTAAGTGACTTACATCATAAGGTTTGAATTTGTGTTTGTTTAATAGAATCTTTCATACTTGGGGCCCCATTAGGATGGCGGGCAGACTTCAGTTCGCCCGCCACCTTAGCGGTGCTGGGACCGGCCGCCAATTAGGATACGAAAGCCACTCAGGCAGTCGCATCCCACATCTTTATCATTGTGGCGGGTGCTGCTGTAAGCAGCCCCCGCCGCAATGCCAAAGAGAAATGTTGTGCATTGCCATGCACAACGTGACAGGCACCGCGCAGTGCCTGCCACCTTGTGCATGGCACTGAAGGGTGGTACCATAGGTACCTCCCAAGTGCAGCCCCCACACCCCCCAAGGGGCCCGTAACAGGCCCCCACAGCAATTACCACCTGCCTTTCTATGGTGGCATTGGCGCCATGGAAAGGCCTGAACCTCCAGGCATCCTAATATGGATAGCGGTGCCTTCTGGGCACCGCCACCATATTGTGCCCTTGTTCCGCCCGGTCGGCACTTATGATGATTGCCGACCTGTGGAAAAATGGCGGATGGACTTTCCGTCTGCCGCGGTACCCCCGCCATGGTAATATGGCAGGGGTAAATGTGGTTGGGATGGCGTGCAATCTGCCCACCATCCTAATGGGGCCCTTAGTGAGCAGCATGAAGAGTATGTTAGGGATAGTGAATATGGGCTGAAGATTACCTCATTACCTCAAATGATTTGTGGTTTGTACAGAGTTAGGAGCCATCATGTGTTCAGTCAGGATCCTTTGGTGAAACTGAATCTAAGATGGGTAATGGCAATTAAAAGTAAAACTCAGTCTGTTCTCACAGAATTTGTGGCTATAAATAGCAATGGGTACCTTACTGGCATAGTGGTTCCTTTAAGATACCTCTGCGAGGGCTAGTTTGCCTAGGGAGGAAGATGAAGAAACGATCATGAGATGACTAGCAAGTTCAAGGAAAACCATGACTTCATTGCCAAGAAGAAATATTAATACAGAAGAAAGATGTACCTTATTACTATGGTGTTAACTTTGAAGGAAGGTGAGAGATGCTAGTTATGCTTGGAGATGGGTGACAAAATGGGAGTAAGTCAAGTTAATGGTTGTAGTGATGGTTAAAGTTACTGGTTAACCAGATTCAAGGGACACATGATTGTACCCTCAGGATCATTGTCATACTGTAATAGGCTGCTACTGCATGGTGCAGGCTAGCACTAGCAGGTGTCGTTATCCTGAGCAGAGGAGCCGGGTACTGCATTTGGTGATAGAGAAAGTACAGTTATGCTGTCTGTAGGGACAGGGCATCCTGTCAGGTGCTGTGATGAAACATAACTACATTTGATCCAGCTGTCCTGATTTAGAAACCAGGTATAGCATTGAGTAATCTCCAAATTCCCACATTTCCACTGACCCCACCCGCCCAGGAACCTCTGCCCTGATCACTTTGCCCTCACACTGATACCATGCGTCTGCTGCTCCCGCTCCGGAGGACGCTCCTTCTCCCACCTCACCGCCAAGTCCTGGAACTCCCTTCCCCTCCACCTCTGCACATCACCCTCGCTGACCCACTTCAGGAATGAACTCAAGACCTGGCTCTTCATCTGACAACCGCAGTAGAGCACCTGGATACCCTCTCGGGTGAGAAGCTGCCCTATATAAGTACTGCTTGATTGACTGAAAATATAAGGAAGCGCTGTTATGCTCTCCTCTTCGGGTGCTGTCATCAGAAGAGAGGCAGTCTTCAGCCTGTCTGTCTTTATTAAGAAACAAAGATAAGTCCATATGCTGTCTGGTTAAATTTGCATTAAAAAAAAGTGCAAGCTGTCTTATAGACCAGGTGGTGTGCAATTGAGCGTTGGCTGGAAGTACGCTGCTCAATATTATTACAGCTATCTGGAAGGGATTATGAATCTGACTGAGTGGAATGGGGAAGAGTGTAAATGCATCTACATCTGTGTGATTATGATGTAGTTATCAACCAGGGTCAGGCAAGATTAAACCATTTATATTGGGTTTTATCAGCTTTCGACATTAGTATTTGTACCAGGATGAGATCAGCAAATGGGTGGCATTATTTTTTAAACATTAACAATGCTAACAGGTTAAGAATAAAACAGGTATCAATTTACAGACACAATACAATTTCAGAACATGAAATAAATCAATGTTCAGTACCTGCACAAACAATAGGCTAGTAGTAATTTGCAATGGCTCATAATGATGTAAATATCAGAGCCCTTCGGCTACATGCTGCAGTGTAAAAATGGCCTCCCTATATGTCCCAGAAGGGTAATGGGGAACAAAGAAAATGGTGATGGGTTGCAGGACTTGGAAAAACTAACCAAGGGAAGCACAAGCAATAATGGTATAATGCTTCACTTATTATGATGAAGGGGGAGGGGAGCCGGGGACCTGTGGACTTTAAATTTGGCCTGATGAAGAAGAGACATCCTCATCAGCTAGTTTCTTGTACTGAATAAGCATAGTATCCCAGGCAGCAGCCATAGAGCACTGGCATATACAAGAGGCCACCCCCTCTCAATTCAGTGCAGAGCTTTGTGCCTCTTCCCATCTAAGTAGTGCTGTGCGCCATTGGGAGAGAGCCGGGGAGTGTTGTACTCGCCAGTGCATGGTTAGTAAACGCTTATCCAACAGGAGGACGAGGTTGGCGTAGTGCACCCGTACCCTGTGATATTTTTTTTATCTGTGGAAAATACCTAAGGTGGTAGCTTCCCATGAATGTAAAGTGGTAAGTTCTGTGACAATGGTTAATGAAGTATGTATTGTGTGCCAATACCTTGCTAAGTTGGGGCAGGACCAAAGCATGTGCCGAAGGTCGGAAACCTGGGTGAGACATCAAAGATAAGTGAAGTTGCCTGCAGGGGGCATATGATTAAGTCAAGAAGGTGTAATATAGACCATGTGAAGGATCATATATTGGATGTTTTTAAAATGAGCATTCCTCAAAACAGTCTTAGGGGACTCCACCGCTCTAAAACACTCAGTATCTTGATGAGGTTTTGTAAAGTTCTCCTCGCAGAGGCAACAAAGGTGAACATGAGAGATGTCCTTGTGTTCCGTAATAGCTTTGTATAGCCATGTGATGAGATGTTCCTCTCTCCCCCATGAGGTATAGAGTATGTACCACCGCATAGGTAGGCAGTTCTTCATCTAGTGCTCCCCATAATGATCAGATTCCCACCAGAAATTGCCCATATGTTGGTAACAGTCTTAGGGGAATATTATGGTCCTGATGATTTTGCTCAAATGTAAGGATCTTAGCATCTTGGAAAAGGTCTCCCACTGTTACCAAGGAGTGTGCATGCCATTGGACAGCTGCTCATTGAAAGCGGACCGTGAACCCCCAATAGGCTCTAGAGGGGAATTATGGGAAGTATGAGGTGAATGTTCTTGTGAGCTGGGGAACCCAATTAGACATTTACGGGTGATCCACCAGTGTAGGGACCAGGAGTGATGTATTGTGATAGTGGGGTGTAAGAACTGGTGTATTATATAGGAGGGGAAAGAACCATCTCCTGTGCTTGTCTCATAAAGGTTTGTTTCTGCCAGCCATTGGGATACCCATTGGAGCTGTGCTGCTAGGTTGTAAGTTTCAAAGGATGGTGCCCCAAGCCCACCTTGACCAATCGGCAGCTGAAGTTTTTGAAGGGCCACACATTGTCTCTCCTCATGCCACAACAGGTCCCCTAACAATTGTTCCAAACAGTGGAAAAAGATGTGTTTGGGAAACACCAGAACGTTTACAAACTAATATAGGAGACAGGGGAGGATGATCATTATAGAAAGTGCCATCCTGCCTGTGAGTACAAGGGGAGCCATTGCTAGAAGCGGATTTGGGATCTAAGGGTTTTGTAGGAACATTTCAGGTGGCCTTCAAACAGAACTTTTTGGGAGTGGTATAAACGAACCCCTAGATAACGGGCTAAAGCTGTCCTCCAGGCTAGCAGAGTGCCAACCATTTGGATTACCTGAAGGGGGGCATTGCTGCGAAATGGAAATGTGTGTTATATTCCCCAGTTCACTCGAAGGCCAGGTACTTCCTCAAAAGTCCAGAAAGTAGTTGACATTAAGGTCGTCTGCTGAAACGTCTTGTATATATAATAGTAATGCAACCCTATAAAGTGACACAGCATGTGTGGTCCCGACTGGTGGGATCTCCCACTGTTGGCCCTCCAAGGAAAGGTGATGAGCCAGCGTGTCCATGGCGATTGTAAATGTGTTTGTATTTATATAGCGCCTTCTACCCAGAGGTCTCATAGCGCTGTATTCATACCGCTGTGGAACCCTTCCTGGCTTTCCTGTGAGATGTCCACTCCTGGGCACCCCCAAGGTGAAGCCAGGCATCCAAGCGCTGCTGGGGCCGTTGTGGAGATTAAGCAAGCTATTGCCCAGAGTCATAGAGTGGGACCCATGATTAGACTAGGCACCGAGGCGAGAATGATCAGGTCTGGGGAGATTGAGTCCAAGAGCTGCCGAGGCGGGAATTGAACCCTGGTCCCGGGCGAGACCTCTGCATCAGGGTCTGCCGCTCTAACCATTGAGCCACGCTTCTCCACGAAGGGATAGGGGAGCGAGAGGGCAGCGTACCATGATCTATTGAAAAGTGGGGTGAAATCAAGCGTTCAATGCGCACCCTAAATGATGGGATTGTATACAACAGCTTTGTATAGGTCTGGTTTGAGACACAATACAAAGGGGGATGAGGTATGTAGCCATGCAGTTGGCATGAGTAGGCAGGGAGAGTCCTGCTCAAAGCTGTGGTAGACATCTTGGACAGGTATTCTTTGAGCGGCATGGGCCAAATTTGTATCTGAGGCGATTGTACATGAAGGGTTTGTAACATGAGAAGGTGATTACATTTTGAACATGGTCAGTCTCTGTAAGTTTGGGGACCAATGCAGAGGTGACTCTTATCGGAGGGTGTCATGGTTCCATCCACCCAGATTCAAAGTAAAGGAAACATAAAATGATAGTAACTTTGTGTCATTATCATGTTATGTGCTCTCAGAGTAGGGCAGGGGAGGAGTGGTTTATCCCACTCCCAAGTGCACACAACTGTTTGGCCGGCCAAAACAGTCATGCACACTTTTCCTGTTTTCAATGTAGGCTGCATTAGAGCCTGCATGGAGAACATGCCCGGGTCCCCATTCCTTGGCTGAGCGTCGAACCATGACATTCAGACCAATCATAATGCTGAATTGCAGCATTGTGATTGGTCAGGGGAGCCTGGGTGCTTACTAATCACAATGCTGCATTGCAGTGTTGTGATTGGTACGGGGGCGTAGCTGTGCTTCCTATTCCTCAAGTCTAATGAGGAGAGCAGGAGCAGAGACTCAGTACCCGTCGGCAAAGTAAGTGTTTATTATTTTGTTTTAATTTTGTTTACTACAAGCCGTGTTGCACATTAGCCCTCACTGCTGTGCAACTTCTGTAACAAACATTAACAAAGCCAAATATCTCTGCCTGAGCAATTGGCTTTGTTAACGTTTTTAAATATTTTGCACAGCATTGCAGGCCGCTGTGCAACATGGCTTTAAGTAAATAAAAACAAAGGGCTATGGCTCGCCCATTGTTAACTGTGTCATAGTGCTGTACTTTAATTTACTTTAAGCCATGCTGCACTGTCTCAAAAAAGCACAGGATGTTGAATGTGACATACAACAAAAGAGAGGAGAGTGGGGAACAAAGAATGTGTAGCGGAAGAAAGGCGGTGGGGTGAGTCATAAACAATGACGGCGGGGAATGTTTTAAAAATAATGGCCGGCAAGAGGTGGGTGGGTTATAAAGACCAGACAGCAGGTGGAGGGCGTGGAAGGGTTGACATCACGGATAGCTGGAGGAGGGGAGAAAGGTTGACACCACAGAGAGTAGAAGGAGGGCAGGGGTGAAGGAGAGGGACTGCAGACGCATGCACTCACTAAGATTCCATTCCACAAAGTAAAAGAAAGAGTACCTGCAGGAGCCTGTGGGCAGTGGAAGGACACTGGCCACAGGAATCTGTACTTAGTCCATGCTCCATTTCAGAGTAGACTTGTAGCCTAGGAGGAGGCCGAAGGCGAGGGGGAGGCACTGATCAATAGGAATCAAGAACATAAAAGTGACATGGGAGCACTGATTGGCTACCAACACTTCAACCAGGAGTGTTGGCAGTTATCTTGGGACTCGGCTTCAGCCAAGTCCCCAAAAAAATGTGAAAAAGACAAGGGGGCAGGGTAGGAATACTCTGACCCTCCAGCCGTCTTTTGGTCCCAGAGTGACCCCAGCAGGGCAAAAAAACATTTTGTTTAAAATTTGCTGTGAATTTGCAGCAAAAAGAACAAGCACTGGCGTTGCCAATAGGTTTCGCATTTGGAAAGTTGGAGCTATTGGTTTTGTAAATGACATTTTATATTTATATATCGTTATTGGCATTGTCAATAACAATATGTAAATATAAAATGTCATTTACAAAACCCATAGCTCCAACTTTCCAAATGCGAAACCTATTGGCAACGCCAGTGCTTATTTTTTACTCTCTTCATTGTATTAGAATGATTAACCCAACAGTGTGGAATAGTTCTCTTAAAAATAATATCCACACATTTGAAAAATGTCAACTGATATGTCTCTTTTGGCCTACCCAAAAAGAGGAACGAAAAAGTGAGAGTGAGAGGCATTTAAAAAAAATGTAATATGTAGTGTAACCTCCATAAAAATAAGTGCTCACCCCCTTCAGAGCACTGATTACGTAGCACAAAGGTGGCATTACCCAAGAACAGGTGGTAATCCCGGCAACCTGGTCACTGTGGCACAATCCTGTTAATCCCTTGCCTATTGCAGGCAACAATAGCATAATGGTGGTAAGGCACAAACGTAAATCACTGTAAATACATCAAAGTTCAGACAGGCTCAGAGAAGAACAAGTGCAAGTGAAAGTATGTAACTTGTATGTTAGAATACCTGCAGAGTTAACTTCTCTAAAACCCACACCAAACGTCTTGGCATTGCCAGGGTTTCGAGTAGAAGGTTGGACAAGGCAAAACCGACTACATTTATAAATGTGTGTTGTTTTTTAAATATACCTAGTGTGTCTGTATGCAGTACAATGTACATTTCTCACTGTTCAATGTCTCCACCCCTCACCCACATAGGTCCACTGCCTCTTGGGGAGTTTACACAGTTCAGAAACAAGTCGCATGAACCTTTCTGAGGAAACCCGGAACAACATTATCTGTTTAAAATACATTTCCCAAGTCTAACTGGCGATAAACTGTAATAAAAACGTTACCAGCCAGTTACGATTCTATATGTAACACGTCTTGTGCCTTGAGTAAAAGTGTCTAAAAAAATAAGTGTGATTTCCAATTCAAGCATATATAATAATACTGGTAAGTGAAAATGAATGTAAACGTTTGAGTTGGTCCTGTTCTTTGCCAACTTGCAGTTCAATTATCGTTTTCACTAGCTTTATTTTTAGTACAAAATCCAACAATACGCGGATACTCAAAGCGGATGTATCTTTTGAAACGACTCATGCTCAGCTACTTTGGTTGAACGATGGGGCTCAGAAACTTCCCCAAATTACTAACAAAATTTTTTTTTGCGTGATAAGAAAAATCTTCAGCAATAAGGAAAAAAGATTCCTTCCAAAAAAATTTAAGTACAGAATAAAACGCTGCACTATCGTAATAGTGCCCACGGTTTAGATTTCACTTGCTCTGGTTTATCTCTGTTACAATCTTCTAAGCCTTGCTTACTGCTTGTGACCAAGCCCACAGACCCCCATCTGCCGCGTGGGTGACACCTGCCACTGGCGGGGTGGAGGGACACATGCTCGTACCTCAGCTGGCAGCGGTCCGCCACGGCCCCTTGAGACCCCAAGCGTATCACACTTACATGACAAGCACTTTATTATCCAACGTCGGAGCCTAATCCGGGTAATTATGCCAACACCACGGCTGCCAAATGCACTCGGCCACTATAGGAGGGGTCACACTTAATTCAAGCCTCGTGCCGCCTTGTCAGCCTCCCTCCCAGCCAGTGATTGTCCGACGAGCGCGAACAGCTGAGCTCGATAATTCATCATATGACCTCCTCTATCAAACTGAAGCAGGCTTGGGGGTCCGTCCGACTGGCTGCAGCCAACGTGCCCGCGGACTTTTCTCGCCGACATAAGACGACAAACACGAGATGAGGCGCTACAGAGAAAGCACTCCGATAGCGCCGAAGAAACAAGCTCCGAGCTCATGCGTAGCATACCAACCCACAGAAATAGAGCACACGGACGTGACGTCACTCTTTACACCAACACACACATACACGGAGAATCAAGGCCTTACCAATAACAGAATGCTCGCTATACGAATGCCAATGCAATGACAGAATTGCTGCTAAATATTGTGAAATGAGATTACGCTAACGCCTATTTTGGGCAGCATCCACCAAGAGGCAACTGAACTATTATGATTAAATCTTCTACACAACGTGAAACAGAAAACAGCTAACAAACACAAGGGAAGCCGGATGGGGGCGGGAGAGCCTGGTGGGGGGGCGGGAATGTGAGCTAGGGGAGAAGTGTGGCAGGCAGATGCGCGGAGAGAAGCCGGATGGAGGCGGGAGAATAGGGAGAGGAGATGCGCGTGCTTGTGTGGTCACGTGACCCGCTTTTGTGGTCATGTGACTCACATGCACTGTGAAGAAACCGCAGTGGTTTCACGAGTCAATCAAGCCCTTGAATTTTCACCTATTACATTCGCAAGCAAATGATAATAGGCGAAACCTAAAAACTGAAAAAAACAAGTGTGGGCTCCCGCACTTGTTTTGAGAAGGGCCCATGGGTGGGCCAAGTCCCAGGGGCATTTTTTTTTTTAAAGGAGGACGCACAGGGCCCTCCTCCTTAGGCTCTTTGAGCCACGGGGACCACCACCTCCCCGGGGCTTTGTTTTAATCAATGGAGGGAGGGCCACACATTCTCCCCTCAATGGGCTTAAATGAGCCTGGGGTCCACCAGCTCCAGGTCCTCCCCCTCCTCGGCTGTCACAAACCCACCACCTCCCTGGGGCTGCTTAAACAATATTGTTAGGCACCGAACTGACCCCCGGGTCTGGTGGACCACCACCTCCCTTGTGCCAAAATAAAATGGCTTTAGGGAACAACCACCTACCCAGGGCCAGCCAGAGCAGGTCAAAGGAGTGGGACAGCATGGCTCCCCTCCTGGAGCCATATATTGCCCTGGGAACCGTCACCACTCAGGGCCGGCTCCTGCTATATCCCAGGGTGAGCACTTAGGGACATAGCTGTTTGCTTTTGCTTGGCGGGAATGTAAAATGAAACACTCCTCTTCCAGCAACAGGGAGTTGTCAAACAGCTCCTGCTTTCTGAAAGCCGAGGTTTCTTCTCAGGGAAAAAGATGAAGTGGCATATTATCAACAACTAGCGATATTTATGGCTAAATAAGCTTAGCAACATTTTTTCTATCGCCGTGCATCGCTGGATTTTATCGCAGAGATAACGTGCTATTAGCAACATTTATCTCAAATGCGATGAAATATCCGGCGATAGCGGCTTAATGCGTGAAATCCAGCGATATTCAGGCATTAATGCCAATAGGGTCTTAACCTGAATATTCCCCTCCCATTGGATATAGAGGTTAAGAAGTGGTCTGAGCAGGCGTTAGTTTTCAGCGATATTCGCGCTTAGCGCAAATTTTTTAATCGCTACGCATGCGTTCATAATTGGCGATAGCGATGTTAGCAACTGCTTTCAGTCGCTAACAGGTTGGGTACGCCCACTTTGCATGTCATTAGCGATAAATATTGCTGACATACAAGCGGGCCCCAAACTGCTCGCTATCGCCTACAAACTATCGCTAACTGCTGTTAGCGACAGCTTGCTAATAGGGCGATGAAATTATCGCCGCTTCTTGGCCGAAAACGGTTGCAAAAGCGGCGATAATTTCATATCGCCCGCCTTGCTAATATGCCCCGAAATGACTGCTCTCACAAGGATGGAGCTGCATTTCCAGCAGCTCCCTTCTTGCGAGAGCAATGCCGCCTCCCGCAGGAGGCAAGGAGCCGGCTGGAATTGCAGGGGCCTTGGGGCTCTCCCTGCAGTCCCAGCAAGAGGCAAAATGAAGGTGAGAATTGAGCAGAAAGAGGCAGAATAAAGCTCAGCAATGAGAAGACAAGGGAAAGATAAAAGTGATAAACTAGCAGTAAAAGGCAGAATAAAGATGAGAAATAATGAGCAGAAAGACACTGAACAACAGTCAGAATCAAGTAGACAAAGGCAGAATAAAGGTCAACAATGAGCAGATAGAGGCAAAATAAAGGTAAGAAATTAGCAGAAAGAGGCAAAATAAAGTTCAGCAACAAGCAGAAAGAGTCAAAATGAAGCTCAGAAACGAGCAGAAAGAGGCTAAATGAATTTTGCCGCTTTCTGCTCGGTTCCAACCTTTATTCAGCCTCTTTCTACTCATTGCTGACTTTTATTTTGCCTCTTTCTGCTAATTTCTCTCCTTTTTATTGCCACTTTCTGCTCGTTGCTTACCTTTACTTTGTCTCTTGCTGCTGGTTTCTGACCTCCATTTTGCCTCTTTCTGCATGTTTCTGACCTTTTGTCTGCCTCTCAATGCTCTCTTCTGACCTTTATTCTGCCTCTTTCTGCTTGTTTCTCACCTTTCTTTTGCCTCTTTTTGCTCGTTGCTGACCTTTATTCTGCCTCTTTCTGGTAGTTTCTGACCTTTATTCTGCCTCTTTCTACTCGTTTCTCACCTTTATCTTGCCTCTTTGTGCTTATTGGTGACCTTTATTCTGCCTCTTTCTGCTAGTTTATGACCTCTATTCAGCTCCTTTATGGCCTTTATATTGGCCATTTCCGCTTGTTGCTGACCTTTATTCTGCCTCTTTCTGCTCAAGTCTGACCTATATCCAGCTCATTTCCGACCTTTATAATGCCTCTTTCTGCTCGTTTCTGACCTTTTTCAGCTAATTTTTCACCTTTATATTGCCTCTTTCTGCTCATTGCTGACCTTTATTCTGCCTCTTTTTGATTGTTTCTCACCTTTATCTTACCTCTTTCTGCTCATTTCTGACTTATATTCTGCCTCTTTCTGCTCGTTTCTCACCTTTTTTTTAAAACTAGTTTTATTAGGCAAAAGAAAGAAAAAGTATAAGGGAATGATAAAACAATAGTCAGGTCCACAATACAGTGACACATATTACAACACTGAGATAAGTCGATAAGCACCATGTACTTCCTAAAAAGGGACCAGGATGACGGAGAGCCATCTGTACAATAGGCAGTAAGGGCCGGGGAACAAATGTATGCAACACAGCATGCAGAGCAGGTGGTGACCCACAACCGGGTAAGTGACCACAGGGGTTAGAGCATGGTCTCTGCATCACACACTGGCTGGTCCAGCAATAAGCATATTTCAAATTGCAGTTCAATGGAGGGGTATACACATATATCACCTCTGTACTTGTTCCATTTTCCCCAATTATGATCCCATTTCCTGGGGCACCCTCTATGTTTGAACACATCTTTTTTGGCAGAATTGCCCTATACATATCAATAGCCCAATCTTACAAACATGGGGTCGCCCCCTCCTGCCATTTCTGCGCGATACTGTGTTTTGCAATGGCCCATCCCATTGAAGCCCATGTTTGCTCAGTCTGAGAGAGATCAGTGGCCCCCCTCTGACCTTTCTTTTTGTCTCTTACTACTCTTTTACCTCCGGGACCAGGTGGTGCCTCAAGGCTCCCTCGGTACCAACCGCCTACCTGCCTCCTGTGGAATCCGCCACTCCTCTAGCACAAAGAGAACTGCTGGAAATACAGCTCCCTGCATGCAAGATCAATCGGTTTCATCTCTTTCCCCGCCTGCAAGTCTGCAGGCAGGAAAACACTGCACCGGGAAGGACATTATTCCAGAAGTGCACCACCCTTGACGAATGTGTGACTACTGGAGGCCGCCCTCATTCCTCATGCCAATTCTAGCAGTATCCTAAGTGAAACTCGATCCAATTTGGAGTATGATTACAGGACCTACTTAAACTCCCAATTCACAGGTGTAGTAATCAGATATACAATCTAAAGTATACTAGAAACGAAGTAAAACTAGGGATCTAACAGTTCTGATGAAAGCCGGGAGAGACACGAAATCTGGTAGAAACATGTCAAATTCTTTGCAGAACTAAGGGGGGATTGGTGCTTAAATCATTTACTTTACCACCATCCTTTGGTAGGGAGATACCTTTTAGCCCTAACAGGGGAATCCAGGAATAAAATAGTTATTAAGATATCCCTTAGTTAGTTTTAAACTTATTATCGCCACTTCTATTTCATTGGATCCTTTCCTTTTCTTTGTGTTTGTATTGTCTTCAACACCCGATTGATCCACCTCTAGCGTTAATCTGCGCAGAGGTGTCGCAGCAGCCCTATGATGAAGCATGTCACAAAATGTTGTGGGTGAGGGCAGTTTTTACATAGCATTGCACTTTGCTACTCTTTGCACTTAATTTTCTCATAAAAAAGCGATCCACATGTCCTTACTTCTCTGTGTGTGATAAGAGGAACAGATGAAACCTCCACTTCCATTGGGCAGGAGCACTTTCACGGCTCCAACCTGCTGGAACTGGAGTGTTTGCTTTGACTTGGCGGGAGCTGTCACAGCTCCCGGCAAGAAAAAGCAAACAGCTGTATCGTGGATGCAGGCACCCGGGGACATAGGAAGAGCATGCTCTGGGGGGGTGGCAGTCCTCATGGCTCGGGGGTCCATGCGGCCCCTCTCTTTAATGTTAATTGTTTTTTTTCTGTTTGAAAAGCTTTATTTATGATAAAATGATAACAACTGACATCAGGAAGGAGGATATAAAATATACAATTCAAGTAAAGAATATAACAATCCTAATGACAAGCTAGAGAGCTGAAAGCATTTTATGGGATTTTGAGAAGAAAAGGGGAGCATGGGGAAGGAAAAAAGAAGGGGGGGGGGGAATAAAATAAAACCAAAAATATTGCTGTAAAAATAACCGAAGAGGCAAAAACCACAGAAGCAAGTATCAGAAATTATATGGGATATGAAAAACAGTATTACAATCAGGGCAGTAAAACAGTATGGAAATATACAAGAAGTAAAAGGTAAAAGCATTCAATAGGGTTTAACATTTTCGGAATTGATAGGAGACGTTTTCTGTTGAGTTGAGTTGAGTTAAATGATCCGGGTATACGGTAAGAGGCAACCAGTAGAGGTCAACATTACGAGGTGGTTTACAGGAAGAAGCGAAGGAGACATCAAGTCTATGAAAATGACAAAGAGTTCCACCAGAGTTGTATGGAAACACTAGTAAGAGTTTTCAGCTATACCAGAAGAAGAGAAAGATTGAAAAAGAGATAAGAGCGTAGGTAATAAAAGGTCAGAAAAATGCAAATAAAACTCCACTGGAAAGCCATCGGGGCCCGGAGTTTTACCTTTTGTGAGAGAAGACAGAGCCGTAGAAAGTTCAGGAAGGGAGAGATCAAGATCAAGGGATGAAAAATTAAGATGAGACGTAGAAGGTTTAGGTAATTTATCAAAGTAAGAATGGAGCATAGAAGAAGTAGGAGGGGATTCTGGAATATAAAGTTGTTGATAAAAGAGTTGGAATTGTTCAAGAATTTGCTCATTAGTGTGGAGAAGAACATTGTCAGAGGAAAAATAGATTCAATGGAGGTACGTTCTTTACGAGATTTGAGATAGTTAGCTAAAAGCTTCCCAGATTTGTTACGACCGCCGTAATAACATGCACTGCTACGGAGAAGAATTGAGGAGGCATTATCCGTGGTAAGTTTATTAAAGGAAAACTTTGCACGTAAGAATTCAGGGGACATACACTTATCAGAAGAGGTATAGAATTTATGTTCTAATCTTTTAATATATGCAAGAGAGGACTAACGTTTTTGGAGAAATTGTTTTTTTTCTAGAAACAAAATCAATAATAAAACCTCTTGCCGTAGCTTTAAAAGAGTCCCAGAGAATATGAGGAGGAGTATCAGGAGAAGAATTCGTTTGAAAGAAGTCAACAGTAAAGGTACGAAATGAAGAAGAAAAGTTAGGGTCAGTAAGAAGAGCAGAGTTGAAACGCCACGAGAGGGCTTGGGAATAGGAGGAAGTAGATCAATATCCGTTATAACAGGAGCATGATCTGAAATAACAATGGCTCATTGGAGGAAGATAAGAGATTCTGAACTAGAGATTGAGAGAGAAAGATATAATCTAACCTATAATCTAACCTAGATGAGGAGGCATGAGGGTGTGAGAAAAAGGAATAGTCGAAAGTGTCTGG
Source organism: Lissotriton vulgaris (assembly GCF_964263255.1). NCBI lineage: Eukaryota > Metazoa > Chordata > Amphibia > Caudata > Salamandridae > Lissotriton > Lissotriton vulgaris. The sequence continues at coordinate 822,219,529 of NC_141687.1, forward strand.
ATGCATGAGTCTCCAAGAATCGGATAGATTCGTTTGAAGGATAGTGTTCAAAAATTGCTTATGAGGTTTGTGGGGAATGAAACGGACAGTGGATTTGCGATCGAGAAATGGATCAATAACTTGATTACAGTCTCCACCTAAAAAAAAAAGATCATCTTTGTGTTGAATACATTTGCTGGTGATTAAAGGCCAAAACAAACAGTCAGGTTGAGTAGGACCATAAATATTAAAAACAGTTATGGAGACAGAGTTAATTAGCAATTTAGTTAAAATCCACCTCCCTTCCAAATCTTTTTCCTCCAATAACACTTTACATTTCAATTTTTTATGAACTAAAATAGCAACTCCATTTTTCTTATTGGAAGAAGGAGAGAATAAGACTGTACCCACCCAACTCCTTTTTAACTTAAGGTATTCAAGTTCATCAAGATGAGTTTCCTGTAAAAGAGCAATATCAGGGGAGTAGGAGGACAAATACGAAAGTACTCTCTGCCGCTTGATGGGGTTAACAAAACCTTTTACATTCCATGAAATAACTCTAAATTTTTAAACAAGGTAAATATGATAACATCAAAATTTGTAAAGAGATAAATAAACAACAGAATGCCGAAGAGCAAAAGGCAAGTGAAACAGGAATAAAAGCTTGAAAAGGTACAAAAAGGCATGCAGATGAAAAGTAACTGTTAAGTGAAAGAGAAAAATAAGCAGGAATAATGAATAGGAACCAAGAAACAGAAAAAAAGGAAGGAAAAGTGAAGGAGGGAAGGAAAGAGAAAAGCAGAAAAAGAGACAGTACATATCCAAAGGACGACTGAAATTAACATACCTGAGGGGACAGATACAAGGGAGGAGGGGAAATGGCGACACTCAACAAGACGAACCAGGCGAGGGGTGGAAATCCAAACCACACCAGGACAAAGTAAATGAGAATGTCACACAAACGGACTCAGGAAAAGCCAGCAGGAACCTATATTGGGAGAGAAAAAAGACAAATAACAAGTGGGAAGTAACATTATCGGAATACTAGGCATAACATTCTTCCGCAGACAAAATAAATAAATAAGGAGTACATGCGATAAGAAAGAAGATAAGGATGACTAGAAAAGAACAAGAAGGAGAGAATGAAAATGGAACAACAGCAAGTATACTATAAGAAGGAATCAGACAGGGACAAAGTGAACAAATAAGATGAGATGATCAGCCACTTGAAGGATTCGAAGTATCCATTGCGCCACCAGAATGAAGAGAAAGAAAGTTTCTGAGTTCTCCAGGATCCTGAAAGGTCCAAGTCTTGTTTTGGTATGTAACTTTAAAAATACAAGGGTGAAACAACCCATATCGAGCATCAAGAGATCGTAGAGGTGCACGAAGATTCAGAAATTCCTTTTGCCTGGAGGCCGTGGCATTGGAGACATCTTGAGAAAAGAACACTCTCTGACTTGTCGTTTGGACCTGGCTGCAGAAAGAACTGAAAAGAGATCCTTGAATTTTTGAAGAGAATAATAACACATCTTGGTTTCGAAGACTCAGATGAACGTGGACCCAGTCTATGAGCTCTCTGAATGCTAATAGAGGTATGCGGAGGCATATCTAAGAGCGTAGGAATGAAGGAAGTGAAGAAAGTGATAGGGTCATCACCTTCCAGAGATTCTGGTGAACCATAAATGTGAAGATTGTTCCTTCTGTTCCTATTTTCCAAGTCCTCTGTGTGCTGCTGGAGAGCAAGAACTGACTTTTCCAAAGAAGCAATGCGTTGGGAATTAGATTGCACAACCGAAACTTGTTGCTTAACAGAAGTAAGTCTGGTATTCATCTACGTCCAGTTCTCTTTCAAAATTTGCATGTCCTTGTTAGTTTCTTCAACAATGGGCCAAAGAACATGAATCTCCTCTAAAAGTAACTCCATTGAGATTGGAGAAGTAGGCTTATCCGGAGAGGGAGGGTTTTGTTTGAGACGCTTAGAAGAAGAAGTTGGAGGAGAAGATTTAATTGATGCAGGCTGAGATGAAGAAGAACGATGTGGGGAAAGACTAGCCATTTGATCCGCTGTTGCAGAGACACTATTAGAAGATAAGACGGAGGACTCTCAATGAGATCTGGAGGGGACAAAAACAAACTTTGGTTGTCGGAGTTCGCCCATACACAACGATTATTGGAGTGACCGCTCAACAAGTGAATTACTGCAGTAACAGAGATAAAGCTTCCCCGTAGTAGAGGGCCGTTGGTTGGTAAATCCAATTTACACAGAGAAACTGCTGTTGACGATGTAGAGAGGGACACACAATTAAGGATGACAATTTACATGTGCAACACAGTATAATTGCTGTGAAATGGATACTTGACCTTGAGGACACAAAGGGAGCAAGAGTCCTGCAGCGTCAGAAGGTAGAAGCCAGTGGCAATGTAATGCAAACAATGAATTACATGTACTCCAATCCTTATGGATTGAAAGAAGAGTATTGCAGATGAAAAATGATGAAAGCCACGGAGGTGGGCAGCATGAGGAGACGGCTGAAATTGTAAAGAAGCCTGCACTGTGAGGTGAAAAGCATTCAGTTAAAAATTGCTGTGACAGGCTGAAAGCAATTCATCCTTGGCTTCAAATTGATACTGAGCTGACAGAAGAAATTATTATAGCAAAAAGGTGCAGTAGACGGAGGTCATGAGCATTAGTGTTCTGCAGCGTGAAGAGACATGAAAATGCTGGTTTGAATCACAAACAGGCTGAATGAGGCAGATAGAGAAACTAAAGCAACAGTAGACTGCCAGTGATCATGAGTTATAGCCCTTCATTAACTGGGAACGATGCAGCAAGAAAGCACATGGTGTTTGCATTAGGCGACGGTGCATTGGTACAGCCATAAATAACGTTGACAATGCAGAGCTTCATATTTCCTGAGGAAAACTGGTCGAGCAAAAATGAAGCAAAGGAATGCTTAGTCACTCAAAACGGTAGCAGTCCATGACAGAAGGTCACATGGCAGGAGAAGAAAATATAACTGAAAGTCTTACTGAGACATTTAGGCGAAGCGCTCAGGCTGTGAGAGAGGAGCGCGTCATGAAATGGCGGTCGCGGGAGGGTCCAGAGATGAGAAGCGCTGATAATAAAGAACGCGCTGACAGAAATGCAGATAAGCAGGCGCATTAGAAGCTGTTCACATTCCGAAGGCTTTCCGTTGTAGTTTCACTCACGGAGACGATGTGGAGCCGCGAAAACCTACAAAGAAGAGGTCCGGTGCGGAGGAGAAACACTACTACGCGGCCATCTTGCGTGACGTCGTAGCCATGCCCCTTTAATGTTAATTGTTAATTGGGGCGGTGGTGGCCCTGTGGCTCGCGGGGAGGCAAAGCGGCCCCCTATTCATTTTAGTTATAGCCCCGGGGAGGTTGTGCCCCCGCAGCCTGTGGGTGTCTGCTTGGCCCCCGCAACAAAGTTATCATAAGCCCTGGGGAGGTGGTAGTCCCTGGGGCACAAAAATGCCCATTGATGGAGGCCATATGTGCCCCCTCCTTAAATGTAATAAAGGAAGCATGCCCCAGGGATACTTTCCCGCTTAGGGGCTTTATTAAATACAAGCACAGGAGAATGCGCTTGGTTTGTTTTGTTTCAATTTTGCAGCAAATTTGCAGATCCGCCTGCAATTTGTTGCAAAATTGGAAAAAAATAAAGGTTCTTAACCGCCAGCAGGGACACCACCACTAAACCTAGGGGTCAGGCTACCCTGCCCCCTTTTATTATATTATGTATATATATATATATATATATATATATATATATATATATATATATATATATATATTCTCCGCTTGGCTCCCTTTCCCCTCGTAAGGCGCTGCTTTTTCCCGATCGCGTTTCTCCTGCGGTTGAGCCAACCGCTGACAATTCCAACAGGTTTTCCCCGATCCCGGGGATGCGTGGAGTCGCAGATAAAAAACGGACTTCAGTCGCTTGGTTTAGTTACTCGTGATGTTTTATTTCATAAATCCATGGGGGGTCAAAACAAAAACCACCGACGCGTTTCGACAGCGTCCGCTGTCTTGGTCACGGTCAGTTTTGTGCAAGAGACTCACAGTATTTGAAAGGGACAACATATATTTTAAGCCACACCTACAAGTTTACACCAGTCCACCCACTTTTGGCTAGGCATTCTGGGACTCGTAGTTTTGGGCATCCCGATGAATTAACCAGTTTAGTTCAAAAAAACAATTAAGAACTAAAAATCAATGGGGGCGTGCAGTTGTACCTGATAATAATACAATTTATCATTTTTTCAACATGGAATTAAGGCAATCCATTGAATTTACAATTATAATTTGTCATTGAGCATAACCATTCCATTTTTATGTTTAGAATGGGTTACCGCCCTCCAGTGGGCTATTCAAGATTTGCCTGTGCAATTTCTGCGTCTAAGTGCTGCCCTCCAGTGGGCAATCTTGGAAATTCCAACAAAACAAAACAATTCATTGATTACTGTGAGTTATTTACAAGGGTGAGAAAATGTGTGAGGTAGTGAAAGGTGAGGGGACAAAATTGTTCAAGTGAATCATGGTGGCGGAATGGTCTGGTATGGAAGGTTCAATAGTTCAAATTGGTTGCCGTAATTTTACAGTTATAAGTGTATGTACAATTCCTCTGATTGGTTCAGCCCAAAAGGTGTCATTGTTCTGAAGCTCAAGATTTGCTTTGATTCTTTTCGTCGGAGGGATTTCTCATGGTGGCCACCCCTTACTGAAAGATTCATGGTTTCAATTCCCCAAAAGCGAAGTTGTTTCCAATCACCGTTGTGACTCAGTTCCATGTGTTTTGCAACTGCGTTAGCCCTGTCCTTGTGGACAGTGGCCCGAACGTGTTCCAATATTCGCTTTTTGAGCTCACAGATTGTGCTACCTATGTACCTTAGCTTGCAAGGGCACTCAATCATGTACACAGTATATTTGCTGTTACATGTAATGCATTCCTTGATTTTCCAGGTTTTGTTGTTCGGCATGGATATTACAGTAGTCGGTTTTGCAATTTCGCAGACCTTACAATTGTAACATTTTATAAAACCTTTGGTTTGTAGCCATTGCTTCCCTTTTATGTTTGGTTGAAAATGACTATGGATCAACTGGTCCTGGAGGTTTCTGGCCCTTCTGTATGTTATGGTGGGATGGTTTCCCATTCTTTTGCCTATTACTGGGTCCAATTGTAGGAGCTTCCAATTCTTTTTTAGGATTTGATTTACCTGTTTGGTTTCCCTACTGTAATCTGTAATGAATCTGATTGGTTCTTCTTCAGTTGTTGGATTGGATTCCTTTGGTGTTAGGCAGTCCGCTCTTGTGGTTTGGTTGGCCCTTTCCCAGCATTTCTTGGTGGATTGTTGATTGTACTGTCTTTTGTGAAAACGTTGCATGGCACTTTTGCTCTGTTTTTGCCACTCTTGTTCCTCACTGCATATTCTTCTGAGGCGCAAAAATTCCCCATATGGAATACTTGAAATGAGTGATTGCTGATGAAAGCTGGTGGCCTCCAAAGTTGCATTTGTTGCAGTATTTTTACGATGAAGGGTGGTTTCAATCCGGTTGTTTTTGATATATACCTCAGTATGCAGGAAAACCGCATTGGCTTGACTGATGTTGTGAGTAAATTTTATGCCCGGTGTGCTGTTGTTTAGTATTTGGAAATATTCCAGGAATTTTCTCTCTCCGCCATTCCATACAATGAACAAATCGTCTATGAATCTTTTCCAGACCATGATATGTTGTGTGAATGGTTGAAGGCTCACATCCCATGCAATTTTTTCGTCCCACCATCCCATGGCGGTACAGGCATAGTTCGGGCTAAAAGAAAAGCCCATAGCGGCACCATTTTTTTGTTTATACAGTGTGTCACCAAACATGAATATGTTATTGTATAGCAAGTACTGTATCATTTCCAGAAGCATACTATTGTGATGTTGATAGTGAATATTCCGTTCCATGAAGATGTGTTTGCAAGCATTGATGCCCATGTCATTGTCAATATTTGTGTACAATGAAACTACATCCATTGTAATCATAATGTAGTCCGGTTGCCACTCAATTTGGTTCAGGTGACATAGGAAGTCTGTGGTGTCCTTTATGTATGATTTTAGACATTTCACATGGGGACTCAAATAGAAATCAATGAAATTTGATAGAGGTTCCAGTAAGGAGCCATTGGCCGAGACAATCGGCCTCCCTGGTGGTTTGGTGGCGTTTTTGTGGACTTTGGGCAGAAAGTACACTGTGGCTGTTTTGGGGAAATCCACTGTTAGATACTTTTTCTCATCAAAATCCAAGAGTTCATCTTTTTCCCACTGGTTTATTTTTCTGTCCAGTTCTCTTTTTATGTTGTCGGTGGGATTGCTATTCAGTTTTTCATAGTGCTGTGCATTGTTCAATTGTTCCATGGCTTCTGCGATATATAGCTTTCGATCCCATAGGACTATGTTTCCGCCCTTATCTGCTGTTTTGATTTCAAAGGTTTCATTTTTGCGCAATGCAATAAGGGCGTCCTTTTCACTTTTGGATAGATTGTTCTTGGTGTTATTTTTGATGTTGATTTTGTACAAGTCGTGAATGACTGCTTCTTGAAACATGTCAATTTTGTTTCCAGGCGCTAACTGGGGATAGAACTTGGATTTTGCCTTGAGACCACTGGTTCCCGCTCCCAATTGTGGTATCGCAGTCTCCAAACTGATTTCATGACCATCCTGTGCATTCAAATTCAATACTGTTAAATAAGCTTCGGACTCCTTTGCCAACAGAGTGGATGTGGGTCTAGATTGATTTTTTAAGATTTGCGGTTTGTTTTTTCTCTCCGCGAAGAATTTTGCAAGCTTTATTTTCCGAATGTAGAGGTATAGATCAATTCGTGTTTGTGCCAAGTCTATACATGTAGTAGGGCAAAAGTTGATTCCTTTCCTGAGCAACGATATTTCTGCTTCAGAGATTTCCTTTCCCGAAAGATTGATTATTTGCAGTTCCTCATTTACTTCCCCCTCTTTTTCATTAATCTTGTCTCCGTGCCGATTTTTTCGTTTGTAGCCGTTTCGCCTTGTGCCTCTCCTTGTGTGGGTTTTGTAAATCTTGGCTGCCAGGATCTTCCTCTTCCCCTTGCCCGACCACGTGTATTTCTTTGCGCCCCGTGGTTTTGTTCCCATTTCTGTTGTGAAAGAACCAGGCGCATGTCCCCTAAAAAACTTTTTGTTGTGGATCCAAATTAGTGTCATCCTCACTTAGATCCGCTGATGTTAAAGACGCCATACTCGAGGATGAACTGGCTGTATTGGTTTTAGCTGGTCTGAAGGGGTCATATTTACGGGCGAACGTGAAAATGCGGCCCTGCGCATAATCATTGGCATCCCTCTCAAATTTGGTTTGTTTTCTTGCCCTTACTTCCTCCTCATGTTTTTCTATTTGTTTATTTAAGTCCTCCTTAAATTTTGTCATTTCAGCATTGAGTTTGAGCCCATCAATTTCCTTTTCCAGTGTTCGTAATTGCTCCTTTATTTTTTCAAGAGCTATTTCAATATGTTTTACAAGTATCTTAAGTAGCCCCAAAGAAGAATTGATTGTGTGTTCACCCCACTCCTGAAGTAATTCATTCGTGACATCCTGCTGGCTTGGCATTATTAGGATTCTTAAGCCACGAGGCACCCTCTCAACTTCCAAGTATTTTTGTAAGGAGATTAGCTCCCAAGATTTGTTTATTTCCTTTTTGTTGAGTTTCTCCCAGAGGCGTAATTTGTCCTTAATGTCATTTTTTTCGGGTTCCTTGTTGCCTTCCGTAGGGTTGTTCATATTACGTTTGTTGAACATGGTTACAATGAATTCCTTCCTTTTTGCATCCCGCCTATCCATGATTTTCCTCTTCCTTGTGCGACCCCCCAACCGTGGATATGCACTTTTTAATTTGATATTGCTTAAGCGAGTCCGTTTTGGCTTTATTTCCCTGTGTCTTCCGATTGTGCCTTTACTTTTATCAAGTGTTGCTGATTACTTCAATCAGATTTGTATAACATTTTTTGTAGACTCGGCAAAACAATCGGTTCCAGAACAGAAGGTATTCAGCCCGGGCAACCGGCTAGCATGTCATTGCGTACTGTGGTTTGTTAGTTCATTCAACAATCGCATCCAGACAACATGTCAATCAGCGTACTCCAGCGGGCAAGGTGCAATTTTCGTTTATTCTAAAAATTTTAGAAGGAAAAAAATAAATTTTTGTTAGTTTGCGTCTAAAACATTTGATCTGCTAGCAGCACTGTTATAATTAAAACCACAATGGAAGATGACGCATTTGTAAAACCTAAATGTTAAAAAATATTTAAGGTCTATGGTAATGTGCAAAACTGTGCATAATCAAAGTGCATAAAACCTGTGCAAAATAATGAATGTGCAAAAATATGCTATACCACTATTAAAAAGCCTTTCAATAGTATAAAAATGCATATTTAAAAATATGTGTGATATATGAAAAAATACTTAAGTGCTATGAATAAAATGATTTTTACATTAAAAAACCATTCTGTAAACTTGAAAAACTGAACTAAAACTGTCTCATGAAGATGTAACTGTAATTGTATATTAAAAAGACCAATTCATAATGCGCATGAGGCAGTATGTAAGGTGACAAGGGAGTACGTGACAACCTCACTATTCACAGACAAGTGTGCATATCCTCCCAAGCGTTTAAACCTCTAGGATATTTACTATCGAGGTGTAAGATGTAGTGTGTTTCTAGTTTTCTGAGGATTCCTTCCCTGTCGCCACCCCTACGCAAGGGCATTACTGCATCTATTACATAATATTGTAAAAGATTAAGGTCTCTTTTATGGCAATCATTGAAGTGTCTAGCGACCGGGTACGCTTCATCACAATTAGTGATTGCCCTCATATGCTGTAGTACTCTTTGATGGGCTGGAAGTTTAGTGCTGCCAATGTACCTTAAACCACAGGGGCACTCCAAAACGTAGATGGCAAATTCAGTCTTGCATGTTAAATATTTCTTGATGAGAATAGGTTTATCAGAAAATTGAGAAATATATGACTTTTTATTAGTCCCATGTTTACTGGCTTTGCAGGTGAGACACTTATAGAAACCTTTTCTACTATTTAACCAGTCCGATTTTACTATGACCTCTTGACTGCTAGTCACCAAACTATTTTCCATTGAGCCCGCCTCTCGGTAAGTAATGGTGGGTGCAGTTGTAGACCCCATTTTTAACGTTAGGTCATTTTGGATTAATGGCCAGTGTTTGGTCATAATACTCCTAATAGCACGATGTTGCTTGTTATATGTAGCTATTAGGCGGATTGGGTTTTCACTGGGCACTGGTTGGGTGTTTAGCCTCATAGCTTTAGTTATTAAGGCTTCGACCCTGGGGAGTGTTTCCGTGCGTTTCATGGCTGCTCTAATGACCTTGTCATCATAGCCTCTTGCCAGAAAACGGAGACGGCATGCTGCTTGTTCCTTTGTTATATCCTCCTGCCTACTGCATATTCTTTTAATGCGTAGCATCTCCCCGTAGGTGATGCTATTTATTAGATTGCGGGGATGGTGACTTGATGCATGCAAAAGTGTATTTCCTGCAGTGGCTTTTCGATGCAGTCTAGTCTGAATAGTTTGGTGACTAATAAACACTTCCACATCTAGAAAATTAACTGTGGTATCACTGATGTTGAATGTGAAATGGAGGTTGAGGGAGTTAATGTTGAGATTCTCAACAAATGCCTTCGCTTCACTTTTTTCCCCTCTCCATATCATAAACAGATCGTCTATGTATCTGTAAATGCAAATCACATGATTGAGCATAACCTCTGAGTATTGGCTCCCGAGCACCTGCTTCTCCCAAAGCCCCATATGCTAACAGGCATAGCTGGGGGAGAAGCAGGAACCCATCGCCACCCCTCTTGTTTGTTGGAAGCACATTTTGTCAAACATAAAATAATTATTGCAAAGACATAGTTCAATCATATCAGTATTCATTGTGTTGTGTGCATGACACTGTAATGGTCTATTTTGCAAAAAATGTTTGACAGCTTTAAGGCCATCCACGTGGTTAATGCTCGTGTACAGCGAAGTTACGTCTAATGTGACTAGTAAATAATCCTCTTGCCACAGAATGTTTTTTAGTTTCCTTAGGAAATCCCCAGTGTCCTGAATGAAAGTGGCAAGGCATTCATGTGCTCCTGTAGAAAAAAGTCAATGTATTCAGAGGTATTCTCTAGGAGGCTTCCACAGGCAGAGATGATAGGCCTGCCAGGTGGATTTTTGGAGACCTTGTGGATTTTAGGGATAAAGTATATACATGGTATGACTGGGTGATCATTTCGTAAATATTTATACTCGTCTAAGCTGATGAGTCCCAAGCCTTTCCATGCCACAAGTTTCATATAAAATTTGCTCCAAAAGGTCTTAATTGTAACAATGTCCACTCTTTTATAACAGTTTTTGTCATTTATGTGTCTCCAGGCCTCCTCCATGTATTTTTCTCTAGGCCAGATGATGACATTGCCACCTTTATCCGCATGTCTGATGATTATAGATTTACACATTTGTAGTTTTTTTATCAAGGCATGGTATTCTTGGTCCCTTCTCGAATATTTGATTTTTGTATGTGTCACTTTGTGTTGCAATTTTTTAATGTCTGAGACCACCAACTCATGGTAATAGTCTATATTATCCTTGGCCATGACAGGACAGAAGGTGGATTTAGGTTTAAAGTTTGTTATGCATATATATATAAATAAATAAATATATATATCTATCCAGTAGGTAGCTACAGTTCAGTTAGTTTTTTACTTTTGATGCTGGTTGACACATTTCCACTAAATGTTCCAAAAAGAATACCCCGGTGATTCTTACTGTGCCTGAAAGGTTTCAGGGCGATCCATCAAGTGGGGGATCAGCGAAAGGGTGGGGTCAAAAAACGTGTGTTCTAAAGTTAATTCCCATAGGATCTTTAGACATGACTACTGCCTGAATCTCTGAACGGAATTACACCACATTTGGCAGAAAGATAGATACTGGTCCAGAGAAGTACCTTTGTCTGATTTGATGTAAATCCATTTGTCAGTTTTTAACCCCATGGCTGCTAGGCGTTTTCCCGTCCTGCGCTGGGTTTTATTCTTTTTCATTGTTTTATGACGAGCTGGCCTTGTCATCCGCGCACGGCAGGTAAGCGCCATGACGAGGCCAGCTCGTCATTAGCCTCGAAGGGGTTAAATACTGAGGGAAATCCAAATTTGTATATATAGCGATGAAAATCTTCTAAGGATCCGACAGCCCCTGTGCTCAAATCTGACTGGCTGCCAACACTTCAAATCAGGATGTATTGGCAGCCATCTTGGGACTCAGCTCCAGCAGAGTACCACAAAAAATATAAAAAAAGAGAAGGGGCATGGTAGCAATACCACCAGGGCAAAAAGTGTTTAAAACAAAGAATTCATTGAAAGCCATGCTCGTGCCAATAACATTTAAATAAAAAAAAAGCAGCACAGGCTCCCATACTTCTCTATTATGTAGCCCCGGGTGGGTCAGATTCCAGGAGCATGCAGGCTTGAATGAAACTATTAAGGAGGGGGGCACACAGGACCCCCTCCTTGTGCTCCGGGGACCACCACCTTCCCGGGGCTAATTTAAAAGAAATTGGGGGGTCTCGTGGACCCCTCTGTGCTCCGGCACCACCATAACCCTGGGGCATTTTCTTTGTAATTGGAATGCCTCACGGACCCCCATGGGTCCCGGGGACCACCACCTCCATGGTGTCAAATAGTATTTTTAAAATGGGAGGAGGGCTGTGCCCCACCTCACCTGGACAGTTCTTGGCCCTGAGACACCTTCTCCCTGGGCCCACCCTACTACATCAAAGGCAGGGCCCCCCTCCTGGAGCCATATATGGCCCTAAGGACTGCCATCTTCCAGGGCTGGCTTCTGCTATGTCCAGGAGTGCCCACCCCCAGAACATAGCTGTTTGCTGTGGCTTGGTGGAAGCTTTAACCGCTCCCATAAGCCACAACAAACACTCAGCAAGGAAGAGCGGAGAAATACTCTTACTTTGTTGAAGCAGAGCATTTGTCTGTTTCCCTGCTCACTAGACAGTGAGCGAGCAGGTAAACAGACAAATTGCTTTCACACACAGGGGGCCACATGTTTAGCAGCTCCCTGTGTGTGAAAGCAATGCCACCTCCTGCAGGAGGTGGGGAGCCAGCAGGGACCACGGGAGCCTTTAGGTTCCCCCCGCTATCTCAATGCAGACTTGGTCCCCCCAGGAAATCATGGTTGCTCCGGGATATGTGGTCCCCGGGGCCGAAATTGGCTCAGGGGTGCGTGGCTCCCTCCACCATTGCAAAAATGCCAGCCCTGGGGGATAGACACCCCAAGGCCAAAACTGGCCCACAGAGGGGAGTCTGCGCAGTCCCCCTCCTCATAGCATGATTGCCAGGCCCCAGGGGATGGGGTTTCAAGGACTGGAATCAGCCTGGGGAGGGGGTCCACCATCCTCTATTTGAAAATAAATAAAATAAAATATTAGCCACCGGGGGATGGGCTCCCGGGGCTAAAATCGGTCCACGGAGGTTCTTCCGCAGACCCTCTCCCCCATTTTGCGCTCCAGGGGATGGGGTCCCCAGGGCCTGAAATCACCTGGGGGGTGCATGTCCCCCTCCTGTATTTAAAAAAAGTAAATAAAAGGCCGGGTTTCTTCCTGGTCATCTGCTGCTGAGAGCAGGGACCATGTTCTCAACTTTTAAAACCTAGAAGTATGTAAATTTTCCTAGAAACCCCGCCTGTTTGCCTCACTCCACACAGTATGCAACTTATTCCCGGCATTTCTCCAGGATAATGGACAGCTTACTAAAAGCCCCCGTCAGTTTTTGAGACAGGGGCTTGATGCCTAGGAATACGATTGCATCTCCCCCAAACAAAGAGGACTTACTTCTGTAAAGTACAAATCATCCAAGTGTGCAAAATTGTTTATGAATTAAAAAAAATGTTACAGTTCTTTTTGGATGTTGACTTTCTTGAGGAAATTGTGTACCAAACACATTTGTGCACCAGTTTCTGAGAGAGTACATGGAGGCACTCTTAGGCCTCATTCTAGGGCACATTGGTGGACTCACACTTCACTTGGGAATTTCAAGAAATTTCTAGGCCTCACACTCAAAATGGGGATAGTACATAAACCTTACAGTCTTGCTAATGTACTTGCATGGTTTGGGTAACACCCAGCTTTACACACATTTCATGAGCAAAGATTGATGTTTGCCATTGCTGTGTATGCTGCATTTCAATAATTTATCTGATTGTATTTGTTGATAACACAATATGAGTTGAGCGTCCCTATGATATATTCGTAGAAGGGTTTGAGCATGGAACGTGATGGCAAAATTGTTTTTGGAAAAAACATTTTTGTACAAGTCCCGAGTTCAACAGAATCAACTTTATTTTTTTTAATTTGTGTAGAATCTTTTACCTACGTTAATATGCGATGCAGCAAAGTCACATTCAGAGGAGGATTTTGGATTATCATTAACATAGTTGTTTGGTCTTGGTAGATTCACAATATAGTTTTTTTTCTAGGATAATGAATAGTACTGGTTCTTTGTATGTCATAACTTCCAGGTCACACTATGTGGGTGATTCCTGGTGGTCTTTTTGAGTGGAAGTATAAATAGAAGTTTGTAAATGGCGAGAAATTCTTTCTTGCACCCTCTGTAAAATGCACTGGGGAAACAAAGTGGTCCTGGTGAGTCCCAAGATATATTATTTAATTATGTAATTCTTGATAGGTTTAATTTTAAAGTAGATTCTTAACCTTTGCTTTCTTAATTTTAGCTTACTTTCTGTAATTGTGTAGCTACCATGATGAGAGGGGGGATTTAATTTCCTGTAATTGAAAGGATGTTAATTTTGAGAAGGAGTAAACCAAGGAGTAAACCATTAACTAGCTCATGATGAGGAGCTTTTTTTTAGTGAATCGAATCTGACGTAAGAGCATATTCTTGAATCAGATGTATATTGGGTTCTAGGGAATTTTTCTAAATTGGTCCATTTCTGTTTATATGAGATACTAGCAGCCCGTTCCGACCTTGTCCGGGAGCAATCAGGCTTCCCCGACCCCCGCCCGCCCCGACATTGTCCAGCAGCCCCCCGCCTGCCTCGACCCCCACCTGCCCCGACATTGTCCGTGGGTCCCCCGGAGCCTTACCTCAGCCGCCGCTCCTCCCCCGCGCTCCTCAGTTCACCGCTCCGCGCTCCTTGCCGCTCGTCACCGCTCCTCCCGCCTGTCCGCCAGTCCTCACCGGCTGTCCGCCGCTGGTCACTGCTCCTCCCCCGCGCCATGTCCACCGCTCCTCCTCGCGCTCCTGGACGCCGCTCCTCCCCGCGATCCTGACGTCAGCACGCAGGTCGCGGCGGCGCTACTTTGAAGGGACTACTTTTTATTTTAAGGTACTTTTTTGCAAATAACACATATTTTTATAGTTTATATAGCCTATGTCCATCTGCACACCCTGACGATTACAATGATGTATCAGGTGTGTGGATTGGCGCTGTGGTTCCCGAGTTTACCCGCCTCAAAGGTTCAAAGTTCTTGCTTTATAATAGTAGTATAGATATCAGATACTATACTGGTGGAGTCAATTTCATTATGTAACCTTAGAAAGAAGTCCAGAACATAAAGGATACTTGATAACCCTTTGTGAATATTATCAGCATGAAATACATTGGGTAAATCCTAATTCAACTAATTCTTCACAGTTATATCTGAATTCCGTGAAACATATGGAAATATAACAAACAGATGTATTTGAGTTAGTAAAGATTGTGAACCATGATTAAACTGTAACTAAAATAGAATTTACATTTAGGTCACACAAAAGTGATGTGGGATGTGGTTGGGAAGAAGAGTTAGCATTTATAAGCGATTTTGGGAGGTGAATTGTGACGTTTGCATTATGATTATTGGATGGGACTGCAAGATATAAGATATTTGATTGATGAATGAAATAGCTTTATATGACAATGAGAGTTTGGTTTAGATGGGGTGTTTAATTAAAGAAGAAATGAATAATTGATATACAATGATTTACAGTGGGAATAACGCCTGTTTTGTTGTATATCTCTTGTTTGAGGAGTAATAATGTTTGAAATTGTACTTAGTTTTTAAGTAAGAATGGTTTTGAGGATGATATATATATCATGTTCATTTTGCTGTTAAGGCTCTCCTATGAGCCTAACACAGCCACCACCATGAGACTGCAACAGCACCACCCGTCCACCCTGGATTCAACTCAGAATCCGGCAGGCAGTGCACCACAGGCTTGGCAGTCCTCCTGCCAGCGCAGCAGTAGAGGTGTTGCAGGAGGACCCCCTAATTTGTAATAAGGCCCTTTATACCTTAAATCACTAGCAACGCAGTTCATCTGGATTTATGAATCTGATATCAAACATGTGGTATTCAACCTCCTGTGGAGTACATTTATGTAAGACTGAAGCACTGGGTTATAGTGATGGAGGTGAAGACGCCAGGCAATTATGTCCTTCCAACCCTGAACTTTGTTTCAAGATTTCCAGAGATTTATACTCCTGGAATAATATAGCCATTGATGAGTACCACTGGGGTTTGGGGCTGAAGGTGGAGGCGCCGAGCAATATTGTGTATCCTGTAGGTTGCCCTTTCATACTTGGAGTCACAGCAACGTTTGTATGGGAGCTTTTCCAATCACAGCTACATAATTGTTATAATCTTTATGTGGACAATTTCTATACAGGAGTAGAACTATTCAGGGAGTTGTACAATGGTGGCACTGTATCTTGGGGTACAGTTTGATGTTGCTGCCAAGGATTCCCGCAGGAGCACGTTTGTAAGAAGCTTCGAAATTCACAGAGCATTGCAATGGCAGTCAAACTCTTTGAACGGTGGGATGTGCATGTGCTCACTGCAGTCAATGATGAGAACACTTCCCTGGTCACGGTTTGGAGTCTGTCCAAAGTTCACAAGTTCACCTGTATACTTGATTATAACAAGAACATGGTCAGAGTAGAAAATAATGGCCTGGTACTTCAGCCATACAACACAAGTGTTAAAACCTGTGCACAGTTTCAGAAACGTTTACCCATCTGATCCACTTGGAAACACATAGGGGCAGATTTACAATACTGTCGCAATCCCTGCATATCGGCAGGGATGCGCCAGTAATTGTGCGCCGCAGCTCCGCCACCCTTGATGCGCTGCATTTACAATGCGGCACACCATGGGGCAAAAACACGTCACGCATCTGTGCCGTAAAAGTGGCGCATTGCTGGAGTTGCGTCGCAAGCGTGACGCAGCTCCAGCAATGATCAGGGGGCAGGGTTTTGACGCAGCATGCTAACTTATACACCCAGGGGCAGTGCTGGCAGGGGCAATACATGAAGCAGGCTGCAGTGGACTTCTGAGAAGGGCCCTGGCACTTAATTTTTTACAAATTGAGCACTGATGCTGGGCCATTTTTGTGTAAGGCTTTAATGAGTTAGAAGAGTGTTCGTTTGTGGATGGGGAGCCAGTGAAGCTCTTTGAGGTGCAGGCTGTGTGGTGATGGAGGTTGATGGTGAGCCAAGCTGATGCATTCTGTAAAGTTCTGAGTCATCTGATTAGTTGAGAGAGGGAGTAACTGAGTATCAGGGAGAGGGCGGCGCCAATTGATTTGATACCAGGGGTTAAACAGTGTCACTTCTGCTACCCCTCTTATTTTGAAAAAAGACAGCAGTGGCCCTGAACGTCTAAATACAGAAACTCAAGTCAGCATCTCTAAAATCTTAGAAAGTATTAAAGAGATTACAGCCTGGCTTGCGCAAGCAATCAACAAACTGACTTTGTCAGCGGTTGCCTTCACTGCTAAATGTCAAGGTTTTTTTTAAAGACATTTGAGTGGACAGCAACACATAGGACAATACTTTGAAACACATCCACAAGAAACCGGTCAAAATAAAAAAAAAAGACTGAGAATCTTGAAAACAGATCACAAAATTCTTATTTATAAATAATTTATCTTCCCCCAATGCTAGTGAAAACAGTTTATGGGGACATTTCTGGATAAAACTACTTTTTCCAGTCTTAAATACATTATAGAAGAGAAGAGAACATATGGATACGTTTTGAATAATTACAGATTCAGATGATGTCAACGTACTAATTCCAAAAAGGCAAGAAACATTGAATTTCGTATATAGCACTGAGAGGTGTACAATATCAGCACTGGAAATAAAATAGCGTTTACTACCTAAAAAGAACAGGCACAATCATAGTGAGCTTGAAATCTTAAATCCAGTATTTGAAAGCTTGAACTACTCCCCCCTACGGGTCTCATGGCTCTGGGGACTGTCGTGGAAATTAAGGGGTCATTAGGATGACGGATCCTAGCGGTGAAAGGGACCGCCCGCCATAAGGGCGGGGGTCCAGTGGCCAGCAATAGGATGCGCCTGCCACAGTGGCGGGCGCATCCAGCATTCCTACCATTGTGGCGGGCGGTGCACTCAGCAACGCCCGCCACAATGGCAGGAAGGCATGCTGTGCATGGAACTACTGGGGAGTACCATAGGTACCCCCATGTGAAACCCCCAACTGCCCCCCCCCCCTCCTCCCGAGTCCATGGGGCCCACATCGGGCCCCCAAAGCAGACTCTGCATGCCTTTCCGTGGCTGCATTGCCGCCATGGAAAGGCATCTGAAGTAGCCCATACTAATATGGCTGGCAGTGTCTGATAGACACAACCACCATATAAACCCTTTTCTGCCCCGGTCGCAAGGCGACCGAGGCGGAAAAGCGGCGGACAGTCTTTTGGTCCGCTGCGGACCCCCCAGCCAGGCCTGGCGGGGGCAATCTGCCTGCCATCCTTGCTGCATAGACCCCCCCGCCAGGGGCTACCGCCAGCCTGGCGGGGGCAATCTGCCCACCATCCTAATGGGGCCCTAAGTAAGCTATTCCCCAGAGTCACATGGTGCTGTTGCTGAGCTGTTGCCGGAGCCGGGGATTTAACTGTGAGCCCTGTGCTCCGACGTCAGCTTCCCTGGCCACTGCGCCACACCTCTCAAGCTTTATGAAACACATGTCCAATTATTCACAATAATAAACATGAAGTGTGGGAGTGTGAAGTTGATAATAAATTATTGTATTTCAATAAGTGTATCTACAGTCAACTCTATTCCCTCAATAATTACGAAGACTGTACAATGATTATCACACAAATGTAGTAGTAGGGCATACAGAGAAATTACTTGGGAATCTGCTTATACTGAAGAAGAGGCAAAGCAGGGTGGTGGGGGTCCTCCTATCAGGATATCAAGTTCCTCACTCCAACCTACAAAATATGGAATTCAGAATATCGACTACCCCTGAATCCTCAAGGTAAGTATATATAGCTAAGTATAGATATAATATTCTTAACACCACATCTATGAACCTTAAAGCTAAACACAGAGCTTCATTTTCTTACCCTTTATACACACAACACTGTATTATGAAGCACATGAACGCAAGGATCATTAAAGAAAAGAAACTCAATGTGATAGAACGAGCATATTAAAAAAAATATTAACAGTCTTAGTAAGAAAACTAAGCTTAATAATGAGGTATTTATCCTAGTACTGTGTTCAAATAATTATAAATCAATAAAAATGCATACAAATCTGGAAATTAAACATTATTGAAATACACATGGGTACAGATCGTTATTGCATGGAACCTGGGGATACAGAACTACCGTGGAACGTAGCCTTAATGACACTAGCATGTGGATTACAAATGCCAGCTTGGAAGTACCATTGTAGCATCAATGTGTTATATCTGAAAAAAAATGCAATAGTTTCTAATTTTGCAATGGGACAGTATGTGGAGTTTACGAATAAGTAACTGAAGACTATAGGGGGTTGAGCCAGCCACCATGGAGTAAGCAGCTCGGAGCCGGAGGTCCACGCTGCTCCTAGGACCCCTAGCCGCACCAGGCACCCACGTTGAAATCAGGCTGCCTCTGTACCTTCCTCAGAGGCCCAAGAATCTCATACCAGTTGGTGGGGGGTGAATCCCGGCCTAGATTGTGAGCGGGGAAACCATCGGTTTCTCAAGAGGAACTGTTTGTTTGCTGCAAGCAATGACACCCACTTACAGTTCGGTTTTCCACTTAAGTACTCCTACAGGTTAGATGCACAAAACATACTATTTGCTCATATTCCTGCAGTGTGGTATAGAATAATACCAAATTCAGACAGCAGGTTAGAATTAATTCTAGCTGCACATGAGGGTCTTGCATATGCACACGAAGGGCTGGCTGATACAATTTCACCATTGTAGCAACGATATTGTTAGCCAGGTCTCTATAAACAACCAAGGACTTTGTCCTCAAATGCAACATCTGCCAGCAGATGAAGATTTCCACTGTGACACTTCCACCACTGACACCTCTACTGATTTCCAACAAGCCTTTGGCTTGTCTTTATCTGGACGATTGTGGCCCCTTGTCATCAGATGGGGCTTGCAAGTACATCTTGGTTGCAGTAGATTCCTGTGGGTATTGCCACAGGGGTTGGCTGACTCACAAACTGTTATAAAGGATCTGCAAGTCTATATCAAGACTATAGCAGTTGGCACACTACATTCTGATCAAGGTCATGTGTTCGCCTCCAGGGCTTACAAAGATACATATATGTTATGCAGTACTGCATCCTTGCCATCCAATTGTCCTAGCACAAGCACAAACCTACCCTCCGGGTGTACTACTGACCTAGAGAGTTGAAACGGTATCCCTGGTTTAATCCAAATAAGGGCCCTCCTTGCAAAGGCCAAGTATTCCGTATGACACAGTTTGCCCCTTCACCACTGGTGCAGTGCTCTGACCTCAGCAGCTATTAAAGGAGTCTCCAGAACAAAGACGATTCGTGGCCCTCTCCACCTCAAATAAGCCTTAAAGTGCTTTGAGGGCGACGCCAGCCCCCATGAGTTCCAGGTTATGAGTCGGAGGAGATCAGCCATTTCAGCTATAAACCAGCAGCCAAGGGGTGCACCATCCCCTTGTAAATGCCCCTTCATATCATGCCACCCAACAACCACACCTGTCAATAGCACAGCACAGACACCAACAACAAATAAACCCCACCGTAAACAACACCGAGCCCCACCCACATTTCCCCCACCTGGACTGAGACATGTGCACATTCTATCCAATCAGCTAGAAAAAGGCAACATGCCTAATCAACTTGGGCCCACCTCCTCGGCCAACCCAGTCCGTATTGAAAACATTGAGAGGGACCAGAAACCGGCCAAAACAAAAAAAGCAAAGTTCTTAAAGCTGTAGAGCAGGCAGTGTAATGGCTGGCCCCCTGGTCACACCCAAGACCCCTGAACTAACAGTAAATACAAATTCCGCGAATAGTCCTAGGACTTCAAGAACCGATACCCCAGCCTCACGCAAATGCGGACAGGATGTGGATTAGCGGCCTGATTTTGCACACTTCGGAGCCAGTGGGAACCAGGTTCAAGTCTCTGCAAATCACTTAATCTCCCTATGCCTACAATTCAGCACCTTGAGACCCTCACTGGTGACTTGCCGTGCTTTACAAATCCTGCGTTTATTTATTTAAAGGACAGCAATACAAATGGGCCTTTAAATGGTCCATGTTAGATTTGGGGGTCTCTAGTTGGCAGAGGTAGGTACCTTTGACCAAATAGGGACCCTTGCGTCTAGTCAGGGTAAGGGGCTACACCTTTAAAATAACCCCTGCTCACCCCCTTGGTAGCTTGGCACGGACAGGCAGGCTTATCTCAGAGGCAGTGTGTAAATCAGTTGTAAACACATACAGTAATACAGTGACAACACTACAGATGGACACCACACAGGTTGTATTATAAAAATAAGTATTTTTATATAGAGTTAACACAAGACTAAACAACAAAAATCCACAATACTGTACTTAAAATTTGCTTAGAAATAGGCTGTTCACTTAAAATCAGTCTCTAGCAACAGATCACTCAAACGTGAGTTATAACGACGTCGACAGGGGAAATCCCAAAGTACGGCGCCGACCACAAGGTACGCGGCGTCGGGCCTGGAGTCAAACAGACCCCCCAAGAACAGTACCTTGGAAAAGCGATGAAAAACAAAGACAGCTCACGGCGTCAGGAAGGTGCGGCTTCATTGGTGCTGCGCGGCGTCGGTTTCTTACGACCCCAGGGGAGGTGTAGACTCGGTTCCTTACTGCAGAGCAGGGGAGGTGAGATGATGGTTCGGCATCAGGGAGTTGACATCATGATGGTGCCAAAACCACGGTTCCTTACGATGTCCTGCTGTAGATTGATTCTTGGTAACCCACGTCGAGGATAGGCTAAGCAATGTCAATATCAGCTTCGGACTCGATGCAGCCCAGCAGCAGGCGTCGGGACCACAGCACAAGTTGGAGCAGCGCTCACGGCTTCAGGCAGGTGACGGCGTAGTTCGCTGGTGTCGATGTGGCACGGCGGCTGGCATCGGGTCTACTGTGTAAGTTGGAGCAGCGCTCACGGCTTCGGTGAAAAAGACGTTGTCGCTCGCTGGCGTCAGTGTAGCTTTTGCAGCAGCTAAAACTGCAGTTCTAGATGCAGGCAAGCAGAAGGGGTGAAGTCTTGTATCCCTGAGACTTCAGGCAGGAGGCAAGCTCAAGTTCAAGAACTTGGAAATCTTCCTCAAGATGATGAAAGCACACTCAGCCCTTTTTCTCCTTTCTTTGGCAATGAAGCAACCACTGCAGGCTAACCCCATCAACACGCAGCATAGGGGTAGTCTCCTCCTTCAGTTTCCCGGTACTTCTCATCAACAAAGGTTTGTCTTGATTCCCAGAAGTGATCTAAAGTTCGGGGGTCTGGGTCCCCTCTTTTATATACCAACATCCTTTGTCTCTGAAGGCAGAGAGTGTCTGTGCCTAGTCCCATTTACTACCGGTATCACATGACCTACCGGCGTTAGCTACTTCCTGTTTTGAGAATTGGGCCACGCCCGGCGCGTTACTTAATCCCTGTACACGCGCCCGGCTCTCCACTATCCGAACCCGGTAGAGATGGGTAGGCGTAACTGTCGCTGACTCAGGAAGCAGGAAGTAAGTGAACTGCATGAATACTACAATCGTATTACGGTCGCCAAAACTGCCGATACTTTTGCCGTTTTGCAGTTTCTCCAGACTCGGGCTGTGTACGCCCTTTAAGATTCACATCAGGTTATGAGGATTCGCCCATAGCATTTTATGAAGGCGGTCGGACCGCGCAGCAAGCATTAAGCAACGTGCCTTGACTGCTTCCTTTCTACTTATTTGCTTGGAATGGGCTGCACCTGGCTGTGACTAGGGGTTTAAGACTAACCCAACACGTATAGAAATACGGGGACATAACTTACATTAACTGCGCACCTTTGGTGCACACCGTTTTGTTAGAAGTAGTTTGTAGACACACAAACTCGAGGGCAGATCCTATCCGCATGGGTGACTATGTTGTTTAGGGCGTTGTTCCAGATCTTAGGGCATATTTGCACCGCTATTCTCCCTTTTCCGTCACACATCTGACCCAGTAACTGTGAGGTTTTGACCCTTACCGACACAGCTATCATTGCTAAGAAACTTCACAGACCTAAGATACCCTCCAAGCGGTAGCTTATACATTTTTCCATTGAGACTGGGTTCTAGTTGTTCTCGCACGGCAAAACCCGGCATTTCACGAAGCTAGCTACACAAGTGTACACCTTATGTGAGGTTACAACTAACCTTTATACCCTCACGCCCTTATCCCTCCCTCCCTAGCCTCAACCATTATGGCTTCTCCCCTGATGTCAGACCTACCGGGTACTGTTGACACCCTTACACTCTAACCTTTAGGTGAGTAACATTACACCTAATGCCTCGGATATTTTGTTAATTTCATTTGAATGCTGCTGCTACTCATTGTTTTTACTTGTTTTTAGCCACATACTAGTCACAATGTTCACTAGTATGTCACATCATCACAGTGTGTTCACGTTCACTACAGGGTCCACATGTTGTCACTTACCTGTGTTTATGATCTTCTTTGTCTCCCCTTTTAGGCAAGAGCAGTGTCAAACAGGTTGTACAACCTATGTGCTGTATATAAACTGATACCATTTAGGTCATGTTTTTGTAGATAGTAGTCTTTTCATTAGGTCCTGAAGAATCGCAGTCAATGAACTAGAAGCGAGAAACATGTTGACCACACCATTTGCACCTTAGTTCTGTTTCGCCCTTGAAAACCTAAGTTCCAGCGATTACAGGCTATTCTTGATTTTACTTGCGGCAGAGGAACACCAGAATAAAATTGTTTTCCGGTACATTGTGCCACATTTTATCCTCACCCACACCATCTACTCTGTCCTGGCCCCTCACCCACACTTCACCCA
The DNA here is from genome assembly GCF_964263255.1 of Lissotriton vulgaris. Lineage (NCBI taxonomy): Eukaryota > Metazoa > Chordata > Amphibia > Caudata > Salamandridae > Lissotriton > Lissotriton vulgaris. The sequence goes on from NC_141687.1 coordinate 822,242,938, forward strand.
TAGGCAGTTGGACAAAAGATCTCCGATAAAGAGCCCCTCTTTGAGGTGTGCCCGTTGGGCATTGCACCGCCTGCCCAATGAGGAGCATTGCCTATGATGAAGCATGACACTCGCAAGGGTGCGTGAGGCCATTATATCCAACAAATTGGATACCCAGGGGTAGTTCTCCACTGAGCACTAGCCCTTGCTCATTAGTGACCATTTCCTTCTTCTTCTTCTCTATAGGAACAGCCCAGTCCTCTTTTTGTTGTGCCTAGTCCTAACCAGTTCTGTTCAGTCCTGTAGCACTTTGTTTACAGGACTCCTTCTCTTCCTTTGACAGTGTAGGCAGGGACATCAGACGCGCCACAGGAGGTGGAGCCAGCATTGTGGAAAGCAGGCACAGCCCTAATCAGGTCCCAGGTGCTCCCCTCCCACCACTCTTCATGCAAATTGGTCTATTCAGCCCTGTGCTGACTCACCGTGTCTCCTGGAATCCCCAGCCCCTGTCACTCACAAACCAGACAAGGAATACACAACCTAGCAGAGGCAGGCTTGGACAGTTAGGCAAGAAAATACCTACTTTCTAAAAGTGGTATTTTCAAACACAGAATGTTAAAACCAACTTCACTAAAAGACGTATTTTATCTTTCTGAGTTGAGGCATACTAAACTCGATTTTCTACCTAGTTCCCTGAGTCAGTTAGGATTATAAGATGTTATAATCAAATTGTCCATTCTGGACTATGGGTAACAGGCAGCCTTGCAATTAGGGGTGGGCGGAATTTGCGCAGTCGCGCTACACAAAGCTCCACGAAACTGTAAAAAAAACTCCACAAGCACGCAAAAGTTCAGCGAACACGCGGTAATGCTTGTTCCGCCCATTCACGATGCTTTTTTCCTGTTCACGAACGCTGTTTACATGCTCAGGGGGAAATATCTTGCGAACACGCATTTTGAAAGGGTGAACAAGCAAAAAATTCCACAAATCAGATGATTGTGGAATTTTCAAAAATTCTGCGTTCTCCGCGGAACACACAATTACCCAATTTTCATAAATTCCACGAGCGGATCGGAATTTACTGCCCAGGCCTACTTGCAATAGTGAAAAACGAAAATGGATATAATTCACTATCAGGACGTGCCACATACATCAGGGCATGTCCTACCTTTTACCTATAATGCACCCTGCCCTTATTAGTTACCTTAGGGGTGACTAATATGTAGAAAATGGAAGGTTTATGGACTGGAATGTGGGTGCACTTGCCCAGTCAACATGGCAGTACTAGACTGAGCACAGGGTCTGCAATGGCAGACCTGAGACACACTTTACAAGCTGCTCCGGTGAGTGGCAAAATCAGTGCTGCCAGCCCACCAGCAGCATTTGATTTACAAGCCCTGGGCACACACAGTGCACTGTACTAGGGTCTGACAAGCAAACCAAACAAGCCAATCATGGAGTAACTAATCCATACATCAATTTACCATAGGGAGCACTTGCACTGTGGCAATGAACAACAGTGGCACAGTGCCCCGAAGAATCCAAAACCAGCAAAAACATAAGAGACAACAGCAAAAAATGGAAGGGAGACCCACGCCAATGGTGCCAGGTCTAACACGTGTCCCCTCCAGCTGAAATGTGGAGAGAAATAGCCTACCTCTTTTGAGTTCTCATCACTAAGGCGGAAAAATCTGGACAGACCATCAGCATTGGTGTGCTCTGTACCAGGGCGGTGTTCCACCATGAAGTCTATCCCCTGTAGGTATATGGACCACCTCAACAGCTTTGGATTCTCACCCCTCATCTGCATCAACCCTCTGACGGGCCTGCAGTCTGTCTGAACCCGGTAGTGAGTCCCAAACAAGTAATGCCTCACGCTCAATTGCACTCCACCTCTGTTCCCATGGAAGTAACCTCCTACTAATGAAGGCTACAGATTGGTCTAGGCCCTCCTCATTAATCTGTGACAGAACAGCCTCCACACCATGCTCTGAAGCGTCTGTTTGAACAATAAACTCTTTTGAAAAGTTGGGTGCCAGGAGCACGGGCGCCGTACACATGGCAGTCTGCAGGGCATCAAAAGCTCTCTGACAGATGTCAGTCCAAATCACTCTCTTGGTCTGCTTCCTGGAAGACAGCTCTGTTAAGGGTGCAACAATGCTGCCATACCCCTTGACAAACCTCCTGTAATACCCGGTGAGTCCTAAAAAGGCTCTCGGAATTGGTAGTGCCCATCTGGTGTGGAGAATACTAACCTCTCTCTAGCCCCATCAGTCAAGGCAATCTGCCATTACCCAGATTTTAAGTCAAACGTGCTTTGGTACCGGGCAGCCCCTAACCAATCAATGAGCTCATCAGCTCTTGGGATGGGGTGTGCGTCAGTCCTGGTGACTGAATTGAGCCATCGGTAGTCCACACAGAACCGCAGTTCTGGTGTGAAACCCGGTGCGGCAGCCTTTGGGACCAAGACCACTGGGCTGGCCCAAAAACTGTTAGAGGACTCAATCACCCCCAATGCAAACATCTTGGAGACCTCCTCCTTGATGCAAGCTCTCCCCCTGTCAGTCACCCTGTAAGTTTTGTGCTTAACAGGAGGATTGTACCCAGTGTCCACATCATGGACGCACCTATCAGTGACACTGGTAATCATGGAGAATAGGTCAGAAAACTGTCCCATCAACTGGTGACAGTCATTCTGTTGCTCAGGGGTCAGGGTAGAAGAGAGGTTCACATCATCCACTGACCCAGCTCGCTCTGTTGCAGACAGGAGGTCAGGAAGAGGCACAACTTCCTCCATTCCAGCATCTGTTGCTAGGAGCATGCCCAAGTCGGACCTCTCTAAGTGGGGCTTCAGGCGGTTGACATGCAGGACCCGCGAGGGGTTCCTGGGAGACCGTAAGTCCACCAAGTAGGTAACCGGAGTTTTGCGCTCCACCATCTCAAGTGGTCCAGTCCACTTATCCTGGAGCGCACAGGGCTCCACTGGGGCAATGACCCACACTTTTTGCCCATGCTGAAGCTCAATCAGAGTGGCATTCTGGTTGTACCACTGCTTCATCTCCTCCTGGCTGGCTTCCAGATTCACCTCAGTGAGTTTGTCTGAATTGCCTAGTCTGGTTCCTGAACGCCAGCATATAGCTATATACATCCTGGGGAGGTTTCCTGGGAGATTGCTCCCAGCCTTCCTTGACCAAACGTAAAGGTCCTCTCACTGAGTGACAATAGAGAAGTTTAAAGGGGCCAAACCCTAGGGACTACTATGGGACCTCACAGTAAGCAAAGAGAAGGCATGGTAAGAGGACGTCCCACTTACGTCTCATGGGTTCTTCAAGACACATAATCATGCCTTTGAGGGTCCGGTTGAATCTCTCAACCAGCCCATTACCTTGGGGGTGGTAAGGAGTGGTGAACTTGTATGTTACCAACATGTACAAAGGGACCCCCTCAAAAGAATACGTTGTGGCCCAGGAACAGAGGGGAAAAAGCAACAATTCTAATGTGGAAATTGTTCCTGCAGTGGCCTGCTAATTCACTTACACGACTAAGTTTATAGATATCTAACCAGGTGACAAAAAATAGAAAAAATACTGAAATTATTCAAAACGTATAAAATTTATTGAGGCATTGTACACCAACATTCCTCAGTGTCGAGCGTTGCGGGCGGTCTCCGATCTCTTGAGAAGATATCCATCTGATCGCCCGGACGCCTTCCTTCTCCAATGTTTGGAGATTGTGTTGATGAACAATTTCTTCGAATATAACGGCAAAACCTTTAAGCAAATCATGGGAACATCTATGGGGGCTTCTTGTGCCCCCAGTGTGGCTAATATATTCATGGGAGAATGGGAACTCCAGAATATTTACAATGAACTAGCCCCCTTTTTTGAGAATATTTTTGTTTGGAAGCGTTTTATTGACGATATTTTTTTCATCTGGAGTGGATCGGACGAACTTTTACAAACCTTCTTCCTTTGGCTTAATGCGAGTGACAGTAACCTAAGATTCACTATGAACTACAGCACCTGTAAGGTAGCCTTTCTAGACATTAATATCGAAGGAACCAACGGATTTTTGACAGTCAGCCTATTTAGGAAAGATACGGCGAAGAACACTATCTTGGAGTACAATAGCTTTCATCCCAACTGCCAAAAGGATTCCGTACCTTTCGGTGAATTCCTTCGAATTCGCCGCAACTGTACCGATATTGCGTCTTTTCATTTACATGGAGATGCACTTAAGGAAAGACTGCTGAAGAGGGGCTATCCGCATCGCCTGGTGCGGCACGCGTACAAAAGAGCCAAATACTACGATAGGTCCGCACTCCTATCTGGCAACACACGAGCCAAACAAGATCGGATCACGTGTGTGATCGATCACTCAACTCTGAATTTCAAGATCCGTAATATCCTCAATAAAAATTGGCGAATTTTGAATACTGATGATAATGCTGCGGCACTTCCTCCCCCTATGCTTGCATACAGGAGAAATAGAAATTTACGGGACATGTTGGTTCACTCGAGACCTTGCGCCAAAAATGCTCAATCTAACTATCAGTCCTCTATCACAGGTTTGCCAATAGTTGTGGGCAACCACAGATGTGGTTCCTGCCACGCGTGTAACTCAGCCATTGTATCGGACACGATAATATACAATAAAAAGAACATAAAACTGCGATTCTTGACCAACTGTCGCAGTAGCAATATCGTGTACATTATTTTTTGCGGCTGTGGCTTGGCTTATGTAGGTGAGACGGGTCGCGAGTTTCGCGTCCGTTTCAGCGAACATAAGTCCGCTATTAGGACGAAAAAATTGTCAGCCCCCTTAGTTCAACACTGTCTGGAGAAATCTCATACAGAAAATGAGATAAAATGGTGTATCCTAGAAAAAGTGACACCTAAGTTAGGTCAAGCTAATGATATTACACGCAAAAAACGGGAAACATTTTGGATTTATTTATTGGACAGTGTGAAACATGGATTGAATGAAGAACTTGTTTGGCATGTGACTAAATAAATATCTCCGATATCTGAGACACATTTGTACTGGCCTTGACATGAGTGTCTGATTCTGTTTTTATCTCAGGGCTGCCTCTACCCAAAACTGCCATTTCCAGCTTACTGCACCCTTAGAGATTCCTTTAGCCTGACATCTTCTCTTATAATTAGGCAATGACAATCTCGAGTTTATTAACTCTGTTTCAATTACAATCTCGAGTTTATTAACTCTGTGTCGGAAGAATTGCCATATTGTAATAATTGGAGCCCTGTGTCAATGTGTATCTTTCGATGGTGGGGTCCATCATCTTGACTTATCCTCTATTTCGGTCTTGACCAAATTAACCACACATTTTTTTGTAACACATAAGTACGTCTTTTTCTCTTACTATGTCCCCCACAGCCCCGTCGGATGACTCTTGGCTTCCACGGTTGTCCTATTTTTGTTTTCTTACCTGGGAGGATTTTGTTAACCGACAGAGACTGTGCTCGCCACTTAGTCCGTTTTTTATGTCTATTGGGTGACGCATCGGCAACACGTACATAGAAAGCGACCCCACGTGAGATAATGAGTCCTATAGGATCGGCTTTAAAACCAAGGGTCAGTCAATGCCTGGAAATCTCCGGCGGAGGAGGCTTCGTGCGGTGTGGACATACGGCCCCAAACTGCAGTTTTTACAAGGTAAGGGAACCACCGCGTCTAGGATATTGAGACCCGCTAGAGTAACTCTTCGTTAAAATCTTATTACCGGCATTCCCGGCTGGTCATCAGTCATATTTATATCTTGGCGATGCCGGGCTGACATGCCTTGTGCAGTTGCCTAATATCACGGGAGACATATTGATCACAGCCCGGGTGCTAGGAGTGCCATATGCCTTAAAGCGGCGCTTAAACGCTTAAATGTGTTTTAAGCTAAAAAGCACTAATGCTACTAACCTTATGCCTACTGTCCAAAGTTAGAACAGTGACAGGCTTGGTGTTTTATTTAAAGCTACTGTTTGGATACTCTGAGTTGCACCGCATGGGGAAGACACAATAACGTTTTCTCATTCCATCTTACAGGGGACTGACTGGAATAATCTAAACAGATATAAAGGACCTCTCACGCACATTGAAGTAAGATCACGCCTCAGACTAGGATGTACTTGTCGTTTTGCGCTAGCTCAAACAGGGCTACTGTAAGGTAGAAAGTTTAAAAAGATTACTTACGATGAATTTCTCTTTCTATTATCATTATAGATTATGGTGTAAAATATGCCAGCTGATCATCGAAGCCCTAAGCCTCCACCTAACCTCAGCCATCTATGAATAAGCTGCAAATCTTTTAAAAAAGCTAAATAAGTTTCTTAAACTTTAAAATAAAGGTATTTACCTCTTGGAACTTTGGAGCCTTAGTAGATATGGATCCTACTGTGGTGATTGTAATGAGCCTTTCCCTAAATGTACATTTAAGATAAAACATGAGATATCTCTTCCTTGCAGCTACTTACTGGCGGCATAGGACGTCCTGCCCCCTGAAATGTATTGAAGACGTTCTTTTTGGTGATTCCATTGCTGTGTTATAAGACTGGTAAGCTCAAGGGCTATGTCCCATGATAGAATAAAGATGATTAATTGAGAGTATAGCTTGAGGTTTGAGACTTTCTTTTTAACTCTATTGTATGATAATTCAGATTTACTAGATGACAAGTAGTGTGGTTCCAAATACTTAGCCTCAGTTATATCATTATATCTAGGACTCTTGGGCATATATATTAGGTCTGGTCCCCTTCCTTAATGAGCATAGGTCTTGCATAATTTTAGATCCTTTCTTGCTGTGGTCATATTGTTGAGCTCCTGTTGTTATGCAACAAAATTAAATTTGTCTAAACGTTTTGGTGGTGACAATATGGTTACATATTTTCTGTAAATATATATACACATTTTTTTCAGATCCCTTGGTATCTGCACAGTTATGATGAAAATGGTCCTGATGAAGGCGGTTTAAGCTGCCGAAACGCGCGTAGACCTGCGACGGGAGCCTAAAGTTACATCTTGGCCCGACCTTTTTTAGCATTGTCATCTTGCTAAAATAGTAATTCAGTTCCTTTCACCATCCTAGTCTGGAGTTTGAGTGTGGTATGACTGTTAGCACGCGAGTGTGTTGAGAGATATGGGTGTTACCAAGGGTTATTACTTAATAATTTTGTATGTTGTACATATTCTTTTGTTGTAGATATTTAGGATTTAACTGTATTTGTCCTGAAAAAATTTTTTTTGATATGAATTGAAAAATGTTTGTCCTGTGATTTCTGATTGATAACAGAACTCATATAAACTAAAAGATAAAAAGAGAAAAATAAATTTTATACGTTTTGAATAATTTCAGTATTTTTTCTATTTTTTGTCACCTGGTTAGATATCTATAAACTTAGTCGTGTAAGTGAATTAGCAGGCCACTGCAGGAACAATTTCCACATTAGAATTGGAACTTGTATGTTACACCACACTCCTGCCACAGGGACTTCATATACTTAGAAATGAAGTTGGTTTCTCGGTCTAACACCACCTCTCTGGGAAACCCCACAAGGGAGAAAATTCCCATCAGTGCATATCCCACCATGGGGGCATTACTGTCCTGAGAGGGATGGCTTCCGGGTATCGGGTGGAATAGTCCACCAAGACCAGGATGAACCTGCTGCCCATGGCTGTCTTGTTCCAGAGGCCCCACAATGTCAATGCCCCCTTTTTCAAATGGGGTGCTGACCACAGGGAATGGCTGGAGAGGAGCCTTGTGCTTCCTCCCACTCTTTCCACTTGCCTGGCAAGTCTGACAGTCCTGCAATGAGTGTCAGAACTCTTGCACATTTGGGGCCAATACAAATGGGTGACAAGCCTTTCAAAGGTCTTGTTCTGCCCCAAATGTACTGCTAAAGGCACATCATGAGCCTGCCCAAGTAGGAAGGCTCTGAAGCGCTGGGATACCACCAGCACACGGACTGACCCAGGCTCAGCAATCTTATGCTCACTATACAGGAGACCATTCTCCCAGTAGATCCAATGTGATCCAGACTGATCACCTGCTACCTGGTTTGCAGCGTGCTGCTGCAAACCCATAAGAGAAGGGCACTTGTTCTGCTCCCTGGAGGGACCTCCTTCTTGCTGCCAATGGGTCATCTCAGGTAGGTCTCCCAGTTCAGCAATCTCTTCCCCAGTAGGCTTCAGGGCATCCCCCCTCAGGGTCTGCCTCCTCCTGGGCCATGGGAATCTCAGGGGGCAGTTTCCGTGCGCCCCTACCTCTTCCTTTAAGGCAGGCACCTGGGCCATTATCTCAGGCTCCAGGTCCTCCTGAACGCCCTTACAAGCTGCCATAGACCGAGTGGTCACGCAGGCCCACTCAGGCAAACCCAACATCTCTAAATGAGCTCTTCGCTCCACCTTAGCCCAAAGAGAGCTCTCCAAATCATTACCCAACAGACAATCAATAGGCATGGCTGGCCTCACAACTACTTGAAGAGTCCCTGAGACCCCCCTCCCCAGTGGCTCTCTGTGTTGTCAGCGGCAACAACTGGGTAAAATGCATTGGGGACTACCTGCTCTTCAGACACCAGCCGACAACTGACAGCTGTCACACTGGCTCTGTGTCTCTAAGAGCTTCCACCCTCTTGCCATTGAGGGTCACCCACTGCCTGTACTTTTTAGTGTTATCAGGCAGCTGGGTCCTGGGGACCACCTCACAGTCTCCTAAAGAGACAAGGGACATCTCTGCGGGACCCCACCCACCTTTTGGACCCTTTCTGGAACTCCCTCTGTTTACCCTGGTCCCCCCCACTCTTCTGCTGGGGACCGTGCCCACCTTTGGCAAAGTCTCCCACATGACCTTTCTGGACCCGGGTGCTCACCCAGTGGTCTTCCTCCTCAGCAAGCTTCCTACGGTTAGTCAGCTTACTATCAATAAGGTGCTGGCGTAGCTCTGGAAAACAAATATTTGACAAGTGCTCCCATGCAAACAAATCATAGAGGGCCTCTAAACTATCCACTTTGCTACCCTTAACCCAACCATCCAATGCTCTGCAAAAGAAAGACACATATTCCACCCATGTGGTAGACTCCAATTTTCTGCAATTCCTAAACCTTTGTCTGTACAACTCTGGGGTCAAACCAAATCTGGACATTAGGGCTTCCTTAATGTGGGTATAGGACACCTGCTCCTCTGTAGGTAAATCTAGCAAAGTGTCCCGCCCATCACTAATAAAGCGGCCCACAACCCTGCAACTCAATCCTTCTCAGGGAACTGGTGGGCCAACATTACAGCTTCATAAGCCCTAAACCACTGACCAATATCCTCATCCTTGTGGAAATCTTTAACTACTTCTTTGGGGATGTAGACTCTTGCTTCTACAGGCACTGGTGGTGCGCTGCTGCCAGAGGGAGGAACCTCTAAACTTTTGGCCTTGAGTTTCAATTCCCTCAATCCTCTCTCATGCTCAAAATGCATTCTCTTTTCCTCTAAGGCTAACTTTTTCATCTCTAATTCCATTCCAAGCTCTATTTTCTTGCTCTCTGTGATTTTCTGACCATCCATTTTGAGCCTACTTAGCTCAAACTTATGCATCCTCTCCTTTGCTTTGTTCTCCAGCTCTCCTGGGGAGAGCCCCTTTTAAGAAACAATGCTGCCCGCCCCGGTAGGTGCTTTTCCCCCAGTTGGGTCCACTGGCCCCTAAAGCTCCTCATCTAAATTCTCTGCCTCCATCATGGCTCTTCAGGATGCTCACTGGCATTCCTAGATTCTACCCAGGCCCTCAGCACCTTTTGGTAATCCTCTTTCCTGGTGAGGCCTTTCACAGAGATTTTGAATTTCTTGCACAAAGCTTTAAGATGAGGCACAGTGTAAGTATCAATTCTCTCTTCTTCAAATACGATGTCTACAGATGCTATGGATGCTGACTTGCTCATAGTAGAAAAGACTCGCAGTTCTCAGGAATCAAAAATAGAAAAGAAGTTCCAAGGAAAAAATTCTCCCAAAATGGATGTGGTTGCATTATGGTCTGCACTCACTAGTAGTGTACACCAATCACTGTATATGAATCACAAATGCAAGTCCAAATCCTCACCGCTGACCACCAATGTTAGATTTGGGAGTCTCTATTTGGCAGTTGTAGGTACCTTTCACCAAATAGGGACCCTTGCATCTAGTCAGGGTAAGGGGCTACACTCCTAAAATAACCCCTGCTCACCACCTTGGTAGCTTGGCACGAGCAGGCAGGCTTATCTCAGAGGCAGCGTGTAAAGCATTTGTGAACACATACAGTAATACAGTGAGAACACTACAGATGGACACCACACAGGTTGTATTATAAAAATAAGTATTTTTATACAGACTTAACACAAGACCAAACAACAAAAATCCACAATACTGTACTCAAAATATGCTTAAAAATAGGTTGTTCACTTAAAATCAGTCTTTAGTAACAGATAACTCCAACGTGAGTTATCACAACGTCATGACAGGGGAAATCACAAAGTACGGCGCCAACCGCAAGGTGCGCCGCGTCGGGCCCGGAGTCAAACAGACCCCCAGAGAACAGTACCTTGGAAAAGCGATGAAAAGCAAAGACAGCTCACGGTGTCAGGGAGGTGCGGCTTCGTTGATGCTGTGTGGCGTCGGTTCCTTACGACCCCAGGGGAGGTGTAGATTAGGTTCCTTACTGCAGCGCAGGGGAGGTGAGACAGCGGTTCCATACTGCATCGGGGAGTTGACATCACAATCGCGTCGAAACCACGGTTCATTACGATGTTGTGCTGTCGATGGATTCTTGGTCACCCACGTCAAGGATCGGCTCTGCGATGTCGATGTCAGTTTTGGAGTCGATGCGGCCCAGCAGCAGACGTCGTGACCACAGCAGAAGTCGGGGCAGCACTCACGGCTTCGGGCAAGTGATGGCTTTGCTCGCTGGCGTTGATGTGGCACGGCGGCCAGCAGCGGGTCTACAGTGCAAGTTGGAGCAGCACTCACGGCTTCGGTGCAGAAGACGGCGTCGCTCACTGGCGTCGGTGTTGCAATTTCCTTTTGCAGCAGCTAAAACCACAGTTTTAGATGTCGGCAAGCAGAAGGGGTGAAGTCTTATATCCCTGAGACTTCAGGCAGGAGGCAAGCTCAAGTTCAAGCCCTTGGAGATCTTCCTCAAGATGATGAAAGCACACTCAGTCCTTTTTCTCCTTTCTTTGGCAATGAAGCAACCACTGCAGGCCAACCCCAACAACACGCAGCATAGGGGTAGTCTCTTCCTTCAGTTTCCCGGTTCTTCTCCTCAGCAAAGGTTCATCTTGATTTCCAGAAGTGATCTAAAGTTCTGGGGTCTGGGTCCCCTCTTTTATACACCAAAATCTTTTGTCTCTGAAGGAAGAGAGTGTCTGTGCCTAGTCCAAACCAGTACTGTTCAGTCCTGGAGCACTTTGTTTACAGGGCTCCTTCTCTTCCTTTGACAGTGTAGGCCAGAGACATCAGACGTACCACAGGAGGCGGAGCCAGCATTGTGGAAGGCAGGCACAGCCCTATTCAGGTCCCAAGTGCTCCCCTCCCACAACTCTTCATACAGATTGGTCTATTCAGCCCTGTGCTGACTCACCCTTTCTCCTGGAATCCCCCAGCCCCTGTCACTCACAAACCAGACAAGGAATAGACAACGTAGTAGAGGCAGGCTTGGATAGTTAGGCAAGAAATATCTACTTTCTGAAAGTGGTATTTTCAAACACAGAATGTTAAAAACAACTTCACTAAAATATGTATTTTATCATTCTGAGTACAGGCATACTAAACTCGAATGTCTACCTAGTTCCCTGAGTCAGTTAGGATTATATGATGTTATAATCAATCTGCCCATTTTGGCCTATGGGGAACAGGTAGCCTTGCATTAGTGAAAAACTAAAATGGATGTAATTCACTGTCAGGACATGCCACACACCTCAGGGCATGTCCTACCTTTTACCTACAATGCACCCGGCCCTGGGCCTCCCTTAGGGGAGACTAATATGTAGAAGGTTTAGGGACTGGCAAGTGGGTGCACTTGCCAAGTCAACATGGCAGTACCAGACTGCACATAGGCTCTGCAATGGCAGACATGAGACACACTTACAAGCTGCTCCGGTGAGGGGCACAATCAGTGCTGCAAGCCCACCAGCAGCATTTGATTTACAAGCCCTGGGCACACGCAGTGCATTGTACTAGGGTCTGACAAGTACACCAAACAAGCCAATCATGGAGTCACTAATCCATACATCAATTTTCCATAGTGAGCACTTGCACTGTGACACTGAACAGCAGTGGCACAGTGCCCCAAAGCATCTAAAACCGGCAAAAACATAAGAGGCAACAGCAAAAAATGGAAGGGAGACCCACGTCAATGGTGCTAGTTCTAACAGTCCACCAGTATGTCCATGTCCAGAGACTGAACTGATTGCATTCCTAGGCACAAGTCCTAGGCACACTCGAAAGTGCATAGCAGACAGTGGCATACTGGCTGCAAACAGTGAAGACACAGAGGCTGAAATTATAAGAACCAATGCTCATTTAATGCCTGAAGTGAGGGTGTGCTGAAACATTGTACCATGCGTGCACAGGAGCACATGTGGGAGTGACAGCTCCCTTTGATCTCGAAATAGGACATCCATTGAGGAGCATAAAAAATAAAAACAGCAGAAGAACTTAAAAAATGCTTCCCAGCACAGATTGAATTAATGATGTAAAGACTCCGAAGGCTTTCCGGAAGGTACTAACCGAACCAAAACCTAAGTTCTTAAATAAGTATTTATAAGACATATTTAAAATGTGGTGCACCAATTGTCAAAAATGTGTGGGGAAGTTAGTAAACATTAGCGACTGTATCTCAGAAGAAGACCTTGCAACTTGAAGATCAAAAGTCTCCTTTGCAGAAGTCAAGGCCAAATCTTTCTGAAAAAATAAGGTTTTTAGTCTGCTCTGGGCATCAAAGTGCATGTTCCAAAGCTTTATTGAATGTGTTGCCTCCCTAACTGTACAGGGAGATGGAAACAATACCTGTGTACAGCATGTGACCACAAAAGAAACCATGACATGGTCTCATCCCGCAGCAACCTTTGATTGTTCAACATCAAACAACTCCCATTTAAGTGTAATCTGTATGGCCGATGACTCAGCCACTGGGGAACCTTTCAAGTAGCAAGATAAGTTTGCTACGGAAGCATTACAAGCCCCGGGGAGCGAAACCTCTTTGTATACTAAGGAACCACTTAAAGCACCTCGCAGTCGGAATAGCTGGGAAAAACTTGTTTCTTTAATCTGACACTGGAATTTGAAAGGTAATTCTGAATACTCATGTACATACCCTTCCCCTGATGCTTCATATCTGCCCTTTTGATGGTGTTCTAAGCAGTGTTGGATATAAAATGTTGAAATCAACAGATTAATGAACCAGTGGATTATCCAATCTGTGAAAGGTGTTTCAGCAACTGTGAATAGTAGCCTCTCTAATTTATCTATGTGTAACATAATGTATGTTGCATCTTTGCATGCCATGATTATTTGCTGTTTTGTGACTTGGTAAGGTGAAAACAGACTTGTGGCATTAATATGTCACCATGGTGCACAACCAGACCGAAATGTCTGAAGTGCCCAACTCAATAACAGAATTGATCTAAGTTGCAATTGCCCATGTTGTAATGCGGACAGATCATGTTGTATAATGTATTTTGCCGACAACACTATGTTACTCAGGGAGTGCATTCAAGAGGACAAGGGTGTCATGCCATTGTCAACTACTGCTAGTCTTTTTAAATTAGCCCTGTCAATCTCGTGCAGTCTTTTACCAGCTTCCTGCTGAGAAACCTTCCATATTTCATTGTATAGCCATACAAGACATGTTTTTACATGGTTTTCAAGGACCTAGCAAAAAGTCCCGTAGTTCCAGGTCATCGAAAGAAGGGGCAAGTGTTGTTTCACCTGGGACATTTTTGAGGTTCTTAGCCAATCAAAGCACAACTTCCAAACATAGTAAGTTGTCACAAACCCTGAGTGTTCTGTCTGCATGTAACGCAGGTCAGGCCTGCTGATCTTAAAACCATTGGTCTTACTTACGAACCACTCTTGACTTCTGTTAGTATCTAATGGTCACTCTAACCATCCCCTCCAATTAATATCTGATGAATTGTACAAGCCATTGTGTCGCATGATGTCTAGTGTTTCCTTCTTTTATTTTGTAAACTGCTGCCAGTTTTCAAAACGTGAAGTGTGTGAATGCATGGTATCTTCAAATCTTTTATCTTAGGTATGTTTTGTTCAGGAAAATCATTAGTTGTGTATGAGCAATGCTCTAAACAAAGCCTTGATTTTTCATCAATAGTGTCCGTCCAAAAGTCGAACTCTTGGGTGGACAGCTGGGAAAGATAGGAAGCAGAATGTATCAGCTTGGTGTTTGTTAGAATATTTTTCTTTGCAGGTGATGGTGTAAATTAATAATAATAAGACACTCGTCTAATGTATCATAACCAGTAAAATAAGCAAACATCTGCACAAACCTTTTGAACTACCCCATGGTGGTGTAGGGCAATGTTCCCATTGTGTGCAATTAAAAACAGCATGTGGAGTCATTGTTTTATGCAAACAATTATGACCGTAATGTTCAAAACAGAACATTTAATCATAGATAGATGTGCCTTGGTACAGTTCATCAGATACAAAAATAATAGAATGCCCTAGATCTTCTAGCATTTCATGCACTGTGTCTACATGCCAATCATCATAGATAGTACTGCGGGTGACAATGTCACTCAAAGATAATTTAAAAAAATATGGGATTTGTAAAAGTTATTAAGTGGGGTCATACACATTATATGATACCCTATCCCAAACAATCCCATCAGGAACTGAAACAGCTGAAATGTTCACCAGGGAAAGGTCTCGTCATCCATTGTGTGATGGCAAGTATGGTTTTGGAACCAGGTTTACCAGTTGTACTACAGAGCGTTCTGGAAGATAGTGTTCATTTAGAAGCAGGAAAAAAGACCGTAACAAAACCAATCCACAGGATCAGGAAAAGTAAAGCAATTGGAATCCAAAGGTGTAAGCATGGACTTAAAAAGTATTAAAATACACATAGCCTCATCTAAAATGGTAGACGTAGCTGTGCTAATGGATCAGATGAATCCAAGGAAAAGTCATCAGAGTCGAAGAAGTAGAGGCAGTTTGATCTATTTTTGGCAGCTCTGCAGGTTTTGCAAAACGAGAAAATGACTCGATCTGTGGTACATCAATGTAAACAGTATTCATGTCAGGATTCCACATTAAAATCTGTCTTTCAGTACTAGTTGATTGTGCAGTGGTTGTTGTAGTAATAGGTAGAAGAGATACTTCACTGTTTATTATTACTATCTCTCGTTGGGGAGAGAATGATTCATCAGTAATTAAAGCTTCCATCTAAACTTCCTGTATGGTAGTGAAAGAAGGAAGGTAACATCTCTTGTTTTTGCAGCCAGCAAGAGACAGAAGAAGCATGGTTCTGGTACCTTCATCAACCAGGACAAGTACAGGCACTCTGACGGATGGCCCGAATTCTTTCTTGTCCACAATTTTCTCCCTGACCAGATCCCCAACCCTCAGGATCCAGCTAGGCCTTGCCAGTACTTCTTTCCATTCATCAATGGCGGTGTGTTTTACTTAGACGTTGCTTTGTACGACCCGGAAACTGTTCAGTTCCTGTAAGACAGCCAGACATTTTCTTAGATCAAATGGTGTTTTCGCCGCCAATGTGCTGGGACTGTTGTGGTCTGTGATCCACCTCTTTACCCCCAAACAGGATTTTATAGGGAGTCCGACCGCCCAGGGATTTTCCAGGCAGGTTGTTAAGAGCCCACTGATCCCCATATAGATGATGAACCCAACTGCGTCCTGACCCTAGTACCCTATCTGTTAACACCTTGGCTGCTAGGTGTTTTCCCCTCCTGTGCTCGAAATTGCTATTTTACTTTTTTTATGACGAGCTCAGCTCGTCATCAGCACAGCTTAACTGTGCATCATGACGAGCTGAGCTCGTCATGAGCATCGAAAGGGTTAAAGACTGATTTTAGGCCTGTTTTATTTCCCTCCATTACCAAATCTCCTGCAGGATGGTACGGGGAGGAAAACCACAGGGCACACCCAAACTTCCCATGGTATTTTTTGAAGCCCTGGAGTAGACGCCAGACCCTGGTCGGAATATAGTGTGCCAACTGCGTATGTCACAGATAAAGACTCCCTTATAACAGTTCAGGCATCTCAGACCACTGTGGCAATACCTACAGGAATCCACAGCAAACAAGATGTACTCTTAAGCCCCATCTGATGACAAGGGACCGCAATGTCTAGATGAACACAAGCCAGAGGCTTGTTGGAAATCAGTAGAGGTGTCTATGGTGGCTGTCCCACTGTGGAACCCTTCATTGGCTGGCAGATGTTGCATTTGAGAACAAAGTCCTTGGTTTGTTTGTAGAGATCTGGCCACCAGTAGCGATGCTGCAATAGTAAAATAGTGAAATAGATGCAAGACCCTCATGCGCATATCGAATTAGTCCAAACCTGCAGTCTGAATTTGGCATTACTCTATCCCCCGCTCCAGGAATGTGAGCAAATGGATTGATTTGTGCATCTAACTTGTATGAATACCTTAGTGGAAAACCTTTCGGCAAGTGGGTGTCATTGCGTGCAGCATTGACAGCCGTCATAATGTCATTGTCTATTCTCATACTTGGGAGAAGTATTGCAGCGACTGCAGCAGTTGACACTGTTGCTTTTGCAGCTACACCAGCAATGGAATTACCTGCAACCTGCACGGCAACACACTGATGACTCAATGTATGGATTACATAAATCTGTGGCAAGCATTCTTTCACCTTTGTCACCTGTTCCCAAAGCATCTTGTACTTTATTGTGTACACTTTGAATCTCTGTATCCACTCTGGCTCCAGTAGTGTAAATATTCATAGTAGGACTGGACACAGTAATACGAATCACACACTATGAGTGTGAGGAATCCAGGATCCATATTCTCCAGTGCCAGTATTAGAGCTCCTAGTTCAGCCAACTGCACAGTGCAGTCCCCAAGTGATAGAGTGTGGGTTTTTTCAGGATAGAATGCTCCATCCTGCATGCGCCCCTTCACGCCAGAGCATGTTGCTGCTTTGTCCCTGCAGCAGGCTATTCAGAACATGAGTATATATTGCATAATCATACTGATCTAGAGGCGTTATTTCATTAGAAAGAGGACAATCTTGTTTGTACTAAAGGAAGGCTTTTGTCTGCAGTGTAGAGTCAAATCTGTAGTCTACATCTGTTGCAGTGAGTGAGTTAGCCCATCGTCTTTAACGTGGATGTAATGCTTTTGCGTTTGGCACCCTTGCTCTTGTGACAGCCTCTAAGGTCGGCACCAGGGTCATGAAAATAATACATTTTTCTCGAGCCAGTGCTCTCTCCCTCACCACAGCAGTCTGTACCGCTGTCAGTATGGTGTACCTTGATGCCCCTGCAAATAGGTGGATCACCAAGTTTGTTATGTTTACACATGTGTATAAGTGTTTCAAAGATAGCATGTCAGCTTGTACTGAACGTAATATTTGAGTGTGATCAGTTGTCCAGTGTTTGCTTGAGAAATTTGGACGTTTCAGGTTGTAGAATGGTTTAACCCGTTCTCTGTAATCTGGAATGTAAATTCTGCCAAGATTTAGCAATTCTAATCTATATTATAACCTCTTCAACATAGTTGAAGGTTGCAGAAGTGCACACCTCTTTAAGAAGTGTGTCTCCAGGCTTTTACCTTCAATTGACAAATCATATCCCAGAACCAGGACACTGAGATGGGCAATCTTTGATTTTCTTAAATTAAATTTGTGGCCCATATGAGCGAATCCCACAACTCTGCAATCTATTCTAATTGAACCAGACGCATGCATGCAACATGGTTCTCACCAGATCTACAGAAAGAAAAAAGCCTCTGTAAAAAGCTAGAAAGATGCTGGTGTCTCTCCCATGACACAAATGATAAATATAGGTACAATATCTCCCTAGCCCAATATCATAAGAACCTAAAGAATGCGCGTAAAGTACATATTGAGTCGCAACTCAATCAGGCTGGGAATTCCTCTAAGGAACTCTATTGCATCCTCAACTCAGTCATGAATCCTAAGGCCTGTCACAATGAAGTAACCCCATCAAAAGAATTCTGTGATAAGATAGCCAATCACTTTTCCTAGAAAATTGAGATTATCTATGAGAAAGTCATCAAAGAAAGGGACCTGCTGATTAACACTTCTACCCACTGTCCCTTACTTTCACCCAAGGTGCATTCTCTGGAATGCTTCCCCCCTCTTACATCTGATACTGTGGAGACTTTAATGGAAAAAGGTCAAGTCAGGCTTCCCTCCGGACATTCTTCCAAATAAAATAGCTTTATTACTGAATAAACAGTTGTCCCCGGCCATCTGCTCGATTCTCAAACTCTCCTTGAGCAAGGTCCATCTACCATCCGAATGGAAGGCCGCCCAAGTAATCCCTATCCAGAAGAAACCCAATGACTCACAGGATGATCTATCTAATTACCGCACCATCTCTTTGCCACCGTATTTGTGTAAACTTTTGGAAAAGCACATTATTAAACACCCCTCCGAGTACATTTAAGTAACGGGTAGCCTCGACCCCTCTCAATCTGGGTTTCGGCCTAAGTTCAGTATGGAGACAACACTGATTGCCATTACTGACAACTTGAGACACTCCCTGGACAATGGACAAGCAGCAATATTGGTGCTTCTGGATTTGTCAGCGGCATTTGATACAATATCCCATTCCATTCTGCTCAGCAGACTGAGGCAGATCGGCATCCATCGTTTTTCCTTTCAGTGGCTATCAGGTTTTCTAACTCACCGTACCCAAACCATCAACCTAGGCGCTTTCGTTCCTGAACCTCAGAGTTGACCAAAGGAGTACCACAGGGACCCTTTCTTAGTCCCACATTGTTTAACATTTACGTGGCTCCTTTGGCAGATTTACTCAGGGAACAAGGTTTTATTCCAATCTCATACACTGATGACACCCAGCTTTTAATCGCTTTTGAAAAGAACTCTCCTAACATCTAGTCGACCTTTTCAGAAAGCATGACAGCCATTGCTACTTCGATGAGCAATAACTTCCATCAGTTAAATGCAGGGAAAACAGAGATTATGCTATTCAGAGAAGCTCCTTAACTCTGATCCCCAGAATGGTGGCCCACAGAACTCAGTGCCACCCCAGCTCCTAAAACCATGGGAAAAAATGGAGACGTACTCCAAAATCAAAAACTTACAATCGGGGGAGGAGCATTGAATTTACACCGGAGTCCGCCGCAGGAGATTCCTGCTACCCCCGAGCTCGGTCGACGCCTGTGCCCTGAGATACCGGGGCCGACTAAGCGAGGTCTACTTGCAGCATTGAAGCCGGGGAAAGCAGTGCCGACAGATGCCGTGGGTGTGGTGGGGGGAGCCGCTTGCTCCCGGTGCTAACTGTGGGCCTGTACAAAGACCCCGGGGACCATTTACACTCTGGAGCGGCACATGCAGAGTGATCAGCACGTGAAGCCGGGCCTGACAGAGAAGCCCAATGCAGCCTTGAGTTTTAACGGAGGCCGAGAGCGAAACTGAAAGCCGGGACGCCATTGCATGGCAGTGCCAGACCGTCGCACCACTACTTGAGCCTAGAGGTGCGGTAAGGTGCCAGGGAGTCCTGGGACTACAACTTAGAGTTGAGTCACCGGGGACCTCCCTCTCACTGAGCTATCCACTCCTCGGTTGAAGCGCCAGTGCGACCTGACAAGAGTCAGTGCTCCCCCCCTGCGCACCGTGAAGAAGCACTAAAGGCTTGAGCCCCTCTGATAAATCCCAGTCCCCAGGACAGTGGTTTGGAGATAGTGAATGCACCACCCTGCCCCATACCTAGTGTCAGCGGGTAGCCAGAATCGCCTGCACAATGGAGCGGGTGTTCATCGCCCGCTCAAGACGCTTTATTAACCAGTGCCTCAACGCCATCTGTTGTACCGTGGTTTGGGTGCCTAAAGATCACTCTGGCACATTCAACTGTTTCCCCCCTCTCTCTTTCGACTGCCAGCCGGGCACACTAACAGCCAGTTTCCTCCTGACTATCAAGAAGGGGGTGGTTTTCCCCCTTCATATTTGCCCCCTCGGAGTCGGACCTGAGCACTAGTGGGGGACCTGTAAAGTGAGGAGCAGTCAAAATGGACAGAAATAAGCCCTCAGGATAGAGAGGGACTAAACCAACGCAGTCCAACAAACTAGATTGCTACACATTACCCAAGGACATGATACAGGGCCGCCAGTCTAGAGGTGCATCCTTGGGGGACCAAGAAGACGAGGACCAGGAACTTTCCTTAAAAGATGTCATGGATGCTATCACAAGTGTCAAAATCTCCCTTGAACACAAAATGGACACTATTGGAATTGACTTAAACTTGATCAGAGCACATCTCACCACACTTAAGGAGAAAGTCAAGCAGGTGGAAATCGATACGACCAGTTTGACGGGAGACGTCGCACAGCTTCAGGGGGAGGTCTCGGACTTGCAGAACTTCCGCAAATTCACCAAACTGAAGCTGGATGATTATGAAGGGCACCTTTGACGCAACAACGTACGCATTTTGGGACTCCCGGAGAGGGCGGAGGGGCAGTCCTCCGACCTCTTTGTTGAAGACCTTATCCTAAAACACCTCCAACCCAAAGGTCTCAGCAATTTTTTTGTCATTGAGAGGGCTCACAGGGTGCCGGGGAGCGTCCGAAGCCCGGGCCCCTCCCCGCCCGATGCTGCCGTGAGCGTTGAACTTCCGGGACAAAGATGTTACTCTCCAGATTGCAAGGGCAGGGCCCCTCTCCGCTATGAGAATGCGGACGTCACCTTCTTTCTAGATTTCACTCAGAGGGTGCAAAAGATGAGGCAAACATTCCTTGTAGTTAAGAGGGAGCTTAGGGAAAGAGGCATGAAGTACTCCATGTTATTTCCAGCACGTCTCTGTGTCGAGGCAGAGGCGGTGGACTAGATTGAGAGCAGGAAGGCCCGTAGTCCGCAAGACCATCGCTCCAGAGACGAGAGTTCACTGCAGCCTACCGTATGAGAAACTGTGACAGTGAGTTGGTGTCAATTTAGGCAATCTCGGCCCATAACGTTACTGAGTCAGGTACTAGGCGGCCACTCTTTCAGTGACCGGGGAGGAACTTCTCCATGACTGTTCAGACTCAAGACTTTGAGGTATGATTTCTCCTTGGGGTTACATAATTTTTTTTTAAAGGGGGGCAGAGGTCCGGCGTGCTACACCCCTGTTTTCTTCTACTTTTAGTTTTTCGCCAGGGCGACAGACACTCTGCAAGTTCGTAATGGGCAATTTCACGCCCGGAGTGCAGGGCAGCAGGGTGGAGGGTTGTTGGGAGGGGGAACTCTTGTTTATTTTTGTTGTAATATTTGCATCGATGTTAAGTATGGTTTCGTCTACAGAAGCAGTGCCAAATTTGTCAATATAGAGGATTCCAAGACTTACGAATTGAATGACAAGTGTAATGGGGGACAGGAATGTAAAAATATTAAGTTGGAAGGTTAACAGGCTTGGGGACAAAATTAAACTCAGTGTAGTTCTCCAATACATTAAACGACGGGCACCAGGTATTGTCCTGCTCCAGGAGACACACCTGATAGGAAATCTATGTAGGGCAATGCAAAGGGGGGATACAAAATGGTAGCACATTCAGGGCTTACATCCGGTGACAAAGGTGTGGGCATCATGATGAAAAACACACTCCCCCTTGCTATAAGTTCCACGTGGGCAGATGACCGGGGAAGATTTGTTGGTATTTCAGGAATGTCGGAGGGCTGTCTCATTACTTTCATGTCTATATAAGTCCCTCCAGGCCTGCAGGGTACTACGTTTGCAGACATGGGCACGGTGCTCTTCACCATTCCAGATGGCCTCAGTCCTCGGGGCGACTTTAATGCAGTGGTCTTGGGCTGGCTGGACCGATATCCCCCACGGGAGGTGGGGTCTTCTTTCCGCTGGTTGCCTGACTTTCTTGAAGCCATGGGACTAGTGGATGGAGAACTTATTACCCAGACCAGGTACAGCATACCTTTCACTCTGTTGCGCACTATAGCCTTTCCCACCTAGACTACTGTTTATTGCCAGCTGCACAAGTCACTCACATACACGTAATCAAACACCTAGCTAGAGGCATCTCCGATCACTCACCAGTTTGGATCCACATGGTCCTTAACCAGAGCAAAGTAGGAAGACTAGCCACATTTAATCCTTGGTACCTCCGCAATCCAAAAATCCGTAAAAGTCTTATCAAAGCCATGGACGATTACTTCTCCGATAATGTGGCGTCCGTTTCCTCATCCCAGTCCTTATGGGAAGCATTCAAGACTGTAATTCGGAGTCAGGCTTTATCATTGATCTCTGGCGAGAAAAAAGAAAAACAGAAAGAAGTTCTAGACATCGAAGCTGAAATTTATAGTTTGGAGAATGACCTGGAATCTGGGTTGAGGCCAGAGAAGCTACATCTCCTGAGCCTGAAACAACACGACTACAAGGCTCTAGTTACTGACATGGCCAAAACCCTGTGTAGGGAGCGTCTAGGTAGAATCTATGACCTGGGTGATAAAGCAGGGAAACTCATAGCGTGGCGGGACAGACGGGAGTGGGCAAGCAGACTGGCCCCAGATCACAGGGTGGAAGGAGACATGTCTATCATGGATCCACAGAAGATGGTTGACAGATTCGCCAGTCATTACCAGACTTTTTATACAACAGTGACCTCACACACTGAGGAGGACTCTCAGGAATTGTTGCACAACATTATGCTCCCCCGCCTCTCCCTATAAGACGGTGACTTTCTGGACAGCGACTTGACAACGGATGAGATAGCGCAAACGATCCGCTCCTTAAACTCGGGGAAAGCACTTGGCCCTAATGGCCTCCCCATTGAGCTCTACAAATTACGACCCGATAAATTCTCCCCATATTTAAAATCTATGTTTGAGGAATCTATGGAAGTGAGAACATTGCCCAGGGAACAGAGGATAGCCACCATAGTCTCCATTCATAAAGAAGGGAAACCCAAAATGGACTGCGCCTCATATCGGCCAATCTCCCTTTTGAACGCCGAACCTAAAATCCTAGCCAAACTCTTAGCCAATCGCTTGGTCAAAGTAATTAGTGGTTTAGTACATCCAGATCAATCCGGCTTTATGCCACACAGAAGCACGGCCTTGAATCTGCATAGAGTCCATGGGGTAATAGATGGAACGCATACCCTCCGAGAACCAGCAGTGATTTTGTCCCTGGACGTTCAACACCTTTGAATGGCCTTACCTCTGGGCAGTTTTGGCATAGATGGGATTCAGCCTAAATTACATCAAATGGGTACATCTTATATATATAAAGAACCCATAGCTCAAGTGGTAGTAAATAATAGGTTGTCAGCTGCTTTCCTGCTTAGTCGGGGGGCCTGCCAAGGTTGCCCGCTTTCGCCTCTCCTTTTCGCCCTGGCTCTGGAGCCTCTGGCAGCCTGGCTCTGCTGGGATCCAATGATACGGGGATTGAAATGGTCCCCCAACTGGGAGGACTGCATCTCACTCTATGTTGACTACATATTGCTTTATGTGGCCTCCCCTAAGAAATCCCTTATAGTAGTATTAGATATCCTTGCGGTGTTTGGCAGATACTCTGATTTTACCGTCAACTGGGGTAAGTCCCTTTTGTTTGTTCTGAGGGGGGAACCACCCGTCCCTCCTGGAAACTGCCCATACAAATTAACACTGTCGGCTTTAAGTATCTGGGGATTTTTATCTAACTGGATCCCTCAGTCCGTTATATCCAAAACCTTCTCCCCCCTCCTCTGTAAGCTTAAAAACTATATTGCCAGCTGGAAGTCACTTCCCCTTTCCCTCTTAGGCAGGGCAGCCCTGTTCAAAATGATGTCCTTGCCTACATTCCTCTATGCCCTACAGAACACCCTTGACTCTGTTCCAGCACGTTACTTTAAGGAGGTTGAGGGCCTTAGAGGGACCTGCTATGGGATGGTAAACCTCGAATCGCCCTGAATAAATTGACGCTAAATTGGTACGACGGAGGCATTAGCCTCCCAAATATCAAAAAATACTATTGGGCAGCTCATCCAGCAGCCGTCAACCATGTCACGTATGGTCGCACTGACGATCCCGGCTACGTCATGGATGAATGGCTTCTTCTAGGTGGCAACTACAACAGAGCACTATACTTCCGGCCTAGAAGATACACTTTGACTGGCCCCACTAAACATTCTGTTCAAATTTGGCATAACGTCACTAACTCACTTGGATGGAGACAAAGACAGACATTGGCCACCCCACTTTGGGACTCTGAAAAACTGGGTGATTTATGGAGATCGAAGGGGTTTGACATGTGGGATTTTATTGGCATATCAAATATTAAAGACGTTTGGGGGGTCGGAGAGGTCAAATCCTTTAACACGCTTCAGACGGAATATGAACTGGCAGACACTGAAGACTTCACCTACTTGCAGGTCCTGCACTCACTCCAATCTTCTCTGCCTAAGGGGAATGTTCCTCCAGAGGCCTCTCCTCTGGAGAATAGAATTTTAGACGGACACCTTCTCGAGAGAAGTTCATCAATCACATGGCAGATCCCCTCCAATCACTGCGAGAGAAATGGTTGCAGGATGGAGTGGAGATAGATGATGAGGACTGGCAGATGGCAGTGTCTTCCCCGAGAGAAGTTGCTATTCCGGCACGTCTGAGGTTGGTACTTGGTACAGCTTAAAATCCTCCATATAATATACATAACAGGGCCTCGTTTGGTACACATGGGGTGGTCAGA
The DNA here is from genome assembly GCF_964263255.1 of Lissotriton vulgaris. Lineage (NCBI taxonomy): Eukaryota > Metazoa > Chordata > Amphibia > Caudata > Salamandridae > Lissotriton > Lissotriton vulgaris. Next base: position 822,267,801 of record NC_141687.1, read on the forward strand.
CAATGGGGACTGTAAATGGTGTTGTGTCATAAGGGGACGTTCATGCACATAATTTGGGAGTATGAACATGGCAGCTCTTTCTGGCTCAAGATACACAACACTATTAATGCAGTGTTACAGGTCTGCCTCTGCCCAGAGGTGCGACAATGCCTTCTCAATATCTGGGAACCTACTGACCTAAACACTCACCAGACACAGTGGGCTATAGGGTTCATGCTAGCAAAGAGGAACATTGCCCAATTATGGGGAGCAGCTCACTCACCCACACTAGAAGTCTGGGAAAGGAACCTTGATTGGTGCATCTTCAGGGAAATGACAGTTTACCTGGCAAGGGGATGCCCCAGAAAGTGGTCCTGTGTGTGAGGTCCCTGGAATGCCTACAGTGGAAAGATCTGTGTGCCACCTAGATGTGATGAGCAAGACGACCCCCCACCCCATGACATTCCTCTCTTATGTAATGATTAAATGCCTTTCCTCCTGTGCTTATTGCAATGTTCAAACTGGCTGACCCTCTGTAATGTCTATTTGAACGGATGTATGTTTAATAAAAAGATTTATTTAAAAAAAAACTTACAATGAAGGAGCACGTCACTACCACAGTAGGCGCTTGCTTCCATACACTAAGCCTGCTACCAAGGGTTTTCCCTCTTATCCTGCTGAATGTGCGTAAAACACTCTTCGAAGCATTAGTAATTAGCCACCTTAACTACTGCAATGCTCTTCTGATTTCAGCTAACGAGTCCTTCCTTGATAGAGTTCAGGTTGTTCGAAACACAGCAGCTCATCTTGTCTCCAACTCTCGCGCTAGGACCGCCACTCCCTCCCTAATTGCCAATCTGCAAGGGAATCAGATTTAAAATCTGCTGTATTGTGCATAAAGCACTAAATGGCAATGGCCCTAGCTACTTAGTAGGTAGGCTTACCCATTACCAGCCTTCCAGAACACTCCGCTCTGCTTCTAAGTTGCTACTTTGGGAACCTTGTGTTAAGAAATCCTGCATAGGTGGGAAACCTTTTATTACCTAGCCCCCTCCTACTGGAATCAACTTACCAGCAATGCCCAGACTATCCACTATTCCGAAAACTCTTAACACAGAGCTCTTCTGAAATCTCTTCTCCTTCCTAACTGCTGCACTTCCGCAGCGTGGAGATACCCCTCCGAAGGTGATTCGGTGCTTTATAAGTTATAAACAAAATAAATAAAAATACTCATTTCAAGTGTACAGAAAGGTCATCATCTATCAAATATATGTCATCGACATATGACAATGCCTGATCATCAACATTTTCTACCAGTTCCGTTCTGTTACCCTGGCTGAAAAAAGCCCAGGGCTATTCTTATATCAGTGTGGCAATCTACAGATCTGTTTTTGGGAACCCAACGTGCTGAACGATTCAAATGTCTGCTTTCAGGCTCTCATATTTTGGCAGAATAATCCATTCAAGATATCTAGTGAGGTTTTGTATTTTTAAGCAGTATGTTGTTCATCAGTGCCACACTGTGTACGTTTTGTACTGCAAATGTGCAAGTAGCTGCTTTTAAATGTCTGTTATCTAATACTAGATGACAAGAGTCGTCTGGTTTCATGACCGGAATAAGGGATAATTCATTGAAGAGGCGCAACTTTCTATTACACCTTGGTATTCAAGTTGTTCTAGAATCTCCATAATTTCTTTTTAGCCTCATTTGTAATGGGGTATTATCTTTGAGATTGTGGGGTCGATCTCAATGGTATTTCATAATATGGGGAACCATCATACCACCCCATATGGTCGAGGTACAATTTTTAAGTTTTGCTAATAGCCACTCCTTGGTATATGAATGTTATGTTCCCAGGTTAGGCCCATGAAGTGAAGGTGCTAATTTCTTACATTGTCCTCTGTTTCCCAATAACATTTCTGCCATGAAGTTTTGAACATATTTGCATACACGACAATGTAGGATAGGTTTCTCTGAAACTACCTTGTTTACACATCTCGCTTTGCAGAGCATTATCACGATGCCTCGAATATCAAGTACAAGACCTCTTTATGTACTATGTACAAATGTCGTTCTCTCTTCATCCACGGTTTGACAGAGCTCTCTACATATCCATAATATCACCAATCTACAAAGTACATCGCAAGGCTGCTTTTTATTATAAATAATGAGCATCCCAACAGATTAGAAGAGAAGGCACTTCAGCTGACACCGAGGGTCCCTACATGCTGAGACTTCACCACACAGTGGTCTGACATCTCCTAAGGGGTTGTCTAAAGGTAGGGTTTTGAATGTGCCAGGAATTATGGTGCCTTGCTGTGTGTGCATATGGTATTTGTTGTATGGGTGTGACACAGTGCTATCAGGTCGGAGAAATTACCCTATAATCTCCGTATGTGTGCTGGTGCGAACCTTCACTGATTACAGAAAAGCAAATTCCTGAGCACACGTTTTTGTAATAAAGACAATGATTGTCAAAGTGTCGAGCATTTGAAGAGTTGTCATTAAAAGTCCTCTCAAATAGTCAATGTTTTTAGTTTAATCTTATTAGAAAAAGGACACAACCAGCCAACATGTGTTTCGTCACATGAAGGAAGTATCCTGTGACTTCTTCAAGGCTGTATTAGGACACGTCTATGTCTCTGGAGAGTCGCTCTACCGGTGATAATTCCGACCCGGCTGGTTTGGTTTAAAGACAATGGATACGTGAAATCCCTAAGGGTAATGGCAGGGAAGCTCCGAGTTGTAGGAGATCTCAAAAGTGAATGCCTGAAAATCCGTTGGTTGGCGGGTACACCGTCTCAAACAGATCTTAAGGGTCAAGAGAATTTAGGGTGGTGAAAGGGGTGCTCCAGGTTAGCGGAGATCCTGAGAATAAGTGCCTGTAGTTTGTGGTAGCCATTTTCAAAAATGGGGTAACCCGATTGGTCAAGGACCTGTGTAATGTGCGATAAGAGAAACAATGGTCCTAAACATCAATTAAATGTTGCATTAGTCAATACTTAGTTACTCAGGCAAACCATTATTAAGAGCATATAATGAATCAACAGCTCAGTGTAATAAATCCTGTACAAGACACAAAAAAAGAAGCAACAGACTTATTTCTTACCAAGCAATTTTAATTCATTGCTTATCCAGTGAATTATTTTTCATTATTCACAAAAACAGTTTATGGATATCAGTTCAGTACTGTCAAAAATCACAATAATACAGCGAAACAATTAACGTTGATTATGCCCCGAGGGAGACCATGCAAAGATAGAAGTGATCAGAGATGATATAGGTGTTTAGAGGAGGTAAAGAAGGGATCAGAAATTTGTGACAATCTTTAGACAAAAGGAGGATCGGTTTGAAATCACCGTCCAAATGGTCACCCAGCCATTATATTATTCATATATAAGATTTCATAAATGCAAAATTGGACATGAATTCCAAAATAAGCACATCAAGTTTGGGGGTCAATCAAGGTCCAGGTGAGGTCAAGAAGTGGGCGTCGACGTTTCGACTCGTCTAGTGGCCCGACGGGTAGATTACACCTTGACCGTGCGAGTCTTCATCAGGACAATAGGAGGAAGGGCAATATCACCAAAGCTTGGTAATCCCTAAAACGATTAAGGGCATAGTAAGTCTGTTGCACTAACCTAAATATTTCTAGATAACCCCATGAGGGACAAGGCTTACCAGCAAATGAAGAGCGAGGAAGTTTTTCGACCGTGTGTGGACTCTCTCACACCGGGGAAGGGTATATAATTTCACCTAAAGAGCAAATATCCAAAAATTAAAACTCTGTAGGATGTCCTCCAGAGTATGCTGCTTGTATATTAAAAAGGAATTCCTACATACCTTATACTATCCAATTGTACTAGATGGGTATGTTAATTAGTTCCCAAGGGCTATTACACACATAATACACTGGTGCCCAATCCTTGCTAGAATTCCGTGCAGATTAGGATGGGCGTGGGTCAGTCAATGTCTCTGAAAAGTAGTGTGGTTTGATTATAAAAATACAGGGCGACTTCAAGCTCATTCGATTTAAGGGGAAACGACAGGGTGTGTGCGTATCTTATATTGTAGCGAGTCCCACGCTTTCAAAAAGTACAATTAATGGCCATCACTCGAGATGTGGCAGAATGTGTCCTACGTTATCTCAATTGAAGAGGGTTTTACCTGGAATAGATTAACACCCATGAGTACCACTCCGCGCATTTTGTGACTACAAGGGAACTTTAGACAATTAGAAAAAGCGCCCTACCCTGTGCTCGAAGGCTGCCTTACTCGTCAGACTCCCGGCGTTTGCTAGTGAACGCGTCAAACGCGGAAGTGCCTTCACTCTGGGCAGGGAGGTGACATCATAGAGCTAGTAAAAAAGACCCTATTGTCCATTTGGGTTAATATAATACACCTGCAAATTCATAAGGTAGAATTTTTTTTTGCAGCATCCGGATTTCATTATTTCAATAAAACCACTTAGACTAATCATAGGGAACACTTACTAATTCTAAAAGAAAAAAACACCAGTGAAGATCGTTTGGTATGTGTAACGACCTTCAACACCAAAAGTAATGCCATAAAAAAGGTGATTAACCACCACTGGCACCTGGTGTCTGAGGAATTGGGTAATATACCTCCTCCCTTACACGCTCTCCGAAAAGGCAAAAATATCAGGGATATTCTGGTCAAATCACAACTTCCCGGGGTAGGTAATGTTAAACGAAGCACTCCCAAAGGGAACTTTTGGCATTAAACCTTCCTACCTTTAAGTAAAAGAGACAGGGGTTCTGGCCTCTGGCGCTGTCCAGGCGCAGATGGGCGAGATAGGTTTTCTCAGAAGGCAGGCAGGCTTTCCTAGTAGAAACGTGGCTCTCTGCCTCCTCCACCCTAGACATTCGTGATGCGGTTCCTTCTGACTGTGCTATTTTAAGACTTGATTGTCCTTTGAAAATGGGTGTTGGCCTGGGAGTAATTTTTAAACGTCTTTTGAGATGCAGCCTGACAGAGTTAAATATTGCTAACTGGGAGTCAGCTTTATTTAGCTTATCCCTCTGAAATCACTGTACCGTAACAGGTTTTTTAATAGATTGTCCCCCTGGCCCAGCTGCCAGCTTTGTTAATTCGTTAATGGACATTATTTCTGACTATACTATGCTAAAATCTTGATAATAGGATACCTTAATATTCATATTGGCAACACCAACTGCCCTTTAGCTAAATGCTTGGTTGAGGATATGGAGTTGTTTCAGTTCAAACAACTGGTGCTGATGCCCACACATTTGCAAAGTAAAATTTTTGACCCAATTTTTAGCAATTCAACTCAGATATATTCCTGTGGCCTGGTTGGATCATTATATTGTCCCTTTTTGTATTTCTGAACCTCCCCTGCCAGCAGTACAACCTTCTAAAAGGAAAGCATATAAATGGTCCCTTATTATGCCAAAACATTTCACGGCAGCCCTAAACCAGGAAATCCTAGTACTCAACTTATGTCCCCATATTGCTAATAGGTAAGCAATTAGGCAGATTAATCAGGTTCTAGATGCTTTAGCCCCGATGAAATCTATAACCAGCATGCGCTCAAACCATTGGCTGTGTGGTTTACAGAGGCATTGCTGGTAAAGAAGAATACGTGCAAGAAACTGGAATGCATATGGCGTGAAGATCATGATGAACAAAATAAAAATATTTATCTGGCTGCCTTGAAAGAATATCATAGGGACGTGATGTAAACCTGTGCGAACTTCTAAGCCCAAAAATCGAGCAGTCAAAAAACTCCACGAGGGAACTAGGTAAATCTCTGACACCCTTTGAATGCACAGCTGTGTCAACTCCACCCACCACTGCTCTTTGTGATCAGATTGCTCTCTTTTTCTTTGATAAGGTACATTATGAGTGATTCCCTACACTTCCAAATTCCAAAACTGTATTTTTTGACAGATTGATCAAAAGAAGGCTAACCAAAATGTGACCGGCCCAAATTGTTGATCAGATGTTATGTCTACATTGCATACATTAAGAAGTGGAAAATACCATATATTAATGCTGAAACAGTGCACAGCAGATGGATCTACATTGGAAACAGAAATTACAAACTTCAAAGCTGGACCAATATCAATTTCTGGAATAGCTTTTTTTTTTGTAAATATATTTTTATTGCAGGAATCCGTTATAGTTATACATTGGTCAACGATAAGGCAATCGGTGATGGTAACACCGACGGTGAAGTAGCACTGTTACACGGCCATTCAGCCCACAACCCGGGCGGCAATTTGTACGTAGATGATGCGTGTGGGTCCTGCGGACTTCCAAATATGAACAGTTATAAATTAAAGTTTCACTTCTGCTTTTCTGAAAGAAAGAAAGAAGCCCCCCCCTCCAACTTAACAAAACTCACAATTTCTGGAATAGCTTATGCAACTTTTGCTATCATCTTTCACAAAGGAGTTAATATAACATCTGAATACTATACTGTATTAAAAGAGTGAAACTTGATGGACCGAATGCATTAACAGCAACCTTACATTTAAACAAAAAGTGCCTTTCAAACTACCAAATGCTTACTTTTTTGTTTCTTCAACAACAGTTCTAAGGAGGATTACTGTTTAAAAAGTGGCATACGGTATTTGTTCTATGTGGAGCGTCAGTGTTTAAGACATCATTCTGCCTACCAGTGATGATGTTTTGAAAAGGGTCTGCAAAATACAAGTGTGCTTTATATCTATTAATAGTATTGTACCACTTCTAATATTAATAGTTAATTTTAAGATAGGTCTGTTGTGATTACGTCCACAATCATAGGCAAAACAAATGATTAAAAACTTTAGTGAGTGCAATGCATAGTGTCAGGTATTTGTAGTGATATACTGTTCAGTTCTATTTTTTCCGCAATATTTGCAATTGTTTTCCCCCACTGTTCAAGGAGAACTCTGTATACAATACATTGTTTACAATGTACAAGTATAAAAGCTGAGAACAGAAAAAAAGAAAAATTAAATGCATTACTATAATGTGAAATACTGTTACAGCATAATCAATGTGTACTGTGTTGTTTCTGGAATTTTGTAAATGTAATACTAACTTATATTTATGTTTTTTTCAACAGATGAATGACACACTATTGGAGTAAAGTAATTTCCTAATGACTTCTTTCTGTATAGTTTATCAAACTTTCATTCTCAACGTGTGTACCAAGGGAGACTCTCATACAGCTACTGAGACATCCAGATAAACACTTATACAACCACTCTTACACCCAGTCACTCACCCATACATCTACTCACATACCCACTCACTCACCCATACAATCAGTAACACACTGCTTTACTTATCAATACAGCTACTACTACATACACTCACTTACCCATGTAGATACTCACACACCTACTTACTCATTCAGATAGTAACACATACACTCACGCATCCATAGAGTCACTGACATAAGCACTCCCTCACCCATGCAACCACTTATTCACACACCCACTCATTTGCCCATACAATCACTAAAACTCCCAGTCCCTTTCCCATGTAACCACTGACACAGCCACAGTTCACTCACACAACTACTCATATACATATTCACTTCCCCTTACAGCCACTCATGTACCCAATCACTGACCTATACGGTCACTCTTCCACCCACTCGCTCAGCCATATAGCCCCTACCATACCCAGTAACTCAGCCATACAGTCACTCACACACCCACTCACTCAGCTATATAGTCATGCACACAGTCACTCGCTCTTCCATACAGCCATCCATACCCTAACTCACTTCCTCATACAGCCACTTATCTACCTACTCACTCACCTATACAGCCACTCCTATTTAACCATGCAACCACTCTCACAGGCATTCACATACTCACTCACACTCACACACCCACTCACACAGTCACTCTCTCACTCTTACAGCCACTCACACAGTCACTCACCATGCATACACTAACAGACCCATTCACACAAGTGTGAATGAGTGTGGAATTCACACCAGTGGAATCCCGACCGCCTAACTATGATGCAACCACACATGGGGCCGTCAAATACTCACATTTCCCTATGGGAGTTTGTGCTACGGCTGTAGCACAAGCTCTTATAGGTAAATGGGGGATTGTGTTCATCCCTGCACTGCATGGCAGGCACCATTAGGGGGCCTGCCATGCTGTGCAAGGATCAACAGGGGCACCATAGGTACCCCCTCAGCCCCCAAACGGAGGCTGCAAAGAGAAGGGGGCCCTACTAGGGGCCCCCAAACTCGCTTTCCATGCTCCCTGACGAGTCAGAATCCAGCCAGAATGACAGGCCAGTTTCAATTCCGACTGCCTAGATTGTAATAAGTCGGTTGGAATTGAAACCGATGATACATTTGACCCACCCAATCACCTATACAGCCATCTACACCTTGTCGCTTACCCATACATATAGTCACACATCCACTCACTCACTCATACAGCTACAAATGTATACATTCACTCACCTATACCCACACTGACAAACCAAAACAGCCACTGACACGCTCAGCCATTCATCCATGGAGCAACTCGCTTAGCCACTTCCTGAAAAAAAACAATTTTAGGCAAGTGCAAGCCACTTTTATGTTTTTTAAAAATGCTCTCGGGTAGCACTGTTGCTCACTCATGTACCCACTAACACAGGAACTCACTTACTCATACTCTTTCTTATACATACAGTCACATATAGGTTATCTTTTCTTAAAACCAAAAAGGTGGTTATGACAAGAACCTTTATTTTTTGTGATTTTTCATAACTTTTCTTTTTTTTTTTAGTTTAACATCATGAGGCCAATTATGATGTCGGTCAGAGTTGCCTCCGACCGACATTCTTGTAGAATCTGATTCGACCGACCTCTGGTCGGTGGACCCGACCGCCTAATTACGATGCAACCACACATGGTGCAGGCGCATACTCACATTTCTCTATGGGAGTTTGTGCTACGGCCGTAGCACAAGCTCTTTTAGGGAAATGGGAGATTGTGTTCATCCCTGCACCGCGTGACAGGCACCTTAGGGGGCCTGCCATGCAGAGCAGGGATCAACAGGTAGTACCATAGGTACCCCCTCGGCCCCCAACCTGAGCCTGCAAAGAGAAGGGGGCCCTACTAGGGGCCCACAAATCTGCTTTCCGACCAGCTTTCCATGCTCCTTGACGAGTCAGAATCCAGCCGGAATGACAGGCCAGTTTCAATTCCAGCTGCCTAGATTGTAATATGTCAGTCAGAATTGAAACCGACGATCTCGGTCACTTCCCGACTGAGATCCTAATAGGCCCCTAAGTATTTTTGGGGTATTATTTTTTACAAATAAAATTGCAACTGGAAAAGTTTAAACAGAACAAATCAAAACTGGGAAAACAAGTACCAGTAAAAATACAAAAAACAAAAAAAACACGTGGGTGTATTTTCTGCCTCCCAAACTGCAGCAACAGGTTGCTCCCCTACAGTTAGTTTGCAGTCCAAACAAAAAAATCCAGTTCTCTGGAGTTCTGGTGACTTTTCATGGAGCTGTTGCTGGACTTCAGATGGTAGAGAGTCACCAGGAGCAATTGGTGTTGCAGCTACAGTAGATGGATACCCTGACCTGTGCTGCCTCTGCTCTGGTCAACTCCTTAGAGAGGTATGTCTTTAAATGATTCTACATATTCTTTTTCCTGCTCAAAAACGTCTGAGACATACCCCTGGAGAGGGTCAAGTCGCATGAAGAGCACGTGACATGAGTAGCCATCACTTTCCTATTTCCTAGAGTGGATGGAGAAAAACTCCCAAGCAATTGATGGGTGCTTTTTCCAGGGGTTCCTATTCAAACGAACTGCTTTCATCAGGGTGTGAATGCTGATCCTCCTTACCACCAGATGCCATTTTATTTGGAAATTAATTCCAAAAAATCAGCCAAATCAATATCCAAATTGGAAAGAACAGGTGCTGAAATGAGAACCTCCAAACTCAGCACTGGAAGCATCAAGAAAAGAAAACTGGTTAGGGACTTTCTGTCTAGAAAAAAAGTGTTTATCCAATGAAATCATCATCATTAAATCACTCAAAATAACGCAGTAAACCCCTGTCATGAACTGGTTGATGGTCTAACAAGCGAGCAAAGCAAGGCAAAATGCATGCTGCGTGGGAAAGTATTGAGGAACATGCTAGTTAATCACAGCTATCCCTAAACTGGATAGCGGATTTAAAAAAGTAAGCAACAGTGCTACCCGAGAGCATTTGTAAAAAAATAAAAGTAGCTTGCACTTGCCTAAAATTGGCCTTTTTCAGGATGGGGGTTAAAAAGGGTATCATAAAATGTACAAATCAATGTAAAATGGGCCATGTTCGGTGGAGATATTCTATTGCAGCCACAAGAAGGCAGGATTTGGCCCTTGTTCTGGCCCCTAGGATGGGCGAGGAGGAGGTGGAAATGATCAAACCGGAACCTGGTCAGTAAAAAACAATCATATGAGTTTATGAACCCCAGTAGGTGTGGCTCCACCATCTGGGTGGTCCTTAACATGATGAAAACATTTTATTCCATAGTCATGTGATATTATCGACCGGCGAAGTATTCGCGCTTGCAGGAAATTAAATAAAACTATGTTGAATCATGAAATTACTTTTAAAAATCGAACTTTATATGTTCTAATCATAAAATACTGACCACAAATATTAATTACAATATGTGTATGTACATTTCTTTAGTCTTTCTAAAAATCATGCCGATTTCGCTTATAACCGCGGTACTGGAATATATGTAGCTCAACTTTTCGCGACTAATTTGTGAATAGAAAAAAACCTGGGCACATCTGTTTCTTCCAAGATAGAATATTCTTGTGACATTCAAATGATTCCAACTTCTTGGGCTTGGTGAAGGGAAATTAAGAGTGTTTTCTCACAAATTCAACATTAAAAACATTTCGCAGAGGATAGGATGTTTGTGGAAACATCATTGATCTATCAGAGTCCAAAATGTATGGACTGTGACAAGGTAGGCTCTTTCTTGTCCTCTACTGGTGAGAGTAGAATACAAAGTTCTCTCTTTTATATTTTTACAAGTATGTAAATATGGAAAATCACCAGAAGGCATCGCCCGTTTTGGCCTTGCTCCGTCCAGTTTAGTAGTATGGAAACTTGATCCCACTTTTTCCCAGGATGATATACTGCTGAACAAATGGCTCCTCAACACATTTTCATCTCCACCAAACAAAGATGCACTGATGTAGTTGAGGGGAAGTACCCTTGTATGGGGCCGAAACCCCTCTTTCCCCTCTCGTTGTCTTCTCTATAGGAGAATTCATGTAATCACATATTTCAGGATAAAAATGTATAAAGAACAATCACATTGCTGAAATGCATGTATTTCGGAAGTGCCCCAGTTGCATGAGTGTTGGCGCCTGCTTTGCACCCCCCCTGGGGTTCTTTCTTTAATAAAGATAGCAGTGGCACACATATATCGCCAGCATTATCACCAGAGGGTGTTCCCTCATTTGCATGAGGGAATGGCACTATGCAAATGAGGAATCCCTTTGCCTCTGTGCCCACGCTGTAATATAGACATGGGCACGGATGCAAAGGAGCTACCAGGAGGGGCACTCTAGGTGGTGCACTGACAGCAGTCCTCTTGAGGGGGGTACTATGAACCCCCCAGTCATCCCGTTCCATGTAAGTGCAGCCACTCACTGCACCTGTATTCAAGGGGACCTCTCTCCCCTCTTAAAAGTGCAGGTGGGTTGCTGCCTGCACAGTGAAACACGGAGTGGCTGCTTTAAAGCCGCTCCATATTTCACTTGAACACACTGTGTCCAGGGCAGCCTGACTTTGAGGCTGCCCTGGGGGCAGCGCATTCAATGTAATAGGGTGCACTGTCCCTGTTTGCGCCCGGCACACCGGTCATAAGGTCTACAGTAGTGCAAACAGGGAAAGTGTGCCCTATCCATAAAACGGATCCAGGTTTCAGCAGACATTTCATCTTGGTCCATTATACAACTGTACTGTAGAATATGCACTGCACATTTACCCAACCAGGTATCAATTACTACCTGACCAGTAGGAAGTACTCCAGTTGGGTAAACATTTTGTGCAGAACTGCTGACTCTTGTTGGGAAAAGGAACAGGTAAGCTTCCGTTCTGGCTCAATCACTCACATAGCTACTGATACACCCACACAGATACTGAAATACCCACTTATACACCCATTCTGTCATTGTTACAGCCACTCACAAATTCACTCAGCTACCCATACAGCTACTCTCAAACCTACCATCAAACGTTACAATTGTAGTTAACCTCCAAAAATCACTTTAAAAAAACCAAAGGTTACAGGGAAGTTATAGTTAGGAAATGTAACTTGAAAAACATGAGAAATTCACTGTTAAAAACAGAGGTTACAGGGATGTTCTAGTTAGGAAATATTTATTTATTTTTACTTGGAAATTTCACAGAAAAAAATCAAAGGTCACAGGGATGTTATAGCTGGGCTCGGATTTCACTTGTACAAATCCTATGAAATTCAGCAGTTATAGCTACCTGAGCTAACTATAACGTATGCCCCCTCAATGCACTGCTTATGACCTCACATATTACATCACACATGACATGGTCAGTGACATCACTGATAACATCATCTAGTGAGTGTAAGTGTATTGTAAATGTGTGTGAGACTTAAAGATACTAAGCTACTTTATATGTTAAAGTGCTATTCTTTCTGTACTACTTAATGAGTGATACTCTTTCAAACATATGTCATATGAGGGGTTGTGTGACTGTCTGCATCTATAGCTTTTTCCCCTTGGGCCGTGTCACTCATGCAGGACTAAAGGACTATCACTCATGCAGGAGTCAGCTTCCCACAGGAACTAGTGCTCTGATTGGCAGCCAGCAAAGTGAAAAAAATGTTGCTGTTAGCCATTACAGGGCACATTGACTTCGTCCCATGTCCGGTACATGTTTAAAAACATAATACAAGGGGGTAGGGACCCCCCAGAGCCCCTGTGCTCATAAGGACTCTCCCTGGTTCCAAAAACAAATAAAAGAAAAAAACACAAAAATTGTTGCGATCCTGCGGGACTACTACAGGATTGGGGAAAAAACTAATTGGCAGCTGGGTCCACATTGTTCAAGTACAGGCCGAGAAAAGCCAAGGACTGTATTCAATAAAGGGAGGGGGAACATGCAGCCCCCCTCCCATAGCCTTATTAGGCCCGACGACCCCATCCCCACTCGGCTAAATCCAATTAAGCAGGGAAGGGGGTGTGCAGCTCTCCTCCCTGAGGTTTTTTTTGGCTCTGGAGACCCCTTTCCATAGGCCACATGCAATCTCTGTCCCTGGGGCCCATTCCCTAGAGCTGAATCTTATTAAGAGGGGAAGGGGTACTCGGACCCCATCCCCGGGCCTGCTTTGGCCGCAGGGACTCCATCTCCTGGGGCCTCTATCATAGGTAGGTGCCTCGGTGCCTAGCCAGGGTACCCACCCAGCAACATGCTGGGGAGCCCCAGCCAGATCCGCGCATAGTGCTGGAGCCAGCATTGCTCCTATCTTGAGGGAGCAGGTGTTTTTTGGCATGCTCCCAACGGGTGGGAGCAATATGTGTTCTGTTTCACTGCCCGCAGGAATGCTCCCAGACGGATGGCAGGGCAGAGAAACTACTGTGCTCCCTGGGACACAGTCAGGGTTCCAGCCTGGACGATGGGGAGCCAGGGGGCATTTCATTGCTCAGGCAGAGGAGCTGCACAGCTCCGTTCCCTTTAAAAAAAAATATTTTGCCCCCAGGTGATGGGGTCCCAGGGGCTTACCAAGGCTCAGGAGGGGGTCCGTGCAACCCCTTCCCTTAATTCACATACCTGGCCCGGGGAAGGGGGGGGGGATAGAAATTGGGCTTGGGGCTGAAAATTGGCTCAGGGAGGTGGGCCCTACTCCGGCCCCCTCCCCATTTACATGTTTAAAAACAACATGGCAACCTCCTTTTTAGGTCTCGGCCTGAACCAGCGCATGCGCTAATCTCGGCCAAGACATTTAGTAGGCTGCTTGGGAAAGTGCTACTTTCGCAGCGACCAGCTTACCATCGCGCGCACAAGCAGGCACGCGACATGCACAGCACCTTTTTCGTTGTGCGCGCGTGCACACAACTTGCGTTTTTTTTTTTTATTATTTCTTTTCGGTGCGCCCATGCTTGTTTTTGTGGGCGCCGCCGGTTTTCTTGTTTATCTTTGACCCATTGGAGCTGATGTGATGTCAGTTCTATACACCGGAGGGCAGCATCACACCGCTTGGTCACTATAGAAAGATCTGCGGCAGAGATCAGTATTTCCGTTTATTTTACACTACTTATAAAGGTAAATAAAGCGCAATGCTACACACGGATGTCGTCATTAAAATTTCATGGTAGCAGAATTGCCAGTAAGCTCCCTGCTTTGACTCCTTTGCCCCACATTGTCGCGCTATTCTAGATTTTTGCATATACCTCCATTGTTTGCTGCTGAGAGGGTAGAGTTGGGGACAGTTTTTAATTTGTAAAAGAATACGTTTCAGTCCCAAAGGTTTGCTTAGAAGTCCGTGGCCTGCTCTATCAAATGTCAGATGTTAGGTGTCGAATATTTTCCCCTTTCTTTCCCTCAGCAGCTGCACGTTTGTTGATCCCTCTTCTGCCCTGATGATAGTTTATATTCGGCGACCCTGCACGCTTCTGGTTCCTCATCTCCCAGAAGGTGCTGTTGCGGGAGACCCACTTGTGTGAGATTCCGGTCGACATTAGCGATCATGGCATTGTCTCACTCCCACCTGTCTGGCCTTAACACCCTTTATGTGTCGAGAAATGCGTGCAGCCTAGGCTCCCACTTAGCAGACTGCACATTTGCACTGCAATCTGCCCGCCTTTCTTGTCAATGGTTTCCCCTAAATCCTTAAGCATTTCTCACACTAGAGGTACACATAAAGAGGATTGAGGGTGGTGCCGACTACCGCTACGTAAAATACTTCCACTGTGGTTTAAGACACGGGTCTGTGTGCTTACATGGTGGTGGTTGCCGAGGTCGTGTGTGTGTGAAGGGGAACCTGGGTGCCTCATGGAATCTCATCTGTATGTGTATGCGATACTTACCCAGAACCATAACTCGCGTCCCCACAGCATCTGGCCACGCCCCGCAACCATACACACCTTCAGTGGATGCACACATTCCACAGGTAACTGATGTTACGCCCACGGACGGCATCTGGCAAAGAGCGGGCCGGTAGAAACCAGTAACACCAGGTCACATCTTCAACACCAGTCCTTAAGCAGCACTCTGTCTGGGGGCCATTGACTTATATGGATTTTTAGGCCTGACTTGATGGTGCAACTGTGACCTGACCATGTAACCTACACCAAAGGTATTCTGCAGTCCTTTGCTTCACACAAATGAATATCCATGCCCATGCTCTTTACTTGTAATGTTTCACCTTATCATACAATAGTCCTTTACAGCCATACCGGTTGGCATTGCCAATGCTTGTTCTCCATGTTGTTACAACATGTCGGGTCTTACCAAGATGATATCGACTCCTTATGTAAAGTGGAAACATACGGTACAAAAATATCACTGAGTCTCGTAGTAAACTGAGACTCATATTAACTAAGCATATATCTGAATGGCAGATCATGCTATTTTACAGAAAGGCATTAGAAACGGGTAATCTGAGTGTAATGTAGAGAGCAGGCAATCAGAAAACCATGCATAAAATGCAGGTATTTACTGACTGCCCTTAAAAGAACTACTTGGACTTGGCTATAGTTAGACGCAGGGGTGTCTGTCCTATTTTTTCTCTCAGTGTGGGCCATGCATGGTTTCAGGAACGTCTCAGCTGGGCTTTGAGCATCACTTATTCTTTTTTTTCTGCAATCTTGCTGCAATCCTATGAGATCGCAGTAGAAATTGCTGATTCGTTTATATATTTCGGCCCTGGTGGTGGACACAGTCTGGACCCCCCCTTCAGGACCTTGGGGGTCAGCATATCCCTACCCCGCCCCCTTAGATCATTTTCTGAGGTTATTCAATGTCCATGGTTCTTAAGTGAAGGAATCCTACCTTTCAGCTTTTCCTTCTTGTTCAGCTCCAGTCTGGCAAAATCCTGATTCCTAGTTTAGCACGATCTGCCATGCTCATACTTTTCTCCACCCGTTATCGATGCCAATTTGAATGAACTTGTAACTGAACTGCAAAATCAAAATCAATGTGCATTGCACCCTAAAATGGATGTAGGCTCGAAAGGAAATACATTATTTGGTTCTCAACAAATTGTTGTTCTTATTTGTTTTTTTACTATTTTGTTAGAGTTCTTTGGGGTGCCAAACTGTAATTTTTGCTTTACACATAGAAATGTGTTGGTTCTTTTGTTACAAATGGAACTGAATTGCTGGTCTGCTGTCCCCAAACTGGCATCACAGCAGAATCTTGGAACAGTCAGCATGTGACTCGGCTCTGCTTGGCTCTTTGCTTCAATTCTCTGAAAGGTGGTTATCCTTTTCTGATTTTAATCTATTCTCTGGAGTAAAAGAACAAATTACAAACCATCAGTAACTATTTTTCTGCTGGACACTCCATCTGAGAGCAGATTATTAATCTCTTGAATCTCCTCTAGGGGCCAGATTCGATTCAGCAACTGGTAATACATCTCCTGTGCTAGTAGGTGATGGCTCGGCTCCAAGATCCACCTCATATATGGCATCACATAGTCATAAATTAAGACATCCTGGTTCACTGATGTCAGTTACTCGTCTTTATTTCACACATTCATAGGCAGAGATAAAGATGAGTTACAAGAATGCAGTCTATCAAAACTAATTTGGGTCTTTATTAAAGTAAAATGAGAACTCATCAGAATATGGAGTTGTGATCGATGAGGAATCTGCAGGCAGAGGATTCAAGAGAACTATAATTATCAAATATAAGTAACCTATTCTCATGAATAATACATTTACCTGAAGATCCCTTACCTCTTGGTGGGCTTGAGGAGATGGTCTAATAGGAAGTCCTGCAACGCTGATCTGACAAAATGAGGATCCAGGTAGTGCCGTCTCCCCTCATCTATGATGGGAAGAGGAGGCGGGTAGAATGTTGGCAGAGTGATGTACTAATACACATTAAATGGGGTGACTACCTTCTAGAAACAAATATGGCAAAAATGCGACAAAGCCTGTAGCTCACTAACATGCTGACTGAGATAATAGCAATCAAGAACACAGTCTTTAAATTGAAAAGCCACAAAGGACAACTGTGCATAGGCTAAAAGGGTGAACCCATTGAGAATGAAAGCAGCAAGGTAAAGACCCACAAAGGGCACAACACAGGTAGAAGACTGAAAGGAACAAGTAATTCCCCTCAGAAAATGCAGAATAAAAGAAGCCAAACAACGATTGTTGTTCTGGCAAACAAAGAAAACCCGTAACAACAAAAAGCCCATAGCAGGGTGCCCACAGCAAAGACTTGCCAGGCCATGGAACGTGCAAAGTGCTACAAATCAGATGAACATGCGGAGGGTGAGGGGGGACACTTCAGTCTTAATACACCAGTGAAGAAATCTTTGGAATATACCTATTTGGCAGAGGGCAGACAGGAACCAAAGTAAATCTAAGGTACCAAAGAAACTCTGATTACCCCCACTCAATCTACAGGCATGAAGATAAAGGCTCTTGAGATTAGTATGCAGGGTATGCCCCTCCCACTGCACAATGAGGCCCACCGTGAACGGACACTAAGACGCCGGCATAGGGATAGACTGAGTAGATCCATGTACTACACTATGCATGGTAAGTCTGAGGATATTAGGATCAATTATCTGAAGAAACAAAAATATGGAAGGAAATGTGTAGTGTAGATGGAGGTACCATCTCAGGCAGAGTGCACTTCCCAGGGTTCCCAGCAGTGGTAACTGCAAGGTGCAGAAATGCAGACAGTGCACATTCTCCTACTGACAAATCCACTGGAGGACTGCCTGAAGGGGCGAAGATGAATTGAACCACCTCGGGTGACGATGCCAGTCATGATCAGCAACATGACACCGACTGAGATTATAGGCCGGTACATATAAAAATTCCCCCTGATGGATAAGACCTGCCAGACATTGTAAGCCTGAGTCGAAGACCACAGCTTCTGAGCTTACAGGAAGGAGGAGGCGCAAATACATATCACCCTGCTTGTGCATACCACATTGTGCTTGTAATAAATGTCAGATCTTAACCCAATCAACTACAAATGGAAGGCAGGAATGCCTTAAGGGTCGGGTGGGTGTGTGATCTCTGCTTCAAAGGGAGCCACTCTCCTCTGATTTTCAATGTACCAAAATGACTACCCCCAAAGACAGAGGAAAGGAGATATCGGTAACCACTGGAGCCACTAATAGAAGTGGAACAAAAGGGCTCCTCGTACAGGAGGTGGTCCAACACCAGCCACCACTGAATGTCTCAAGCTGCTTCAGGGCAACCTGAATACTGTCCATTAAAACTCCCCAGTACTTGGCCCACTCAAAAAGGAGACACCACTGGAATACATGCGTTTGCCATCGAGCACAGGGAACTAGCAAAGTGAAAGCAAGCCCAAACGGCAGAGGGCTGTTTGGAGCAGAAACAAAGCTCCCTCCCAAACACTAAGATCAGAGCCTGGATATCAAGAAGTCACAGACCAGAGACCATGTTTAACACCGAACCGATGAAAATGAGATGATGGGAGGGCTGGAAGACTGATTGAAAATTCATGGTTAAAGAGCAGGGAGATCATCGCCTGCAGGTGACCTGACGCTATCTGCAGTGAATATGCCTTCCGCAGACAATCCTCAAAGTACAGGAAAACCAAAATCCTGGCCCAGTGAAGATGTGCTGCAACCATAGACATCACCTTTGAGAAGAATCTGAAGGCTGATGTTAGCCCACGAGAGAACTGTGAATTGATATTAGGTGGACTACACCACCAGCAGGTCCCCCTTTTGAGACGAGGATTGGAACATGAAAGTACGTTTCTTGCAAGTTGAAGGATACCATACAGTATTCCAGCTCAAGTACCAAAAGGACCTGCGTGAAGGAAAGCATGTGGAAGTTGTTTTGAAGGAAGGCATTCTAAATGTGAAGGCCCACATTGGGATGGAGGCCACGGTCTTTCTTGGGTACTATTAAATTACAATCAGTATAATTCCTTGGGACTAATTCAATGCAGCAAGACGTTTCTGCTGCAGAATTCAGGCATGCACATCTGAGATGACAGAGGGTATAGGCTTAACAGGAGGTGTCAAATCCTGGAAGGAAAGTGCATAGCTTTTCTTGACAATTTGAGGGACACAATAACGAGAGGAGATGGAGTGCCAGACTGCCAAGTAAAAAGACACCCTTACCCCTAAAAGGCCATCAAGGGCAATCCTCATTGTCCTTCTCCCCGGCCCCTCCTGGAAAACTCCTTTGATCTGCCCTTGAGGGAGCATCCCCGCATCTACTGTATCCCAGTATGAGCAGAGAATGTACCTGGTCTTTCCCATTATCTACAACGTCTGCGAAACAGTCATGAACATGAAGATGGTCTATGAAGTTTGGGATGACCATTGGTGCAATCTCACATAGAACTTGGGATTAAAAAGCCAAGATGAAGTTGTGGTTATGTAGTGAAGAACACATCTTTCGCCTGCATCGCCTTAATTCTTTTCAACATTTTGTTAGCAAGAGTATAAGGAAAAGAGTCACAGTAATGCTTTGAAGAAAAGGAACCATGAAAACCGACAGAGTAAGGCACATACTAACCTGGTGTCCTGCACCATGGTCCTGCAGAAACAACATGGTTCTCAAAACCACCTCCCAACCCATACTTGGTGCCATTGAACAGTACTTTAGGGCTTGACTGACTTGGATTGGAGATAGAGTGGAAGGAGAAAGCGGAGAAAATAAGAGACTGAGAAAAAGTGAAATCCTCATACAGCAGAGGATCTCTCTAGGCTGGTATAACACATCCAGAAAATACACAAAAGAGGTTTGACCCATTGTAGAAAGCTGGCTCTGTATATACTATACCCCAGTATGGTATAGTGTGCACACAGTCCAGTGGATCCCCAAAGGTTTATAGAGGTAAAAGTAAATACCTTACTCTTGTTTTTTTGGTAGTGTGGGCAAGCAGTAAGGCTTTATCAGATGGTAGTGTTAAGCATTTATTGTACACACTCAGGCAAGAAATGATGTAACACACTCAAAGACTGAACTCCGACCAATTGTTTATATAAAAAATATGTCTTTAGTTATATTTTATTTTTCGAGCCTAGCAGGACTTGGTTCAGGTAAATAGAATTGTATTTTGCAGATAGATTGATCAATAAGCAAGCTAGACGAGAATGACTTCTGTTACATGTTTGTAAAATATTTAAATACAGTTGAAATTACTTTTGTATTACTTTTTCAACTACTTTTCTAGATTACTTTTTCTACTCAGTGTGATATGCCTAGATATCACACTGGAACATTTCCTAGATAAAAGTTAAGTAAAACAGTTTATCAAAACACAGATTATTATGTTTCCATACAAAAACACTCAACACAGAAGTTTATCAGAGGAAAGCAGTCATTGCAATCCCATGGAGAAAAATTTGGTTTTTGGTCTGCAGGTAAGTAAACGGTCATGAGGGTTGAGTTTCTGGGGTTAGAACAAGGGTTCCCTCAAAGTCAAGGATGCACTCAAACGCACGCTCAACAGCACTAGGGCGGGCAGGTGCAGAGGGCTGAGGCTCAATGTTAACCTATGGGGCTAGGGGGTCTTCGGTTGGAGGCTGCTCTCTGGCAAGTCACAGGGTTGAGGCGAGGGAGCAAAGCTCCTAGGGTTAAGCTCAGGGTAAATGGGAATCCAAGTTAGCAAACAAGGTGCATCCACGGTGGCACAGATGTGGCTGGGGGCAGGGTGCTGGATTGGTGTTGGGTGCCCTGTTTTCAGTGGTAGATCTCCGCTCAGGGCGAACACTGCAGGTTCAGGTGAGGAGGCTTCCTGGAGGTGACCACCGGTTGGTGAGATAAGTTAGGATGCAGGGGGATGCCTGGACACGGTTGGTTGGGCCACCCAGGTCTGTGGGGCTGCGGAGCATCAAGTGTAGGGGTGCCTTGAGGAGTCGGGTGTCCTAACCAGCTCTGGCTGCGGTCACCGGGACTATCTGGATAGAGGCTGCAGGCATCGTCTGGATGCTGAGGTAGATCAGGAATCACCAGGGCCCAGGTCAGGATCTCTGGGGGGACATCCTTGGGCTGTTGGGCCATTCTAACTCGCGCAGTGGGAGTCGGGTGCAGATCGGTGCAGATTCAGCCAGAGCTAGAGTCTGGTTTTTTGAGCAAGTCTGGTGCTCATGAGAGGCAAAGTCTTTGTAGGGAAGGCAAGGCAGGAGGTCTGTGCTCTGGTGGAGCTGCTGGCTCCAGGACATGCCGGGATTCGGCTGAACCAGGTCGAGGTCGGGACAGGCTGGTAGGCTGGGGCCAAGCCAGCTGGTGTCCTCCTCTTCTTTCAGCATGGCTCTTTGGTACTTCTTCTTGCTTGTCTGAGGAGGCAAGGTTTGGGATTGACCCTAAATACTAAATTTAGGGGCATTTCAGGTTAGTACAGGTCGGGTCCGATGGGTACACACTATTATTCACCTTCCAGTGGGAGGGAGGTAATAAGCGCCACTTTGGTTGACTGGGTACCCGCATCTTCAAGATGGCAGGGACTGAATGTTGTGCTTCGCCTCGCCTCCCCCACCGGAGAGTTGGTATTGGCAAAGGTGTGCACAACTCTCTTCCTATCTTGATTTTCCTGTCGATTTTCTCTCCCACAGTGGGGCCAAGAACCGGCAGCGGCGTAGCTGTGGGGTGGGGGCGGGGGGGTAGCAGTGGGGGCGGTCCGCCCCAGGCGGCACTATTTTGAGGGTGGCCGGGCGGCACTGGCCCGTTGTGGCGGCTTTTATAATTTATTTGGGGACACTCACTAACACTACTGTCAGTCAGTGTCCCCAAATAAATTATAAAGGCCGCTGCAATGCGCCAGTGCTGCGCAGCCGCTGTTTGAAGAGCAAGCGCTGCGCAGCAGCACTGCACGTGACTTCCTAGTTACTGCGTCCTGCTGCTGCCCAATGCGGCATCAGCGGGTGTCTGCAGTGCCTCGCTCTGTGCCTGAGATTAGTTGTGGGAGGCATTAGGGGCAATGAGCGCGCCTCACACGCAGGAAATTTTTTCAAAAATGTATCCCTGGCTGCTACCGGACTTACCCGACCCAGCCTAAGGATCTTAGCGACCTCCACAGCCCAGGGCACACTTTTGCTGCTGAACCTGAATAATGCCCTGGCGGCATGGTTTGCCCCGGGACTGGGAGTCAGTGGGGCTATGAGGATGCCGGGCGTACGGAATTGCTGCTCGCCTGGAGTGAGGTAATTGTATCTCTCACTCTGCTAGTTTTAATAAAATTAAGAAGAATGTGCCTTCAAATTATACGCAAAAAGGAGAGGTTTGACAGCGTGCACACCTTTATTTTCTTTTTGTCCTGAATTCTTATTTCATTTTTAATTTGATTGCGTGCAATCCCCTGCAATTTTTAAACAAGACTGATCGTATTTGAATTCATGACCGGTTCGATAATAAGCACGCCCACGTGCGTATGATAAATTAGTACAACAGCTAATTTAAACAAGAGCTATAGGGTTGTATATAAATAAGGTTGTATGTCATCTTAGGCTGGGTGGGCGGGGCAGTTAGGTTTGATGTGTAGTGGAGGAGGAGTGTAAATTATACCGCTTCATAGACAAAGCACTGACACATTTTTCCTGGGCACAAGCAGTGTATTTTGGGACATGTAGTAGATTTGGTTTTTGGCAAATATCACGAAGGACGGATTTAGAAGAGTGGGGTAACTTCGATTGTAACAAGGTTACCAGGGTAAGATGAAGGGGAGGTTACTACTGAGAAAAGACGTCGGCATGTTAAATGAATTGCTAATGATAATGAAGTACATGAAAGGAAAGGTTACTGCCTAACGCAGCATGGAAGAGGGAGATATAAGGTTAACTGAGGTGGTTACGAAAAGGAGGAGGGTAAACACAGAGCACAGGTGTTAAAGGCACAGGTTTACGAAAGCATGCAGTACGTGGAGGCTTGTATTTCTATTGTGAGGTGTTTATGGAAGCTGATTTAGAAGGTAAAGGTTTGGGGTGACTTAGCTGTTGGGCAACAATTTGTTTATGAAGGGGTGTCACGTAAATGTATTGGGATGTAAGCGTGTGTTTCGGCCTGCTTTGGGCGCGCGGAAAGTTCTCCCTCTCTTGCCCTTTCAGTCCAGGAAACTATTGATCCAGGGATTAATTTTATCCAGGCTGGACTATAGCAACGCCCTACTCTTGGCAGCGCCAGAAGCTACCATTAATATCTTGCAGCGGGTGCGGAACGCTGCTGCCAGGATGCTTCTGGGGGCCCCAAGAAGAACGTCTGCCAAACCGTTGCTGAGAGCCCTCCACTGGCTTTCAGTTCGTGAGCGAATCGCCTTCAAATCATCCTGCATTGTCCACAAGACACTTCAAGGCAAAGGTCCTCCGGCCCTGAGGAGCCTGATTCGTTCCTACAGACCTCCTCGGGCCCTCCGATCAGACCTGGACAATCTTGCCAGAGTTTCTAGAGTGAGGAAGGTCCGCACAGGAGGCTGCTGTTTTTCTGTAAATGCAGCAAAAAATTGGAACGCTCTCCCTAGGCATATATTCGGACTGAACCTTGCTATCTGAAATTCCGAAAGTTGCTTAAAACTTTTCTTTTCCCTAAAACCCCTTAAATTTCGGTTCCTTTTGAGTTTTCTGTTATTTTTTAGGCAGCGCTGGGACGCTCTTGGGCAGCCATGCGCTTTACAAATCAAATTTCATTTCATTTCATTTCTTTCATTCAAATGTGGGAAGTGGACTTAGGGGTAGCTCTAGGGTTACTTTTAGCGGGAAAAACATTAATTTATACAAGGTGAAAATAGTATAATTCTGCGCAGATATCAATGCATTGTATTGATTCAAATACACGTTTTGACAAATGTTTTTTAATTTTAGAGTACCCCTGACGGAAATAGACCCGAAATGCATGGGATTGTTTGGACCAATGAATGAGGATTACTTCTGTATCGCGCTACAGTATAAGGCCAGGATTGGCATGTCTGCAGTTGATAGGATTTAAAGGACATAAGTTGTCTCTCATGAGACAAAAAGAACGAAGGATGAAAACGTTCAAGTTGGAAGAAATTGGAATAAAAATGATGAAAATGGTTTATTTTGGCATCAGAGTCATGCTTAATTTATGTTGTGCGTCTGATTGGGGTGAAACATCAACCCATTTCTACAGGTTTCTTCAAATTATACAGCACTGTGATGAAGTTGTGGGAAGCTATGGTGGCAATCAGCGCTGCTCGCACCACAGGAATTATTTAAAACATGTAGGTAATTTCATTTTACCGATTCTAAAATACCGACTCGTACCGAATCGGTATTTCAGAATCGGAAATTGAGATGTAGGTAAAAATTCGGTAAAAATTACCGATTCGGAATCACCCGGAATCTGAAATGGGTATTTACCGATTCGGTAATTTCTGAATCGGTAAATTCCGATTCGGTAAAACCCATTCATTCCAATGGGCCTCATGGCCTATAGGAATGAATGGGTTTAACCGATTCGGAATTTACCGATTCGGAAATTACCGAATCGGAAATTTGAAACTGACAAACATGTGAGCCTGTGAACCAATAGGTAACACCAACCACACCCAAAAACAAAGCTACAGTGGAATCAACCAATCAGAATCAAACACCCCTCCCCAGTACCTGGGAGTGGCCACACCCATGCAGGTGCGGAAACCAACAGTCAGGAGAGCAGGAGGACAGACAGAGGAGCAGGCTTCCCTGAGCTTACCTGAACAGCACCATGGAGAGTCAGGATGGACAGAGGGATGCAGCAGAGCGCAGGAGAAAAATGAAATTCAGCCCTGAAGAACTGCAGGTGCTTGTTGCAGAGGTTGTGAAACATTACAGCAAAATATTTGGGAAACAATCACTGCATGTTGCAGAGTCTATCAAGCGCACTACATGGATTGATATTCAAGCAAAGGTAAATGCCATTGGTGTCACACACCGTGAAATTGACGATTTGAAAAAAAGGTGGTATCACCTTTGCATAATTACCAAAAAGAAACTAGCTGCCCACAGAAAAGAAGCTGCAGCAACAGGGGGAGGCAGAAACCGAGCACCACGACTCACTGACATTGAGAAGCTTGTTGAATCCACCCTTGAGCCAGAATGCATCCATGGCATTGGGGACGCTGACAGCTCCGCAAGAGCTGCAGAGAAACAAGGTAAGATGCATGTACATCATCATTAACCCATGTACCTATTCCCCTTCCCCACTCTGTGTGCCTACATCACACTTCAGAACAGGTGTAACTAATGCCCAGCAATGCATCATGAGAGACGTAGTCATAGGTAGATAACTCTATGCAGTCAGCATACAATACAGCAAGGGATGTGACACACTACTAGCATAAGCAAATGAGGAGCAGGCAAATGTGTGATAGTAGTGTGATTGAATTACTCCACTGACACAATGTCCATGTCTGTCCACAGGAGAGTCATCGCGCAGCACAGCAATGGATAGGGAGAAGAGGAGAGAAGAAGCTGGTCCCAGCACAGTACAAGGAGGGAAGGACACAGAGCAGGCAGCCAAGACACCTGAGGACACAACCACACCACAGCCTCAGTCTCCTCTTTTGTTTGCGACTGAGGTACTGGGTTTTTCGGAACCGATACTATTACAATAACCCAGCGGTGTCAGGGCAACACCCAAATTCCCCTGTCTTGGCAAACAGAGTCTCGGGATACTTCTTGATGACGTCAAAGACCAAAGTTTATTGGTTGCAACCAGGGACAGAGGTCTACGAAGTACACACGGGTAGTTCGACAGAGACTGCACCACCTCAATGAACGAAACTCGGTCTTTTATGCCGAAAATTACGCCTCTGGCAACATCACAATTTACATTTGGTGCATACAAACAAACCAATGAACAAGTAGCATTTCAAAAAGTAACGAATGACGACAGTCAAAGTTAATCCCACTTTCCGTTGTCCAGCCCACCAAAACGATCGCACACATGCTTGGTTTCCTGTTCGATCAGGCCGGACAAACCCATCATAAAACCTTCAACCCAGATCGATGAACATGTCGTAAAGGAAAGGCAGAAACAGATGGAAAGGAGATAGAGGAGTGGGAACGGTGTGCCATAAAATCAGGGCACGTCCTGCTCTTTGATCTTTATCAGGCCAGCTGCTGAACAAGGAACTGGCTCAACGGGATTCGCCCCAGGCGAGGAGTCAGTTCGGCCAGGTCAACCAGAAGTCAACTAAGGCGTACGTGTCAAGGACTCGTTCGGCCACAATCATCGGGCCTATGTTAGGGCAACCACACAAGATGGCTGCCACATACAAAATGGAACCCGAGGGTTCAAACTAAATCCTCAAATACAGAGTGTTCTCCTATATCGATTCATACGAAAACACTCAGACACGTTACACTCACCATTTGCGGTCTGTAGAGACCAAAATCGTCCATTTCTGACGATCTTTATAAATCGGGTTTCGGAACTTTCGAACCCAATTCGGGACCACGGAACCACAGACCCTCCTTTTGCCCTATCATAGGCAATAAACCCAGACCCGTTTTAATCTGAATCCGGATCTATATTCATCAGGTCATCGATATGCTGCTGTAGCATCATCTTATTACTATGCATTTCTCTCTGGACAGGTTTCCGTATGCACAAAGTACACACAGGCCACCAATAGCCGGAGCACACTGTACACAAAGACAAAACATGAACAGAATCACTAAGACCATCCCAATGACCATCAAAATCTTCCAACCCCAAGTGGATATCAATCCCCATAACCATCCCATCAAAGACCAATCCCCTTTGTCCAGATGGACAGAATCGGAGATCATGTGCAATTTGGAAATGGTCTGGAGGACTGACGGAGCATTGTCAGGAATAAAAACGCAGCAGCTCGATTGAATCAGTCTACATACTGCACCTCGATCTGCCAAGATAACGTCTAGGGCAACTCTATTCTGAAGTGTCATAAGTCTATCCGACTGGAGCTCAGCAGTCAGGTTACCAAGGGCACCGGCGGTCTCAACTATGGTGGACTCAAACACTCTCGTAAGCTGACGAATATTCCTACTGTTAGCCATAGGTCCCCAGAACGGCAGAAAACCCTTGAAGAAATCACCCAATTCTTGTCCTGCAGTGTCTTCTTGGCTAAAGACACCTCTAGCAATAATATTCGCCGGGCGACCAAACACAACCTCATACGGACTCAAACCCATTCGTGAGTGCACAGTCATTCGGGTAGACAAAAGTGCTAATGGCAAAGCATCTGGCCATTGTAAACCAGTGCTCTCTTGAATTTTGGCCAACTTAAGCTTAAGAGTGCCATTATAGCACTCAACTAAACCAGCTGATTGGGGATGATTTGCAGCGTGGAATTTCTGCTTAATTCCGAGACCATCACACACTCTCTTCATCACTTGACCCACAAACTCACTTCCGTTATCACTCCAAATGATTCTCGGCAAACCGAACCTCGGAAAAAACTCTTTGATCAAAGCTTTTGCTGTGGACAAAGCAGTGTTGTCCTTAAGGGGGTAAGCTTCTACCCATCTAGAAAAAGAGCAAACAACCACTAACACATACTTTAAGTTGTTGCATCTTTCCATATGGATAAAATCTAGCTGCAAAGCCTCAAACGGATACGTAGGAGGAGCAAAATGACCAGCTGGTGTTGGGGTTCCCTTGCCAGGATTATGCATCAAACACACCATACAATTCTTGACCAAATTCTCTGCACATCTGGGTATTCCCACATTCTGCCAAACCGTGGCCAACAACTTGCAAATCCCTTTCACACTAATGTGTGCCAATCCATGCGCCATTGTAACAACTGGAAGCACATACGCGTTTGGCAGCAACCATCTTTGATGTTCCGACAAATCAGTCCAACAACCATTCGAATCCAACCTACCCTTACTCTCTCTCCATTCATCCAACTCTTTCTCTGTGGCCTCACTCTGAATAACTTTCACGCTCTCAATAGTATCTTCGCACATACTCTTCTCTGGAACCCATCTTGCTGGACCCACAACATACATCCGACTCGTCACATTCCTAGCAGTTTCTTTCGCAACTTCATCCGCAAACGCATTACCACGACCAACATCGTCCGTAATCTTCTTATGGGCACTGCATTTCACGATCGCTATTTGCAAAGGTAGCGTAAGAGATTCAAGAAGTTCATTCACCAGCTGCCCATGCTGGATCTTTGTCCCATGCGATGTCAAAAATCCACGTTCACGCCACAATCGTCCAAAGCTATGAGCCACTCCAAATGCATACTGACTATCAGTATACACATTCACTCGTTTCCCTTTCGCCAACACACATGCTCTCGTAAGTGCAATTAATTCGGCCGCTTGCGCGGAATTGTGTGGGATACGTGCAGCTTCGACAACTGTATGTAAAGTCGTCACAGCATATGCTGCAGTGGTATCACCATTCGGTAATTTAAAACACGAACCGTCAACCCACAAAACATCATTACAATCAGGAAGAGGAGTATCTCTTAAATCTATCCTCCCTTTCGTCTCTTCTTCTGTTCTCAAGAAACAATCGTGTCGCTCTTCGCTATCATCGTCTGTCTCAAGCGAAATCGGCAACAACGTAGCAGGATTTAGGGTATTGCACCTCTTGATGTGCACATGGCTCGCTAATAATGTAAGCTCATACCCTGACAACCGAGCACAAGTCAAGTGCTGTGTCTTCGTCCGATTCAACAAGGTATCCACTGCATGTGGAACCATAACCACTAGCGTATTGTCCATAAACGAAACCAGCAGACTGTCGAATCGAAACAGCCGCTGCTGCAGTTGCTCTCAAGCAACTCGGCAACGCTCTAGCTACAGGATCTAATGTTGACGAAAAGTACGCACATGGGCGTTGCTTCCCGCCAAATTGTTGACTCAGAACCGATAATGCACATCCCTCTCTCTCATGGACATACAATGTGAAAGGCTTGCTGTAGTCGGGAGTACCCAACACAGGAGCCGAAAACAACGCATTGCGTAACTCAGAAAAACTCTTTTGGCATTCCTCAGTCCAAGGAATCGGATTTGGAGTATCCTTAACCGTAAGAGCTATCAAAGGTTTCGCTAGAAGGGAAAAATTTGGGATCTACTGTCTGCAGTAGGACGTAATACCCAAAAACGCACGTACTTCTCTCTGTGTCGTAGGGACACTCATTCTCGCAATAGTCTGGATTCTTTCTGGGGTCAGTTTCCTTCCCTCCTTCGATAAGAGGTCACCGAAAACCAAGTGGCAGAAGCTGGAATCAACGTCAATAATGAAGTAATGTCGGGTACAACAGGGAATTGCGGAACAACAATTTTGTTCACTTCACGAAGGTCGATAACAAACCTATATACAGGAGGCTGTGAAGAATCAGTTCTCTTCAAGACAGGCAAAACCGGACTATTACACACATTACCTCGAGTCTCTTCAATAACGCCCTTGTCAATCAGATCATAAATGATCACCAAAAGCGCTCGTTCACCATCACTTGAAATACGATATTGCGGAATGCGTGGTAACTGAGCATTCGCCTTCAACGTTACAACATATGGGGAAATATCTAACAGGCCCACATCATTTGGACCCGTAGCCCATAATGAATCCGGTAACGAAGACAATTCAGGTGGGAGACAATCTTTCGAAACATATATCGGAGAGATCACATTCTCACCCAAAGTAAGATGTACTCCTGACGGAGAACAGTACAAAGTCGCATACAATCTCTTCAGCAAGTCAAGGCCTAGCAAGTTCTCATTACAACCTGTAGTCAAAAGAAGGGGTGCTTCAAACCTACAAGGACCAACAGAAAGAGGCAATGGAACGGAAATCGGATTCATAACGGGGGCGCCAGAAAAACCTATAGAAACATTATTAAAGCCAGACAAAGGTGCGCCAGGGAGTTTAGAATGCATAATAGATCTCTTCGTAGCACCAGTGTCTAGCAGAAAAGGCTCTGACACACCTGATGCAATCACTTCCACGTAAGGTCCACTCTGATCTACCGGAACTGAAACAACTCCCTCTCTTTGTGTTAGGGGGCACTAGGTCTTACGAGGGCACAGCTCGCCTCAAACTACAATTCCCAGAGGCATTAGCGCTGCGCGGCCGTAATCGGATCACTTCCGGGTCACGTGTGCGCAGCGCATAACTTCGCAGAGACAGGGCAGGACGCTGCCGATTATTCCTTGTTGTTGGCGTTTGGAGGTCTGGATACTGGTGTGCGGCTGCTGGTAAGGGTGCCATCGGCACCAAACTCTGAGTACTTTGGGATCATCGAGTCTCGTCCGTTTGTGCCAATAACAGACGGCGTCTTTCCTTTGTTTTGGTGGATTAATCAGTTTTGGAACTGATCATTCGTTTGAGACTTCATTGTGGGTTATGCACTTCCATTGTTTGTGGGAGCAATATTCGTCATTGGTTCCAGTGAGGCAAGTGTTGCCAAGAGGGTTATCTTGGTTCTTGGAGCCTACTATTTCCTTTGAGGATTTGGATTTGTTCAAGGCTTCGTGTTTGTGTTTCATCATTGCTAAGATACATTGCTGGTGATTTATAAAACTCTGTATGCTGCGGAGTGACGTAACTCCAGGATTAATATATGCCAAGAGGAATGTATGTTGTTGTTACATGCAATTGATCACGGAATGCATATATAAGACAATCCTTCATGCTGTACCTGCTGTTCTTTTCTTTACAGGAGTTGTGTATGAATGAAGGGGTTCATCTATACTAGCCAGGTAGTGTGATATTATCTATTGTTGAGGTGGTATAGATGGGTACATGACGCAATGTCTGATATCCTTCATTGTTGTTTCAGCCTCCTGAAGCAGGAAGACACCTTATACACAACTCCCCTTTGAATGCATATGTATTTTTCTTTACAGGTCAGTGGTAGTATATATATATATATATATATATATATATATATATATATATATACATTAAAATAGTGTAGAAGAAGGATTCAGGAGTGGTTAGTAATTGTTTGTTCTTCTCTCCTCTTGTGTCTTCTAAGGTCTCCCTCCCCGCTGTTCCCATCCTTTCCTTCCCGGCTTTATCCATCTTTCCCTCGCTTAACCATCCTTTAGTCTGCGTATTATTCATAGCAGATTTGGGGCGGTTTAGAGATGGATACTATTTGAGCATCGAACCAACCCTGAGGATTCGAACGGTCTTGGAACAGAATAATCGGCCGGCGAATATCCTATCCTCCCGGTTGGGTCGAGCTCGAATACAATGGCCACTATGGATGATGTAATGGCCGCTTTTGCATTAGTACAAGTAGAATTAGCAGCCTCCCGTAATGAAACGGCTGCCTTACAAGCCAAGGTAGATAGGATGCAACGCAATCCTTTTGATATGGGAAGCACTTCACAGACTACCTCTAATGCCATGGTAGTTGAAATCCCAACCCCGATTCCCTTAGCGCCACCTGAAAAATTCACTGGGGATACACATAAGGTGCAAGTGTTTTTATCGCAAGTGTTGTTACACTTCAATTGTAAACCAAAGGTGTTTGCCACTAACCAAGCCAGGGTATCATTTCTAATATCATATTTGGCAGGAGACGCAGCACAATGGGCCGTCCCATTAGTGAGAAATGAGGATAATTTACTACACGATTGGAATGCTTTCAGAGAAGAATTCGAAAAGACAGTTGATCGGCGTGCAGATACTTTTGCAGCAGATAGGGAGTTGATAGTCATAAAACAAGGTAATAAAGATCTGTTAACTTATGTGAACACGTTCCGAAGGTTGGTTACCGAAACACTGTGGCCTGAAGATAAACAATCGGCAGTGTTCTATCAAGGACTCAGAGAGGATCTGAAAGACTTAATAGCACAAGTGGACCCTCAACCTCAAACCTGTACAGCGTTAATTGAACGGACTATGAGATTGGATCATAGAATGAAAGAACGTAAAGGTGAACATATTAGGAAGGAAAGGTACCCAACTCGTTATGATAAGCCTAAGACGTCTGAAACAGGGGCATCCTCCTCCGAACCTATGGAAATCGGAACAGTGAGATCCGCGTTAACCGGAGAAGAAAGGGAACATAGAAGAAGAAACGGATTATGCCTTTTTTGTGGGAAGAAGGGGCATTACCTTCGTGAATGCCCTGTGAAACCCAAATTTGGTCGTTCCAGATATGGAAACACCACCGTGGCTGCACAAAACCCAAAAACAGAGTCGGGAAACTGAAAAGCTTGCGATGCAAAGAAGGGGAGTCGTCAAGCATTCTAAGTATCCCTTCATTACAGAAAAACAACAGTGGGCCCAAAGAGCACTTCTTTATCGAAATCACCATCTACGTGGATCAAGAACCTTGTATCACTCAAGCCATGATAGATTCGGGAGCAACGGGGTGTTTCATGGACATCAAGGAGGCCAAGCGTTTAGGTGTTCCCTTAGTGGATAAGACTGAACCAGAAATTGTACTTGCGGTGGATGGCAAGCAATTGGAAGCAGGCCCCATTCAACAAATCACTCAATCTTGTGTAGTGGAATGCCTACCAGGCCATCAAGAACATTTGGCGTTTAACATCATTTCCGCTCCATCCTATGGCCTAATTTTAGGATTACCTTGGTTGTCTATTCACAACCCAAACATTGATTGGGAAAAGAAAACGCTGGTTCTATCTTCAGATTATTGTGCCACCAATTGTTGGAAATCATCGGAATCATGCATCAGGAAGACGCTACACATTGCCACTGCCGCAGAGAAAGATATTGAACTGCCTTCGTGGTATGAACAATTTCAGGATGTGTTCTGTGATCAGAAAGCGGAGTCCCTTCCACCCCACAGACCATACGATTGCAGGATAGATCTACAACCTGGATCAGTAGTGCCTTGTGGAAGGATATATGCTCTCACCAAACCAGAAAACATCCATTTACGAAAATATTTGGATAAATACTTGGAATTGGGGTTCATTCGTCCATCTGCATCACCAGCGGCCTCTCCACTGTTTTCTATTCCCAAGGCTAATGGGGAACTAAGAACTTGTGTAGACTTTAGAGCATTGAACTCTATTACTATCCGGAATCAATACCCCTTACCATTGATAACAGTTTTGCTTGAACAGGTCAAAGGAGCAGTAATCTACACGAAACTTGATTTGCGTGGGGCCTACCATTTGGTCAGGATGCGTCACGGCGACGAATGGAAAACCGCTTTTAAAACGAGGTATGGCTTATTCGAATACCTAGTAATGCCCTTTGGGCTGTGCAATGCGCCAGCTGCATTTCAATTCTTTCTAAACAATGTCTTGAGGGAATTCTTGGATAAATTCGTGATTGTCTATATAGACGATATACTAGTGTACTCCAAACATGAAGATCAACATGTACAATACGTGAGTCTCATTCTTCAGGCATTAAGAAAACACCATCTATTCTGCAAACTCAGTAAATGCAAATTTCATGTGTCCACAGTAGAATTCCTGGGTGTAATTCTCACTCCGTTCGGCCAAGAGATGGCGGAAAGAAAAGTTAAAGCAATAGCAGAGTGGCCCAGTCCCAAGACTACCAAAGACATCCAGCGATTTATGGGATTCGCAAACTTCTACAGACGTTTCATCTCCAATTTCTCAGCTAAAGCCGCACCGCTCACCCATTTGACAAAAAAACGAATCCCGTTTGTATGGACTTCTGAAACTCAGGAAGCCTTTGAGGAACTAAAAACAGCTTTTAACTCTGCTCCTGTTCTAGTACACGCAAATCCAAGTCTTCCGTTCATAGTAGAGGCAGACGCATCGGATGTGGCCATGGGTGCAGTTCTTTCACAAAGACACCCAGAAACAGGACAACTACATCCAGTGGCATTTATGTCAAAGAAGTTCAATGCTGCCGAACAAAACTATACAATTACGGAGAAGGAGCTTCTCGCCATCAAAGAGGCCTTTGGAGAGTGGAGACATTGGTTACTTGGAGCTCGACATGCCATTACCGTGTACACGGATCATCGAAACCTACAGTATTTAAGAACTGTCCGTCTTCTCACTCCTCGGCTTTTGCGGTGGATGACATTCTTCGAAGAGTACCATTTCATTGTAACCTTTCGTCCTGGGAGCCAGAACAAGAAGGCAGATGCTCTATCCAGGCAAGATTCTACCCTCAGTTCTGTGGTACCCCCGGAAAGAGCAATCTTCGAGGAACACAAAGTGATAGGAGTGATCCACACTGATCATTTCTTGCAGGAAACAAAGAAGTGTCTGAATACATTTCATTGGAAAGACTGGTTGAAATACCATCCCGAATGGATCAAGAAACAAGGAGTGTACGTGAAAGGGAAGCAGTTACTCTTGCCCTCTTTACAATTATGCCGCATGGTGTTTCAGTGGTGTCATGCAGATCCTTGTGCGGGCCATCAAGGAGTTGATAAGACCTGTGAAAAAATCTTGAGACAATTCTGGTGGCCGTCTCTAAGAAAAGACATTCCAGAATGGATCAAAGAGTGCACAGTATGCGCGCAAAACAAACCTTTGACAGGGAAAACACAAGGGTTGTTACAACCTCTACCCACACCGGAAGTGCCTTGGGAAAGCATATCCATGGATTACATTGTAGGGCTACCAGCTGACAAAGGACATACAGTTATACTGGTAGTCATTGATTATTTGACAAAGATGGGACACTTTGTGGCATGCAAAACACTCCCCACAGCAGGTCAATTGGCCAAGTTACTGATGGAGAACGTTGTGAGATTACATGGTTTGCCAAAGGTAATCGTTTCTGATCGGGGCTGGCAATTCACTGCTAAATTCTGGAAAGCATGGTGTTAGTCTTTGCATATATCTTCAGCTTTGTCAACCAGCTTCCACCCGCAAACTGACGGTCAGACTGAACGATTGAACCGCACATTGAAGCAGTATTTGCGATGTTACGTGGATTGCAATACAGACATGTGGGTGGAATGGCTATGGTTGGCGGAAATAGCCTATAACAATGCACTACACAGCTCAACTAAGCACACACCATTCTACAGCACATATGGTTTCCATCCCAGGTTCATC
Organism: Lissotriton vulgaris; assembly: GCF_964263255.1. Classification (NCBI taxonomy): domain Eukaryota; kingdom Metazoa; phylum Chordata; class Amphibia; order Caudata; family Salamandridae; genus Lissotriton; species Lissotriton vulgaris. The sequence continues at coordinate 822,302,931 of NC_141687.1, forward strand.
CCTTTTAGTTCTCCTCTTAGGGGTGATCGAGTCCCTGAAGTCAGAGACCGAATATCTGCTATTCAGAATGTTATTGTGAATACTAGGAAACATTTGGTGGATGCTAAGCTGATGTATAAAAAACAAGCTGATAAGCATCGTAAACAGGGTCCTGTGTACAAGAAAGGAGATCTGGTGTGGTTGTCCACAAGGAACATTCGATTCAGAAGGTATAGCATCTTTAATCCTCGCTATATAGGTCCGTTCCCTGTGGTTAAACATGTGAATCCAGTTGCTGTAAAGGTTGCTTTACCTTCACACCTGAAAATGTATCCTGTGTTCCATGTTTCCTTGTTGAAATCTGCTGCTGGACATGCTCGAGTGCAGCCTCCTTCCATGTGGGTGGATCAGGGGGGAGAATACGAGGTTGCGAGAGTGTTGGATTCCAAAGTTAGCAGGGCTAAGTTGTGGTATTTGATTGCTTGGAAGGGCTATGGAGCTGAGGAGAACTCATGGGAACCTGCATCTGGTGTCCATGTACCCCGATTGGTTGCTGCCTTCTATCGTCGCCATCCAGGTAAGCCTTGTGCCTGTCTGTGCCCTCCAGGAGGGAGATGTACTGTTAGGGGGCACTAGGTCTTACGAGGGCAGAGCCCGCCTCAAACTACAATTCCCAGAGGCATTAGCGCTGCGCGGCCGTGATCGGATCACTTCCGGGTCACATGTGCGCAGCGCATAACTTCGCAGAGACAGGGCAGGACGCTGCCGATTATTCCTTGTTGTTGGCGTTTGGAGGTCTGGATACTGGTGTGCGGCTGCTGGTAAGGGTGCCATCGGCACCGAACTCTGAGTACTTTGGGATCATCGAGTCTCGTCCGTTTGTGCCAATAACAGACGGTGTCTTTCCTTTGTTTTGGTGGATTAATCAGTTTTGGAACTGATCATTCGTTTGAGACTTCATTGTGGGTCATGCACTTCCATTGTTTGTGGGAGCAATATTCGTCATTGGTTCAAGTGAGGCAAGTGTTGCCAAGAGGGTTATCTTGGTTCTTGGAGCCTAATATTTCCTTTGAGGATTTGGATTTGTTCAAGGCTTCACGTTTGTGTTTCATCATTGCTAAGATACATTGCTGGTGATTTATAAAACCCTGTATGCTGCGGAGTGACGTAACTCCAGGATTAATATATGCCAAGAGGAATGTATGTTGTTGTTACATGCAATTGATCACGGAATGCATATATAAGACAATCCTTCATGCTGTACCTGCTGTTCTTTTCTTTACAGGAGTTGTGTATGAATGAAGGGGTTCATCTATACTAGCCAGGTAGTGTGATATTATCTATTGTTGAGGTGGTATAGATGGGTACATGACGCAATGTCTGATATCCTTCATTGTTGTTTCAGCCTCCTGAAGCAGGAAGACACCTTATACACAACTCCCCTTTGAATGCATATGTATTTTTCTTTACAGGTCAGTGGTAGTATATATATATATATATATATATATACACATTAAAATAGTGTAGAAGAAGGATTCAGGAGTGGTTAGTAATTGTTTGTTCTTCTCTCCTCTTGTGTCTTCTAAGGTCTCCCTCCCCGCTGTTCCCATCCTTTCCTTCCCAGCTTTATCCATCTTTCCCTCGCTTAACCATCCTTTAGTCTGCGTATTATTCATAGCAGATTTGGGGCGATTTAGAGATGGATACTATTTGAGCATCGAACCAACCCTGAGGATTCGAACGATCTTGGAACAGAATAATCGGCCCGCGAATATCCTATCCTCCCGGTTGGGTCGAGCTCGAATACAATGGCCACTATGGATGATGTAATGGCCGCTTTAGCATTAGTACAAGTAGAATTAGCAGCCTCCCGTAATGAAACGGCTGCCTTACAAGCCAAGGTAGATAGGATGCAACGCAATCCTTTTGATATGGGAAGCACTTCACAGACTACCTCTAATGTCATGGTAGTTGAAATCCCAACCCCGATTCCCTTAGCGCCACCTGAAAAATTCACTGGAGATACACATAAGGTGCAAGTGTTTTTATCGCAAGTGTTGTTACACTTCAATTGTAAACCAAAGGTGTTTGCCACTAACCAAGCCAGGGTATCATTTCTAATATCATATTTGGCAGGAGACGCAGCACAATGGGCCGTCCCATTAGTGAGAAATGAGGATAATTTACTACACCATTGGAATGCTTTCAGAGAAGAATTCGAAAAGACATTTGATCGGCGTGCAGATACTTTTGCAGCAGATAGGGAGTTGATAGTCATAAAACAAGGGAATAAAGATCTGTTAACTTATGTGAACACGTTCCGAAGGTTGGTTACCGAAACACTGTGGCCTGAAGATAAACAATCGGCAGTGTTCTATCAAGGACTCAGAGAGGATCTGAAAGACTTAATAGCACAAGTGGACCCTCAACCTCAAACCTGTACAGCGTTAATTGAACGGACTATGAGATTGGATCATAGAATGAAAGAACGTAAAGGTGAACATATTAGGAAGGAAAGGTACCCAACTCGTTATGATAAGCCTAAGACGTCTGAAACAGGGGCATCCTCCTCCGAACCTATGGAAATCGGAACAGTGAGATCCGCGTTAACCGGAGAAGAAAGGGAGCATAGAAGAAGAAACGGATTATGCCTTTATTGTGGGAAGAAGGGGCATTACCTTCGTGAATGCCCTGTGAAACCCAAATTTGGTCGTTCCAGATATGGAAACACCACCGTGGCTGCACAAAACCCGAATACTGTTGAGGTTGCTGATAATCGCGCTGATTATTAACACGGGGTGGATAAGCTTGTTGTAGAAGAACTTTAGTCTTCAATTCCTTAGTCTTCTTATCCGCTCTCTCTAACTCATCCTTACGCCTATTCTCGTAGTACTGAGCCGTAGCAAGAATTTGCGCCGAAGTAGAAACAGGCCAAGCACTTTCGGAATCCTTCAACTTAGTACACAACTCAGGAAGAAGATTGCGCACGAATTTATCAACGAATAATCTCTGGCCACCTTCGGTAGCCATATCCTGACCACTATGATCAACAAAAGTTTCCTCGAAACGCGAGAAAAAGTCCGAAACAGACTCGTCTTTCTTCTGCTTACAAGCTGACAATTTGTCCCAATTAACATGAAACTTCAGGCATTAAAGTCTTCATGAAAGTGATAATTCTACCAGGAAGTTCAGCAATAACATCTTCAGGCTTAGCACCTCCAACTTGCCTATCGTTCGCTGCAACAAGATTCACCCACGAATCGCCCAATTCATTATCATGATCTGTATGTCGAATGACATTCCAGATGGACTGTGGGACAACATTCCCAAACAACATATCTATATCCGCCAAATTCATAACGCACGAACTCACAGTTTGCGCAAGTTCTTTATAATATCCTGCCGGATTCTTCCGCGGATCTGGTAGAGTCTGCTTAAGCGCTAAAACTTCTGCACGTTTCCATGATACATGAACCCAAACACGCTGAAAGTGTGCTTGAACAGCTCCATCTTGAGGTCTCCAAACCGGAGGAACTTCTCGCATTGGATACTGACGCGCATGTCTCCTAACTGAGGAATCTGGCTCAAACAGCCGTTAAGTAGGGACATCGCTACGAAGTGACAATAACGTCGATACTGCTTTCTCAACATCAAGCAGACTCACAATCGTTCCTTTAGCAAATTCTGAATGTAATCGAGACAATTCTACAGGAACTCCACCCAATCCGTCCATCCATTGTTCATGGAGGAACGCACACATAAGCTCAAAAACATAACGCTGTTTTGGTGCTTCCCATTGTCGGAAAACATCCATAATACCTTCTAGATCATACTGGGACTTATACGTCACCCATCTTCGCGCCATATGGTCTAAAACCACTCTCTCATCTGTATCGGGTAATTGACTACGCGACTGTCTACGCTCACTCACAGGAGACATACCCATTTGTCCCAACGAAGGAGTTAGAAAATTAGAAAAGGCAGCGGTCATCCGCTGCCTAGGAGAAGGAGCAGTCGGAAGGACAAGAGGAGACGGAACAGTAGTAGTAGGAGGATCCATAGTCGGAACAGGCATAGAGGCAGTAGTAGCAGGAAGAGGCAAAGTTGGCAACCCTTGAGAAGGCTGCGCATAAGTAACAACAGCCAACGAAGAAGCTGGCTGCGGAGGAATAACAGGAGGCAAAGCAATAGGTGCTTGCGCAGCCACAACCGGTGGTGGTTGTGGTGCCGTAGCATTCTGCACATAAGGTGGTGGTGAATTTAGCAAATGCGACATCAAAGGGTCTTTCACAAGATCCTTTTCATCTTTCTGCGCTTCAGCCGGCAATACTGGGTAGCATCTGTCTACCGCTAACTTCCTCACTCTAAGCATCTGCTCACTTTCTTTCTCTTCTTCATTATCTCTGTATGCAACAGCTGCTTGCACCATTGACATACCCTTTCTATTCTTCTTCGCCAACTTAATTTCTTTCTGTTTGGCTTCTTTGCGCCATATGCGGAAAGAGTCAAACATTGCCGGCCGGGCTTTCTTCTTGAACAACCTCACTTCAAGGTTATCTAAGACTTCTGTCTCAAAACTACCATAACGGGGACACTGTAGGACACCGTCATTCTTCATATATTTTACCCAAATCTCATTATAGCTAATAGGGCCCACACCATGCTTCACATACAACTCGTATGTGGGAGTTCCGATCGGAGGAACCGGACACGAATTCTCTAACCGGGAATCCCTCAAAGTACCACAACTAAACAAATTCCTAAGACTGCTAAAACCAGGCATCTTGCTCACTAGTCTAGCTTCAAACAACAAGGGCAATCTAAAATCGATAAGCTTGTGAATACACGAATCCCTTGGCTTTGGGGCCTGCAGGTACCAAATCAAAGCTATCCACTAAAGGATACAAAACAAACTAAGAACTAGGAGACGCTCCTTTTATACTTAACTGAATTGTCGATGGCGTCACCAGAAGACCCGTCAATCGTCTCGCTCTACAAACGTCTAAGGCTCCAAAACAGGGCGACAGTCAGGGCAGCAGTCCTTCGTAGCCGTCGGGACGCGGGAAACCTCGCAGCAAAGACCTTCGGAACCACGTCGACATACAGGGGCCGCTGAAGTGGCTGGCCAACCTCTGGAATTTTCACACGAAGCTCCTCACGAACCTCTGGCTTGGACCGGTACCGCTGAAGTCGCCCCACTAGGGCGCCAATTGAGGTACTGGGTTTTTTGGAACCGATACTATTACAATAACCCAGCGGTATCAGGGCAACACCCAAAGACCCCGGATTCCCCTGTCTTGGCAAACAGAGACTCGGGATACTTCTTGATGACGTCAAAGACCAAAGTTTATTGGTTGCAACCAGGGACAGAGGTCTACGAAGTACACACGGGTAGTTTGACAGAGACTGCACCACCTCAATGAACGAAACTCGGTCTTTTATGCCGAAAATTACGCCTCTGGCAACATCACAATTTACATTTGGTGCATACAAACTAACCAATGAACAAGTAGAATTTCAAAAAGTAACCAATGACGACAGTCAAAGTTAATCCCACTTTCCGTTGTCCAGCCCACCAAAACGATCGCACACATGCTTGGTTTCCTGTTCGATCAGGCCGGACAAACCCATCATAAAACCTTCAACCCAGATCGATGAACATGTCGTAAAGGAAAGGCAGAAACAGATGGAAAGGAGATAGAGGAGTGGGAACGGTGTGCCATAAAATCAGGGCACGTCCTGCTCTTTGATCTTTATCAGGCCAGCTGCTGAACAAGGAACTGGCTCAACGGGATTCGCCCCAGGCGAGGAGTCAGTTCGGCCACAATCATCGGGCCTATGTTAGGGCAACCACACAAGATGGCTGCCACATACAAAATGGAACCCGAGGGTTCAAACTAAATCCTCAAATGCAGAGTGTTCTCCTATATCGATTCATACGAAAACACTCAGACACGTTACACTCGCCATTTGCGTTCTGTAGAGACCAAAATCGTCCATTTCCAATGATCTTTATAAATCGGGTTTCGGAACTATCGAATCCAATTCGGGACCACGGAACCACAGGACTCAGGAGTCAGGAGCAGCTTCACAGTCCCCCCCCACACCAACAACTCCGTCACCTGTGCAGGAAAGGGCAAGGCGGCTTGATGTGCCCCCTCCCCGCATTCCAGAAACATCTGAGGAGGAAGAGGAGGAGGGACACATGGCAAGCAATGCACCAGAGTTAGCCAACGCTGAGCAGCAGCCCACTCCAAGAGCTGTTCGGGCCAGTGTCCGAGGACGAAGGTCACGGGAGAGAGCTGAAGGGCAGTACGGTCAGGGGGTCTTCTGCGGTCTGGAGGCCACCATGGTCAAGGTCCAGCGCCTGCAGGAAAAGGCAATGATGGGTGTCCAGAGGCAGGCGCGCAGCATCAACAACAAGCTTGAAAACATTGACAAGGGCATAGGAAACATTTCGGACAGCATGCAGTTGCTGGCAATTGGCATGACAGACATGACCCAGTGCATGACTGTCCTGTGCGACAAATTGGACAGGGACCCCTTGGAGAGGCGCAAGGCTCGTGTGGATGTGCGGCAGCAGACAAAAGCCTTAAACCGATTTGCTACTGCAACCTCCCTGCTGTGCAGACGGTCAGTAGCAATGCAGGATGCTATTGTTCAGTGCTGCACCAATTTATCTGCGGGGGTGGGCAGAGTGACCTCTGCCATGGAGCTCATGCTCACACAACAGACTGCCACTCGAGGTGACACGTGTGGCTGAGAGTGAAGAATCCACCAGGAGGAGAGGCGCAAGCACTCCTGTCCCAGAAATGCGCAGGAGCGGCAGGGGTCATTCGACAAACAGGCCACACCGAGAGCAATGACACACAGCCACATCAGTCCCACCCTGTAATCCGTGGACGTAAACATTGACTATGCCCTCCACCCAAAGGACAGGTCACGTGGCGTTAACTGTGACCACCCGGTCATGGACATTGATATTTTGTGTAACCATTGTGTGGTATCATTGCACTTGCGTAGTGAAAATTAAACAACGTACATCATAATCTTAGCCTGTCTGTGTCTCATTACTCACTCAGAAATATTGCTGTGTAATCTCTGCCCGTCTTAGTCTCAAATCTGTAGCTGGTGCTGCTACTGTAGCATAGGGCTCTGCCTGTTCTGTGTCATCATCAATGTCCTCATGATGTGTGATCTCCACCTCTGTGCCTTCCTTGGTGGCGAGTTTGTGTAACATGGCACAGGTCGCAATGATTTTGCAGCACAGGATTGGAGTGTACTGGCGTGCCCCTCCACTCTTGTGGAGGCAGCAAAACCTGCTCTTGAGGAGTCCAAATGTGTGCTCCACAACGTTGCATGTAGATCTGTGAGCCACATTGTAATGCCTTTCACTCCTGGTGGATGGGTTGAGATAGTGGGTGAGCACAAAGGACCGCAGGGCATCGCCTAGGGGGGAGAAAGATTGCCATTAATTGCATGTATATGATACATTAATCTACTGTGAGTGTCATTTACCTAGCAGGTATCCGTTTCCAAATTCTCCGGCAACTAGGCGTGTGTATATCCCACTATTCTGGAATATGTACGAATCATGGGTACTCCCAGGGAATTTCGCAACGATGTCTGTGATGATGTTGCCAGCGTTGCATATGACCTGCACATTGATGGAGTGCGTCGACTTCCGGTTCCTGTATATGTGTTCTGTGGCTGCAGGTGGACAGAGTGGTACGTGGATGCCATCTATGCAGCCTATCACGTGAAAGAACTGTGCCAGTTGATAGAAATCAGTCTTGGTCTTTGCAAGTTCCGCAGGTGTGTCAGGGAATGAAATGTAATGCTCCATCCTCTGCATCATGGCGTCAAGGAACCTCCAGAAGAAACGGGACAGGCAGCTCTGGGACACACCACCCACTGCAGCTATCTCACTCTGGTAGCTCCCAGAGGAAAGCAGGTGTAGGCTGCACAGCACCTGCACATGGGGTGGGATGGCGTGGGCCCTGGGTGTTGGGTGCTCCAGGAGTGGGTATAGGTCCCTGATCAGGTCCTGGATGGCTTGGGGATGTAGCCTGTACCTCCGGAGTATTTCTGGCTCTGTCAGTTGGAAAAGTGTTATCCTCTGCCTGTAAACTTGTTCCTCCCTTTGCTATTCCCTCTCCTGCTGCCTGTAGTCTTTGCCGCCTTGCTATGAGGTAAAAAGTCACCATTCTGCCTACACTGTTGCATTTTGGGACGCCTTCACCTGGTTACCACCTGCATTCCATCCTTGGTAAATACAGACTCCTAAATACCGGATTTCCATAAATTCTGTATTATTCGTGTTTCCTACATCTCCATGCCCATTATTTTACCATTTCTTATTTACCGAATCGGTAAATAAGAATTCGGTAATTGTGAAATCGGAAAATTCCGCATCGGTAAAAAACCGACTCATATTTACCGATTCGGAATTATACCGACTCATATTTACCGATTCGGAATTATACCGACTCATGTTTTCCGATTCGGTAAAAATTAGACTCCTACATCTCATTTCATGGATACCGGTCGGTAACGGTCGAAATGACTGATTTTCGGCCGTTACCGACCGGTATTGGCCGACCCACATCTGGCCCGAAGTGAGCCCTGCCCCCTGGGACCCTCCCCATCCCGCCCCACCGACCGCGGCGGCTGTGGAGCCCAGAGCACTCGGTTGTGCAGCTGTGCAGCTTTGCGGCTTAGCTATGTTTGAATAATGCCCGGGCGGCATGGATTTCCCCGGGAGCCATTGGTGCTACTACAAGGCAGCCGCGCCGTACCGAATTGCTGCACGTCTCGAGTCAGTACATAGAGTGAAGTAATGGTATCTTTCACTCTGCTAGTTTTCATGCCTTTTTAAACTAGCAGCGCCTAGTGGGCAGTCATGATTATCTTCAGCTGCCTGCTCTGTTACAAGCTGTAGTTTTGCAGTCACTCACAGCCTGGGTCAGTTGAATCACTCGTTTTCACGAGACGCACCACTCCAAATACAGCCGCACTAAAATCGTGTTAGTACACTCGGTGTTTTTGAGCCACACTGTGTCACTTAAGTCAATAGAGCCTGGTGTAGCTCCGTCAGCATGTGGGGGGTCATGGTGGTTCCCTAACCGGGGGAGGGGTGGGCGTAGACCTCTCAGGGTTAATGATTTCTATTACTGTTGGTCAAGTTAGCTTTTGGGGAAAAACATTTCTACTCATTTATGTTGTATTTTTTTTTATTCAACCCCAGCATGTTTCCCTCATCTTCATTGCTTAATGTTACTCTCATGAAGGTGTCACTCATTGTCATTGAAATGTCACTCATAATTTCACTGAAATTATGAAAGGTCACACATAGCAGTCTGAAACCTTTGCAGCTATGGTGCTTTCTCTGTTATGTGTAGAGGGAGTGGGTTGCAGGGTCTGGCCTTAGACACAAGGACAAACCGGCAAAGTAACAGGGGCAGTGTTTTAAATGGGCCTGCACTTCAAAATACTCTTCTCTTCAGTAATAGATCTTTTGTTTCACAGTTTTGTAGCAGCACAGGGGTGTTAAAAGTACTACAATTTTCCTTGTATATTGAGCAGTTTTCGGGCAACACACAGCGTCAAGTAAACTCTGGTGATTAATTTACCTGCTGGAAAGAGATGGGAGTTTCATCTAGTGGCAGGTTTCATTTGTGTGAGGTTGCGCAGGTGGTTAATATCATAGCCGCCAAGTATCCACATTGCTAATATGACATTTCCATTGATGCAGTGACTTATGAAAGACATTCCACAGCAAAATGTGACACTTCAAAAACATTTTATACTGTGTTAAAATAATGAGTTGTATATTCATTGTGCTTTAAGTCATAGGCTGGGACATCGCAGCACTTTAAATACAGCAGCCGTTAACCACCACTCCTTACCCACCACCACTAGGAATCTATTCCTTTTTCTGTCTGGTTACACGTATCTGTAGTGACTGAATTAATCAATAAAATATCACAATGCAAACAAATTCATTTCCTACCAATTATTTTAATTTGGATTTATCTTTAAACATACAGTGTGCCTTTATTTTATATGCGGTTACCTGAAGGTGAAGACAATCAAAACTTGGGACAGAATAAACATATTTTGTCCTTCCAGATTTGTTTTTAACTTACTGCCCCTCCCAACCCTCTTCCCCCTCATCCGGCCTGGTACTGCCCCAACTGCAGAACTCAAGTTAGTCTAGTGATCAGGTGCATTGGACTCACCTGTAGTATCCTGAAGGAGCTGCCAGGGGAATCGTGGTCAAACCCAGTGTGTTGGACCGGTCTGCAGACATTGCTGAGATCATGGACGGGGCAGATACGGGACAATGGACAAGGGTCCTGCACAAGCTGTGATGTTATGAGTGAGATGTCATAAACAGGGTAGGTAGAACTGATGTAAGTTTTGGGCTTTCTTCTGCTTTTCCTTCAGCGGCGTAGCTACATGGGGGCGGTCCACCCCAAGCGGCACTATTTTGAGGACGCGGGCTGTCTAGCCCTGGACCGTGTCATGTATGTGCATGTAACTTGCATGATCGAGGTAACTATTTGTGGTGATACTACATGTTTCTCGGACCTCTTTCAGGTGCTTGCCGTCCTTTTTCCCCAACACCTCCCCAGGGGGTAGCAATCTGAAGGATTGCCCCGGGCGCCACAAGCTCTAGCTACGCCTCTGAGAGCAACAAACAACTGGGTCAGCTCAAAAAGGTGGCAAGCCTTTAAAGCTTCCCCTTCATGGACCCTGCCCACCCTGGGGGGAGGCTTGGCACTTCTACGCAGGATTGGCCTTGTTTTAGGACCCTAAGAGCAGGAGGCTCACAACCCAGGGATCCAGAAACATTTCTGGGGGTAGCATCCAGTCAGCCAGGAAGTTAGAGATGCCCCCTGAAAAACGACCTAAGATGCCCTCTGAGTGCATTTGGCATTAAATACCACACTGGCATCTGTATGGGTTTTATGTGCTGAGAAGTTGGATATCAAACTTATCAGAATTCAGTAAAGCCATTATGGTGCTGTGGAGTTCGTAATGACAAACTCTTTATGGCTTTGCTGCGCTTACAATGTCTAAGATTGGACTTAAACACTGTAAAGGTACAGGCCTCATGCACCTTTACCCTCACCAGTTGTACAGTGCACCCAGCAAGAGGGGCATCTTACCTATACCATAGGCAGTGGTTTGTAGGCATGGCACAGAGGGACATGTGCCATGTCGACTCTTCACTTTTCTCAGCACCAAAACATGTAAGGGTAGTGTGTGTCTGTTGAGGTACAGGCCCTCTAAGGGAGACACAATAGGTGCTGCAGTCAGTAGAGGCCCTCTCTGGTCACAGTGCCCTTGGTATCCAAGGGACTTACATGTGGCCAGAGACTTGCCAACTGGGGTTGCAAAGTTGCAGTTTAGGGAAAGAACATAGGCCCTGGGTACCTGGTTAGAAGGGACCCAGGGCACACTTCGCCAAAGAACATCAACATCAGGCAAAAAGTGGGGGCAACCATGCAAAAAGGGGCTCTTTACTACACCCATCTCTCAAATCCTGCATTGCACCCAGGAATATAAATGCTCTCGCCACATTTCTTGGATATATAATATCCAAGAAATGAGGTGAGAACACTAATTTACCTGGGTGCTTATTACATACTCAATTGAGATATTTGAAAGGACACACATACAAACGGGTACAAGCCAGGATTGAAGAGAGTGGCGTCAACTCTCTTTTGTGTATATTCTGGATTAGAGTTTGAGAATCTGAGGGTCCACCCTATATAAACTCTCACTCCTTAGTGTAGTTGTATAAAATATTATCAGGTTCTCCTGAGCAGCAAAAGGCAAAGCACCTATCGATTCAGCATATCCATTCTGATTTACAACTTCTCTTTCTCTCCATATCTGATTAACAAATCATAAGGTGTTGTCATCTCAACATCCACCCATCTCAAGCAGAAGTTGCTTCAATAATGGTGATGGTTTCTCAGTCTTCTCATGTATCATCAGACTGGAGTAGAAAAGCACAAGTAACTTACCTTTGGTAACTATATATCTGTAAGACACATTAGTTAGTGATAGCTTCCTTACCTTAGAATTACCTTCAGATGTCAGACTGCATCCAGAAAGTTTTTGTCAGCAGTACCCCTGCACGTCAGAAGGTGGCGTCATGAGGCTCCGCATCCGTCGTAGGAGTTGTGATCACTAGGAAGATGTTGCGGCAGCGCTGACGTCAGTCTTGTACATGACATTCCGTGCCAGGAACGCAGAGCCATGCAAGATACCGACCACTGGTGCCTTGAAACTAGGTCCCTGAAAGGGATGGCCTTAACCCTAGAAATCAGTTTGTAGAATGGATCCAGTCCTTCCTGACAGGGAGAGGCTTTCAGGTTCGCAAGGGAGACTGTTATTCTAGGGAGATTGGCTTGGGCCAGGACGTGCCTCAGGGCTCGTCCCTGAGCCCAACTCTATTTAATCTCTATGTCTCCTTGGTGGCGCCCATCGTTGAAAGTCATGGTCTGCACATAGTGTCCTATGCCAATGACACGCAGTTGGTCATCTCCCTTTCGCGCGTGCCCAGTCTTGCGGTGGACAGATTCAGAGCCTGCATGCAGGAACTGGCTACCTGGATGTCCACCAACTGTCTCAAGCTAAATGGCAGCAAGACTGAGGTGCTCGTGGTGGGGGGGAGCCCGTCTGTTTGGTCATCGGCATGGTGGCCATCATGTCTAGGGGATGTCCCTACACCCTGTCAAGAAGCCAGAAACCTGGGAGTGTGGTTTGACGCGGATCTGTCTTTTGGACCTCAGATAGGCCGTGTGGTGGGGGTCTGCTTCAGCATCCTAAAAAGCCTGCAGAAGGTTTTCGATCTTCTCCCCACGTCAGCCCGCAGGATGCTGGTGCATGCCCTCGTCACATCGCGCCTGGACTATGGCAATCTGCTTTATCTGGGAGCCACCGGTAAGGCTATCAACTGGCTCCAGGTGCTGCAGAATGCAGCAGCTCGCCTGATTCTAAAATTCCCCAAGAGATCAGCGTCCAAGGCAGCCCTTCAGCTCCTTCACTGGCTCCCAGTAGGGAGCAGGGTTGAGTTTAAGGGCCTTTGCACATGCCACCGCATCTTGGGTGGTAAGGCACCTGCTCCGCTTCAGGGTTTGATCACCCGGTATGCGCTAGCGAGCGCTCTGCCGTCCTCCTGCATGGGGCTACTAAAGGTCCCCAGGATAAAAAAGGCACGCATGGGAGGTAGGTCTTTCAGATACCTGGCCGCGAAAAGCTGGAACGCCTTGCCACTGGACCTTCGCCTGGAGCCATCTGAACTTGGCTTCAGGAAGAAGTTAAAAACACACCTCTACACACAGTAAGCCGGGCTGACCTTGCGGTGCGACTCTGCTGATTCCACTCGCCACAGCGCGGAGACAAGCCATCTGTGCGTAACCAGGCGCTTTATAAATTTCCCTTATTATTATAGAATGGGGAGGATGGGTGGGGCGGTAAGGAATCTATCACTAACTAATGTCTCTTAAGATATATCGTTACCGAAGGTAAGTAACTTGCGCATCTGAAAGAGACACGTTAGTGATAGATTCCTTACCTTAGAATAGATAACCCAGCAATTCCAACCCCGGTGGTGGGTCTGCGAACCAAGATCACATCAGAAAGTCACGGAGAACAGAACGGCCAAAGAAGCAGTCTTTCTGGACTTAGCTGTCAAGGCAATAATGCTTAGTAAAAGTGTGCAGCGAGGCCCACGTGGCTGCCTGACAGATGTCTTGCAGGGGGGACACCACACCCCAATACAGTAGTAGCTGCTTTCCCACTGGTAGAATGGGCGAGCAGCCCCACCGGTGGTTCCTTTTTAGCCAGAGAACAGCCTTTTATACACAAGACGACACAGCGGGAGTTAGTCCTCTTGTGTACAGCCAAGCCTTTCTTGCCGCCTATGTAGCCAACAAAAATCTGGTCATCCACCAAGAACTGTTGTGTGCGATTCAAGTAAAATGAGAGAGCACAATATGGGTCCAAACGGTGGAGCCTCTCTTCCTCTCTAGAAGGGTGGGGAGGCGGAAAGAAAGTAGGCAGTGTGATAGTTTGCCCAATGTGGAAGGCAGTAACAACCTTTGGCAATAAGGAAGGATGAGTGTGGAGCACAACCTTGTCCGGATGAACAGGCATAAAAGGAGTTTTACAGGAAAGAGCCTGGAGCTCACTCACGCGCCTAGCAGAGGTCATGGCAACCAGGAAAGCAGTCTTTAAAGTCAGTAAACAAAGAGGACAGTTGTGAAGCGGCTCAGAAGGAGCGCACATCAAATAAGTAAGAACCAGATTCAAGTCCAACTGCGGCATTACAAAAATAGGCGGGAAAAGGTGAGTAATGCCTTTGAGAAATCTATTTACAACTGTGGACTTGAAAAGAGAGGGCTGATCAGGGAACCTGAGATAGACTTAAATTGAAGAAAGGTAGCCTTTAATATTGCCCAGAGCAGAGCCCTTCCGGGCTAAAGAAAGAAGGAACAAAACTACTTCCAAAAGAAAGGCAGAAAGGGGATCCACAGCCTTTGCTCTGCACCATGCCACAAATTTGTTCCAACTGCAGGTGTATACCGATGTAGTGGATGGACGCCTGGCTACCAGAATGACATCACAGACTTCAGGAGACAAGTCAAATGGAATCAACTGTCGCAGCTCAATCTCCATGCAAGAAGGTGGAGGATGGACAGGTTTGGGTGGAGGACCGTCCCCTGGTGCTGCGACAGAAGATCCTCCCGAAGAGACAGTCAGGTCGGGGGATCCACGCTCATACTGAGTAGCTCGGGATACCAAATTCTTTGAGCCCAGTCCGGAGCCACAAGAATGACGTGGGCCCGGACGCACCTGATCTACTTCAGCACTCTAGGTAGAAGTGGTATAGGCAGAAAGGCGTACAATAGACCAACTCCACTTGCAACGAAAAGCATTACTGAGCGTGTGCCACCTTGGAAGTTCCAACGTGCAGAACTGCTGACATTGCCTGTTCTCTTTGGTGGCGAATAGGTCTAACTAAGGCTCTCCCAACTGTTGAAAGAGACCTTGCGCCACCTCAGAGTGAAGACTCCATTCGTGATCCATCCTGGCATTCAAAGAGCCTGCCAAGTGCTGAAACACCAGGAAAATGCCCTGGTGTTACAGCCACGTCCAGAGGTGCAGAGCCTCCTGACAAAGGGTCCACGACCCCACCCCGCCTTGCTTGTTGCAATACCACATGGCGGTGGTGTTGTCTGTGAACACCTGCACTACTCTCCTCTTGACACAGGGAAGAAATGCCTTCAGTGCAAGTAGGATCGCCCGGAGAAGGAGCAGGAGAAGGTTGATATGGAGCCTGGACTCCGCCGGAGACCAGAGGCCTCTGATCTCCGCCTCTCACGTGTGGCCACCCCATCCCAGGAGGGTAGAATCCGTCACCACGGTGGGCTCCGGTTGGGGAAAAGAGAGGGATCTGCCGCTGCCCAGAGCTGGTTCATGAACCACCACTAAAATTGTAGTGCAGTGCCCTCCGAGATCTGAACGTACTCTGACAGGTTCCCCTGATGCTGCACCCACTGGAACTTCAAGTCCCACTGCAGAGCCCGCATAAGCCATTTGCTATGATTGATCAGCAGGATGCAGGAGGCCATGAGGCCCAGCAGCCTCAAGGTCATCCTGACCAAAACCCAGGACAAGGGCTGAAAGATCGGAATCATAGACCGAATGTCCCGGACTCACTGCTCGGGAGGATAGAACCGAAACGGTGTCGTGTCCAGAACCGCTCTGATGAAGAGGAGCTTCTGAGAGGGAATCAGGTGTGACTTTGGCACGTTGATGGAGGACTCCAGCAAATGCAGGAGGTCGGCCATAGTCTGGAGGTGGGAGACGACTGCCTGGGGCGAGCCCGCCTTTAACAACCAGTCGTTGAGATCGGGGGAAGACTGAAACCCGGGATCTGCGCAGATGACCTATGACCACCGCCATTACTTTTGTGAACACCCGAGGGGCGCTGGTAAGGCCAAAAGGGAGCACGTAACGCTGGTGGGCCAGCAAGCCGGGGATATGAAAGTAAGCATACTGCAAGTCTAGCGCTACCATCCAGTCTTGTGGGTCTAGAGCAGACAAGACCTGAGCAAGTGTGAGCATCTTGAACTTCTCCTTCCGGTGGAAGTGATAGACGTTCCGAAGGTCTCAGATAGGACGCAGGCCCATGTCCTTCTTTGGAACCAGGAAGTAGTGGGAGTAACAACCACAACCTCCTTCTGGCGTCGAAACGCACTCGATGGCCCCCTTGGCCAAGAGGGCCGCAACTTCCTGCTGGAGAAGTGCCAAGTGATCCACCGACATGCGGTGGTACTGAGGTGGCATGGCTGGAGGGTTAGTCTTGAAGGGGAGGGAGTAGCCCCTTCAGACTATTTGTAAAACCCACCTATCCGATGTGATGATGCGCCAGTGGGGGAGGTGATGGCAAATCCTGCCGCCCACTGGCATTTGTTGGGCCTGAAACAACGTTTAAGGAAGGTTTGGAGGCAGTGGTGGCAGGGGAGGTTGTGGACTGACCTGCCCTCTGGCCCAGTGACCCACCTTGGCTAGTCCCACTTCTGCGGCTGCTTTGAAACAAATGTGTTTGGGCACCCCTTCCTTGGCCACAAATGGAGCGAAAAGCAGCAGCTGAAGGAGTGCACATGGCTGAAAGGCCCAAGGACTTGGCCGTAGCCCGTGAGTCCTTAAAACGCTCCAACGCACTGTCTGCCTTGTCGCCAAAAAGGTAAGTGCCATCAAAGGCATGTCCATCAGAGTGTTCTGGGCATCGCCAGAAAAGCAAGTCGTCCTCAGCCAGGCGTGACGGCAAAGCGACACTGTCGTGGAAATTGCTCTGCCCAGTGAGTCGGCCGTGTTAAGGCCACAACGAATCGTGGACTTGGTTACATCTCTCCCCTCAGCATTAGCTTGGGAGAGCACCGTCTGGGCCTCCTCCCGACACTGAGGCAGCACCTGCACCACAGTATCCCACACAGAGTGGGAATACCGGCCCAAGAAGCATGCAGTGTTCACAGACCGCAACCCTGAATAGGCGGAAGAGAAAATCTTCTTCTCAAACTGCTCCAGTTTCTTGGATTCCCTGTCCGGAGGTGTGGAAGGGAATGCGCTCTGAGACGCAGAGGCTTGGACAACCAAGCTCTCAGGGGTAGGGTGTTGGGAGAGGAAAATGGGGTCTCCCGGGGCCGGGCGATGGTGTCGGGCCACGTTCCTATAAACAGCAGCCCCTGAGTTGGTCCTGGACCAGGTGACCAAAAGAACGTCTGAAAGTGCATCATTAAAGGGCAGCACCGCTCCGCAGAGGAAGCCGCCGGCTGAAGCACTTCTGTCAGGTTAGTCCTGATGGCCACTGTAGGGAGCTCGAGGTGGAGAGCCTCTGCTGCCCTACGCAACACCACTGAATAAGTACCACCCTCCTCTGTAGCCAGGGTAGAAGGAGACAGTGCACCAGGTTCTGGAGAGAAATCCAGATCGTAGACGTCCTCCAAATCCTCTGCCCAGTCCGGGACTAACTTGCATTGGGTTGCGAGAGGGTCTTCAGACCCCTCCCAGCCCTCCCCGTCCCCCGTAACCTGCTGGGCATGTGGGAAAGGAGGAGGAAGAGGGAAAAAGGGATAAAAACTCCCCATCAGAATCTGCGTCGATCGACACCAGTTCTGCACCGTCTCCATGTCGGGGTGGACCCTAGGGATGATATCGGCCGGGGTGCTGGCCGACACCTCCGGCGCTGTCGTAGACGTCGAGGCCAGTAGAGTTTGTACGAGGTCAATCAACATCGGCTGGGATCCACGCATAGATCCATGGGAGTCTCGCGGCGCCGAGGCCGGAGCCGTCGACGACGTTGGGCCGGTGCCATCAATGAAGGACGAGGACCCCCAGTCAGACAACGCGGGCCTGAAGGCGTGCCGGTGGGGCCAGACGGGTCAAAGAGAATAAATTCCTGCAGCTGGGCCGGAGTCGCCGACAGACCCGGGAAAGGTGGGTATGCCGTCGGCAACTGCGCAAGCCCCGCCACAGGGTGGCTCAACCCACACCCTCAGCTGTGTTGTGCGACAGGCTAGTGGAAGGCAAAGAGCGACGGCGCTTGTTCGACTTCGTCTTACCTGACCACAAGTGCAAAGTCTTTGTCGAACGATGGTGGCGGCTCTGGGACCGGTTCCTCGACCTCCCACGGGACCGGGACCTTGAACCACACGGAGCAGACTCCCGGGCTTCAAGCAACTTTCGGGACTGCTCCCGCAAAGTTTTCGGAGCCATTGCCCAGCAGTCGGGGAACGATGTGGGGTCTTGGTTGCACCCCAGGCAGTAGAAACACTTGTGATGCGGGTCCGTCACCGACATCATGCAAGAACAAACCTTGCAAGACTTGAAACTGGGTATCCCTATAACACTAGGACTCAAAGACTCAAAAAAGACAGACAAAAGTCACAAAAAACTCAGTCAGAAATTGACTGGGGGTACCGCTCTCTCCGGATCTGCGCTTGCTGGCACGGAAAAAGAAAGAACTGATCAGCGCACGAGGGCAGCATCTACGGCCACAACGTCATCCTGGCGATCATGCCTATGACGGACGCGGAGCCGCACAACGCCACCTTCCGACGGGCAGGGGTACTGCTGACGAAAACTTTCAGGATGAAGTCTGAAGCCTGGGGGTAATTCTAAGGTAAGGAATCTACCACTAATGTGTCTCTTTCAGATAGCTATTACCACAACAAAGTTATACCGATGCTCACTTACAGACTTCTTCATTCTTCACAAGTGTAATCACACAAGATCTTCACCTGATATACAGAGAACACTAATGCCTTTTTCTTAGGTGCTTAGAGTCCTTTAACAAAGTTCTTTTGGTGGGGAAAGTGTTCTTTGTGCCTTCAAGTGCATCAGAGGAAGCCAGAGTGTTGTGGAAGAGGACTGGGTTGGCCTGGGTGAAAAACGCAATCTGTGCGGGGTCTGTAAAGGTGGCTGCAAACTAAGTGAAGGGAGGTGCCAGCTCCAGAGCTAAAACCTGAGCCAAATTTGGTACTAGGTCCAGCTCTACCAAAGCAGATGTCACCAACTAGAAGGCCAACCCTTCAATGGTAGTGAAATTGAGAAGCCAAAGAATCCCTCTTACAATGCTTATTGTACTCCTCCACATAGTGTCTTCCCTGGAGTTTGAAAGCTGACCTCTTTGAGGAACTGCTGGTCGGAGGTTTAGCCTGAGCAGGACACTTGTCTGGATCAGCAATGAACCAAAAGTTAATTCCATGCTCACACCATCAAGAGCTGAGCATCTCACTTTTAGGTTTAAAGCATTTTATTAAGACAAAAAAAACATAGGGAGAGGGAACAGGAGGTTAGGGCCACATACAGTGAAGCAAGGAAAAGAAGCATGGCATTATGAGTGCGATTGTGGAGTAGTCCGCTATGGAAAAGGAAGCAACATCAAATGAAAAGGCGAATACATGTTATATCTCCATTCTGAGCATAGTCAACCCCACCAGTCTGAGCATAGGAAGTAATAAGTAATGACACAAAGAAGCCCAGCCCACCACCCCCTAGAACCTCCCCCCAAAAACACCCCAACTCCCCCACCACCCCCGTCCAATGTTTCGCCGATAACACTACTTGCCCCCCAGCCGCACCCCTCCCCCCCCGAAACCCAGCCCCCCCAACCCTCCTAGTCTGCCAGTATCACCGGTGGCGTCAACCTCAGAAGCCTGAGGTACCTTGGACAGGTGAGTTCCCTAAATTCGGTAGTCAACAGCGCCCGAAAGGGTTGCCACAGCTCATCAAATTGGTCTATCTCCCCCGCTACCATGAGTGACAATTTTTCCATACCCAGCACGTGCCAAAGCCTATGCAACCAGCCAGTAATGGAGGGGACCGTGGTAGTGCGCCAGTGGATGAGGATGTTCTGAACCGCTGAGCCCAGCGCAATCGCGATTTGCCTGCCCCTACGGGACTTCAACGGATACAACAGGCCATTAGGAAGGCCTAGCAATACATACGCCGGAAAGCGCGGTAACTCAATTTCAAAATGCGTGTCCACCTCATCAAGAACTTCCTTCCAATAAGCGGCCAACAAGGGACAATCCCAGAGAATATGTGAAAGGGTCCCCACCTGACCACAACCTCTCCAACACCCCCTGTCAATGTGCCTGTTCATCTCGTGCAGTCTCTCTGGGGTGTAGTACCAGTACGAGGACACCTTAGTGAATGTTTCTGTGAGGCCAGTGTGATACGCTGAGTGTCTCGCCCGGTGTGCAATCTGGTCCCACTCCTTGTGACTAAGTGTCCTGCCCAGTTCCCTGTGCCATCGTTCCCTGCCCGAGTTATAATAGTGAAACGGAGGGGGCTGTAAGAACTTGTAGAGATCAGTGATCAGTTTAGCATCAGAGGCTCGGGTCACCAGCCACCGCTCATACGGTGTTATCTGACGATCAGCGGTGTCTCGCACCTGGGGTTGAAGCGCCCAGTGTCGGACCTGCATATATCGTAGTCTATCCAACTCCGTCAGGCAGAACTCCTATCGAAGCTACTGAAAGGGGACCACACCCTCCGGCCCATAGATCTGAAAGAGCGCTCGGCAGCCCGCCGTCCTCCAATGGGAGAAAGCGCCCGGATCCATCCCCGGGGAGAAGTCAGGATTATCCACAATAGGTGTAAATGGCGAGGGGAACGTGGTGAGGTCCCGGACCTCGCAAACCACGTCCCACACCCTCAGGGGAACCCTCGTAACAAAGGAAGCATAAAGGTTGGGGGGGCGGTGAGCGCGGCGCAAGAATGGAACTTCCTGGAGGGTACGCCCTGCAACCGCATGGTCCTGAAAGAGCCAGTGCTTATCGGATTCCCACCTGCTCCACTCCCCAAGGTATCGCAGCTGTGCCGCCTGAAAGTATTTACGGAGGTCCGGAATACCAAGGCCCCCCGCTTCCGGGGCGAGCGTGGAGAGAACCCTCTTCATCCGGGGCTTGCGGCCTTGCCAGACAAAGCGTGAGATGTCAGCTTGCGTCTGTCTGATCCAACCCACTGGAGGCTGGAGCGGCAAGGCTCGGAAAAGATACAGGATCTGGGGCAGAATCGTCATCTTGACCGCCGCGATCCTACCAAGCCAAGACAACAGGCCCTTACTCCAGCGGCCAAGCTCCTCCTTAATCTTCTTACTAAGAGAAGCGTAATTAGCCGTCACCATCGCTGGCAACGTCGGCGCCAACAGAATCCCTAAGTATGGCACCAGGGACGATGACCACTGCATAGGGAAGAGCCGTTGAAGGTCCCGTCTAGTGTCTGTAGCCAAGGACACATCTAAAGCCACCGATTTGCTCATATTCATTTTGAAGCCGGCCACACGTGAGAAAGCATCCAACTCGTGGATGCAGGCGGGAAGGGACCTTCTAGGGTCATCCAGGGTTAGCAGGACATCATCCGCATAGAGGCTGACCGTGTGAACATACTGCCCCATCTTGATCCCAATTGCATCCGGGTTGTGGCGTACCCTTTGGGCAAACGGCTCCATGTAAAGAGCAAAGAGAAGTGGGGAAAGGGGGCACCCCTGCCTCGTGCCGCGCTCGATCGCAAAACTGCGGGAGCTGCACCCATTGACCCTCACCGTCGCTGAGGGGTACCTATAGCAGTTGAAAACCATCGAGCAGAATTTATCACCGATACCCAGTTTCTTGAGCACCAGCTCGAGGTACGGCCAATGAACCCTGTCGAAGGCCTTCTCAGCATCCACCGCCAGCAGCATCCGCTCGCCCGGGATCCGCAAAGCCTTCTCCAAGATGTGCGTCACTCGCTTAGTGTTGTCGACAGTTTGCCTGCCGGGTACAAAGCCAGCCTGGTCAGCCTCAACCAGACCGGGGAGGTGCAGGGCCAGCCTGGCCGCCAGGATCCCCGTGTACAGCTTGAGGTCGACGTTCAGGAGCGAGATGGGCCTATATGAGCCACATAAGGCCCGGTCCTTCCCAGGCTTCGGGATCACCGAAACCGTCGCACTTAGGAGATCTGGTGGGATGGCTCCCGGGGCGGAGAAGGAGTGAAACGGCCGAGCGAGGATAGGGGGCCACGACAGGGCAGAAGGTTTTGTAAAAAGGGGCTTTCCCGTGCTTAAGTCTGGCTATAGCGGAAATTACCTCCTCAACGTGGATATCGCGCTCAAGATATTCCGCCTGAGCGGGGTCAAGCACCGGAAGGGGCACAGAGTCCAGATATTCCACGGCTTCCCGCGGTGAGGAGGGCTCCCCGGTGTACAGCGCCTCATAGAAACTGCAGAAGGTTTCCGCCACCTCGGCATCACCAGAGACAGCCACCCCATCCGCACCCAAGAGTTCCTTCACTACGTTACGCTGTTGCGCGACTCGGAGCCTATGCGCCAGGAGCTTGCCGCACCTATCTCCCCCTGTATAAAATGCATGCTTCAGACGTAACGCTGCGTATTCCGCCCTATCCATGTCCAGCGCCGACAGGAGCTTCCTAGCAACCTTCAACTGCCTCCAAACCCTTGGAGCACCCGTACGGCGGTGGACCTGTTCGAGCTCCCGGACCTGGGAAGTCAGCTCCTCCCTCTTCCGCTGCCGCTCCCTGTTTTCTGCCGAGGAGATGGAGATGAATTCCCCACTGAGAACCGCCTTCAGCGCAGCCCACTGTGTCGCTAATGAAGTGTCTGAATTATTATTATGCGCCTGGTAGTCCCGTATGGCCTCCTCAATATGTTTCACAACAGTTTTCTTGTGCAGAAGGGTGTCCCTAAGGCGCCATACTCCCCGAGAGGGGGAGGCCGCCGGCCACGCAAACGCACCTACGACCGGCGCATGATCATACAAAGCCAGGACTCCAATGTCCGCCGCCGTAGCAGCGGCACGCATCGGTCCACTAACCAAAAGATAGTCCAACCGTGCGTAGGTCCGGTGCGCATGCGAATAATAGGAGTAGTCCCTGTCCGTAGGGTGGAGTGAGCGCCAGAGGTCGTGCAAATCCATGTCAGCGATGCGGGCCTTCCCGGCTTGAGAAAGTTCCCCAGTCTGCGGGAAGCGCTGCGCCGACCTGTCTAGTGCCGAATCGAAGACTATATTGAAGTCACCCCCTAGAAGAACATGACGATCAGGGGAGGCAGTGACATCCACCAGCACTGAATCTAAAAAGCATTCCTTATGATCATTCGGGCTATACACGGAGCCAATAGTAAACGACATGCCCCCCAGGCGGAGGCGGTATGCCAAAAGCCTCCCCTTCTGTTCAGCATATTTATACAACACCTCCCCCCTGAAGGAGCTCGCTATGAGAATGGCCACCCCCGCTGTTTTGGACGCCGCAGAGGAGAAAAATTGGGTGGGGAACCTAGCAGAGCGCATTCTATGGCAATCGCGGGACAACAAGTGGGTCTCCTGCAAGAGGCAGATATCAGCCTGCGTCCCCTCAAGCAGAGACAAAATCGCCCTGCGCTTAACAGGATTATTCAGGCCCTTAACATTAAGGGTCACCACCTTCAGGGACGACATGTCTCCCAGGGACCAGGGACGCTATGCCGCGGGCAGGGAACCGGAGGGGGAGGGGCGCAGGGCAGCAGCGCGGGGCAGGTAAAAGTAGGCCGAGCGTGAACACAAGCAACATCGGACGGGTCTTTCCCAACCCCTGAACAACTCCCAACCCCACCCCAAACAAACCAATGGCAACTAGCCAAATACCAATTCAAACAACCCATTGTCCCAGTCAAGTCCCAAAACGGACAAGTCTGCAGAAAGTAGTAAAAGTGGACGTCCGGCCACTCACTTCCCCCCGTTCCCCCCCGACCCTCCCTCCAGCCCCCGAACCTGGCACCGAAGAAGCTGTGTCCATCTCCCCCCGGAGTGAGTCTAGGCCGTCAAGGCCACACCGTTCGAGGCGGCCGAGTCCCTGGCCGCTTCTCTCAGGGCGCTGGCCATGTCCGCTCTGATGGTGGGCGAGTCAGGCCGCCCAGCGCTCGCCGCCGATAGTCTTCTCACCGACCTCCGCCGGCCTCCTCTGAGCGCCTCCAAGTCGGCGTTGCTCCATCCTCCTCCATAGCCGTGAGTCCCAAGACACCGCAGATATCCTGCAAGGAGCGCAGATGGTGAAGCACCCCATTCCAACGAAATATCAAACGGAAGGGATGCCCCCAGGAGTACGGCGTCTCATGTTCATGCAGGAAGTCGGTTGCAATCTTGATGGACCTGCGCTTCTGCAATGTGATGGCGGACAAGTCTTGATACAGCGCCACGGGCCGCTCTCGGAAAGTCAGTGGTTGTTTCCTGCGGGCTTCGGACATGATGCGCTCCTTCAGCGGGAAGTTAGGCAGGAAGGCTAAGATGTCTGGTGGAGGCGCCGCCGACTGACGCTGTCGGCCAACTCTGTGGGCCCTATCAATGCGGATAGGAAAGTCCGCGGCCTCTCCCAGAATCTCCCGGAATAAATCTTGCAGATAGCCCACCAGGTCCGTCCCCTCGTCTGCAGACGGTACTCCCCGTACCCGTATATTATTCCGCCTCGACCTGTTCTCTAGGTCTTCGGTGTGGGCCTGGAGTTCAACACATTGCTCCCGGAGACGGAGAACGTCCTGTTGCAAGTGGACAATCTCGTCGTCCCGGCGTTGGGCCGCTGTCTCCACCGTCTCTATCCGCTCACCAAGGCCCTCCACCTCTCTACGGACCTCGCGTTCTTCACTGGCCACCTCCCGCTTCAGCGTCTGGAAGTCTTCCTTAAGCGAGCTGAACAGTTCCTCCATGAAGGATCTCGTGACCGGGGGCTCTCCTCCGGTCGCGTCCGCTGTGGCCCGGGAGGATCCCGGTGACGGTTGCGCCCTGTCCCGCTGCTGCTGGGCCCTGCTGAGCATGTCCGGCAGGGTACGGTCCCCCTTCCTCGATCCTCCTCTTCCGGACATCCTTGTCCCGTACACTGTTGCGCCCAACTGACGAAGGGGCACAGGCCTCGATCCCCCCGGAGAGTTTCCAACAGCCAGCAGAGTCCCTCAATACGGAGCTCTCGGTCGGACAGGGGACCTGCGCCACAGATGACAAAATGGCGGGCCAGTCTAGTCACCGCGAGCCGCGGGCGCCCGACTCAGAGAGCAACTGGGATCCCCACTGGGGGAGCCCCGGCTGGCTCGTCCCACTGGAACGGAGAGCTATGCAGAGGCAGAGGTGCGGGAGGTGACTCCAAGCGACACCAAAGGAGGTCTGTGTCTCCGTCTCCGTGAAGACAAGATGGCGGTTGGGTGGGGCCAAGCAGATCGTCCGCGCCCGGTGATGCCACCGGGGCCACCAAGAAGCCAGGCGAACGGGGGAAAGCTCCAACCAGCGCCGTCCGGCTAGAAAGGAGAAACAATAGACCTGGCTCCAATCCCAATTCGGTCGTCAACTGGCTCCGGGGCCGGGGCTCTCGCCACAGGAGAGGCCACCACCGCAAGTTCAAGCACCACAACACTCACTCGGCAGGTCCCCCGTGCAGTGAATCACACCACCGACAGCCTTCCGTCGATCCCCGTCGAGCACCGGGGCGATCCCAACACCAAGTCGCCAGCCATCAGCACCAGGCCCAGCCGAGGCTCGCGGACAGTGCTCTGATCAGCTCCGCCCCCAAGGCGCTCCGTCGTCCTGCAATCGGACTTTTAAGGTACTTCTACCGGAGCAATCAGGGCCAAAGTAGCATCAATGCGTGCTCCAGGGTCTCCGCCACACGCCTCTCAGCCGCTGAGCATCAGCGGGGGGAGAGAAGCTGATGAAAAAGGGCTCGAGCCTAGTCGGGCCGGAGGAGCTGCGGGAAGAAGCGTCCGCTCACCCCGCCATCTTGGCCACGCCCCCCGAGCCTCTCACTTTTAAAGCATCTTGGTTGCACAAGGTCACACTTTGCACACAAATTGGAACCGTGTTCGGGCCACACACGCGAGGGTAAAAGAGTCACATCGGACAGTAACAAGGTATAAACTCTCAAAGTTTCAGGACAGCCATCCTGACAGCAAGGCAATTATTAGTGCAAGAAATGTGGTGAGGAAAGCAACTCTAGATAGGTGTCAACGGGTGGGGGGAAAAAAGGTACCAACGCCAGGGTGGTGCGGTTGTATGATAGAAGCACGCATGGCTAAACCTCAAGTGCCTTCACAATCCAGCCTAAACCACAAATGCGTCTTAACCACTCATGTCTTTACCATGCATGCCTTTACCACGCATTTACATTGCAAATGAATAAATGGTAAAGGGGTATGCTTGGCTAGGATCGTGGTCCCTCCCCTCCCCTGCCCTGAGCTACCAAATCCCTACCTGCCCCCTGCACCCTAAGGTCCAAATACCCCGACCCGCTCCCAACCCCCAAGCTGTCCCTAACCCTTAAAACCTACCCAACCCCCTCCCATCTCCCTTCGCTGTCCCTAAAATGACTTCAACCCCTTCCACTGCCCTTAGGCCGAAAGCCCAATACCGGATTTAAAAAAATGACCTAACCCCCTCGCCCCCCCCCCCCCCCCCCCGAGCCCTAAAAACCACACAGCCTCCCCAAAGCCCTACAAACTACCCATTCCCCTCCCCTGCCCTGAAGCCTAAAACCCTGTCCCTCAACATACACAACCCAGACCCCCTCCCACCCCTGCGCTATCCCTAAAACTATCCCAACCCATTCTGCAGACCTTAGGCCCAATACCCTAACCATTCATTTAAAAAAACTACCGGACCCTCCCAGAGCCCTGAAAACTACGGGACCCTCCCCGAGCCCTGAAAACTGCCCTGACCCTCCCCCAGCCCTGAAAACTACATCCAACCCCACAGCTCTGAAAACTACCACCGACTCCCCCAGCCCTGAAAACGACTCCCCAGCCCCACTTACCTCACCACGGCTCCCTTCCTGCTTCCGTCCCTGCAGCTAGACAGCGTACTGCCTGAACCAGGCATATGCGCAGTTAAGGTACAGGCGTGGTTAAGGCAAGCATGGTTACTCTTGTGATGTTGGAACAAGCGTGGCTGAGGCCCCAGTGTTTCAACTATTTCCCCAGGTGGTACATTACATGATTCTCCTATGCAGGGATAAATCCTGAAACAGAGCAGAGGATTCACCACTCTGCATAGGAGAGCTGTTTCAAGTTTCCAGTTCCAGCATGCTGCCTGCAGCAAAGTCAGAAAGTGAGAACTCTGCAGGTAGAAGTATCAATCCGAACAGCAGGTTATCTGCTGGTGTTGGAGCTGGTTTCTTTGGGTCTGAGGATTACTTAAACAGTAAATGAGATAGAATGTCAATGTTCACCAATATCGGGGCTTTCTTGTTTGGTTTTTACAATTTTGCTATCTATGTCTTTACTTCCCCAATGCCCATGTACTATTGTACTTTGCACCCCATTTCTATGCTAATGATCACCAGGGCATAGATTCGTATGACAGATTCATAATTACTGTGTTTTTTTGCAGATGAGCCAAGACTGTGAATAGGAACACTAGACTTCCTTCAAAATCTACAATACCGTATCAGATATAACAGAGCACCTCTCTTCTGCTCGAAGGAAAGGGTGACACTTGGAACAGAGTAGATTTTGGAGAGACATCTGCAACAGCATTTGGCTTTCATTCAAACTACAGAGCTTTACTAGAGTTTGACACCAACATCAGTGACAAGAGGAAGGGCAATGATCACCCACATAATAGTCCAAATATGAAATGACAAACAATACACAGATGCATTTGGATGCCAAGAGGATAGCACTTGAGAAGCTTTCGGTGGTAGTTCACGAGTTGTACATATGCAGTTAGAGATGCTATGAAGGTACTGTTATTAAAGTGGAGTGGGGCATTGAAATACCAGAGAATGCTCTGTTCAAGGACAGATAAGGTGGGCACAGTCTTTATGTGAAGGATGCAGTGAAAGCCTCACATACACAGGGGATTATAGGATATGCAGAAGTGTTCAGCCACTCACTATGTGCTGTTAGACTGCTATTCAGGACACCTTGACAAAATGGAAAGCCCCACCAAAGTATATAGCATGTGTCCATGGAAATGGCCTCATGCCGGCTGTCTTGCTTGGTGATAGATGTTTTTTTTATCTGATCACACATGCACATCCGCCTGTAAAACTTTTTTTTAGAGCGCCTTATTGAATCCCACACAGATGAATTAATAAATCTGGTTTATTATTCTAATATAAGAAAAGCTACACATGTGAGAGGGGACGCACCTCAAATGGCATTCAATGGAATGCTGAACTTGAACAATATGTTTCAAGTCAGTATTCTACCAGAATGTCACGTGCCAGCAGCTTTGAGATGTTAGCAGATCACATGCTGCCCACTCATTCCATATGCAGAGTACTGTGTGGCCAACTCGGCATAGTGCTTAACATGCAACATTATTTTTGCATTCCAATATGGCCACCACGTTACTTCCAAACGTCACATCCATCTTACAACAGTAAAATGTTTTATAAAATGCTGAATGGAAAACATAAAAACATTCCACCCATCACTTTTTTTTTTCAAAGTCTAAACCACTGGCAATCACGTGCATTTCAGCCCATGTTATGCTCACTACACAACTTCAGAGAGAAACCAGGAATATGCAAATCTATGTCCTGCTCCCATAGGAACAGTCCAGCCCAAACTGCACGGCAAATTTCTTTACACAGTACAAACAACCTCAGACCCGGTGCAGTCCATTTCTCAGTCATCATCAAGGCGTGTGTCTGGACCCCAGTCAGCACAAACCCCATGCCTGGGCATAACAGCTACACCGAACCCTTGCATTAATCAAAATACGAAGGCGATAGGTGAAATGTTTTCAAAAGTCTCACTTCCTGGGAACTGTTCAGGCAACATTCTAGCCCATCATTTTTCACCCACTGTGCAACTATAGCAAAAAATATCGTTACAGTTGCACAGCAAAATACTGCTTTCAGTTTATTTTTGCATTACAAATAAAAAAAAAAACGTTACTCTATATGTATGTGTAGCAAAATGGTTTCCACCAAAATATTTCACTTTTCATCACATGGGGCCCGATTCACAGAACTAATTTAGGACAAAATCCTAAACTTACTACTTTTGGTATTCACAGAAGTTAGGATTTTGTCTTAAGTTTGTCTTAAGACAGACTTAAGACAGACGTAAGTTAGGAATTTGTCTTAAGTCTGTCTTAAGACAAACTTAAGACAAAATCCTAACTTCTGTGAATACCAAAAGTAGTAAGTTTAGGATTTTGTCTTAAGTTAGTTCTGTGAATCGGGCCCCTAGTTTTTGAACCTTTAGTGTGGGTGAATCTCGCCCACGGTAACTGGGCTGGGCATGCTTAACACAAGTGTCTGCCTTTAAGATGCGGCCCCTGCAATCAAGATAGTGTAAGGGACACTTAGCTGATGGGCTTGTGCAGGTGTGCATTGGAGGTTACCATTATGACCAGCCTCGTAATTGAGCACAGGGAGCCAGGCGCAGGAGGGACTATGCAACGATATGTGCTGCTCTGGGGTAGGTCTTATTATATTTGTAAGGATTTGTAGATAAGACAGTAGGGTTCACCAGAAACATATATAGTACTTCACTGTGTTATACACATAGGTGAAATCTGCCTTAAAGTACATTTTTGCTCCACTTAAACCTACACAATCCAGCAAGGTGTCAAACTGGGGCAAAACATTTATGCAGAGTTTGAATACACAGGTCCCAATATATGTGTACAGGTCATCAGGAATTGTCATTTATCTCGCTTAGCACAGAATCAGATTCCAGACCTTTTTTACACCTACTGAGCCAAGTTAATTACTTTGCTCCCCAGCAGAGGGAGCAAAAGGCCTTCCCACACAAAGAGGGCAATTATCAATGATTGATTCAGTTCCTGAGAAGGAAGGGGTTAGGAGGGGAAAATCGGTATCTGATAATAAACTTTATCACTACACCTGGGTTGTGTCAGGCCAGGCCCACTGAAGAAAGAAGGAAAACCAGATATCTGAAGCCAACACAGGAGGGGAAAGGTATCTGGCAGTAATGTCAGCTAGGGTGGAGATGTGGCCCTCAAAGGAGCTCTTCCCAGAGAAATCTTATGCGCCACTTTGGATTGTCTCAGAATACTGTGTAGGTGGGTTGGGACAAGGTGGAGGGATGACGTGGCATTTTAGGATTAATCAGTGGTGTCAGCATTCTAGAACTTTCTACCTCAACTTATACACTTCTGCACAAGAGAGAGACCGTGAACAATACCCTGGATGGCAACAGCAGCAGAATCATTGACAACTGGAAGGAGAAACCGCCTGATGCCCTGCTAAAGACTGTCAGCAGCTAACCTCAAGAACTAGATGGGTATCTCAAGGGCCAGTGGTGGTGGTTCCTTTAAACTCGCTGAAGTGCAGTTTGGATGAGGTCAAGTGCCCTGCCAGACACCAGGAGGCCCTGAGGCTTGGGATTATAGACAGGAGGTGTTCTGCTGGCTGGTAGCAAAGGGGCTGTACAAGATGCCCTGACCAGCAGTAGAGCAGCACAGGGAGAGTAAAGGACTGATGCAATTAGCAAGAAACCTAGCTTCCCAGAAAGTGCATCAGGAGGCCTGTCGAAAAGGTTCTTGGTGGCTAGACAAACAATGCACCAAGGAGAAAAACAATCCAAAGATCTTTAAAATCAGCCCAAGATGGCCACTGTGAAAGATTTGACCTTTGAATGTCTGGAGGTACAAAGAAATTAGCGTGTGTGTGCTCAGCCCTACTTCTAAGTTTATCCCCCCGATGTGGGTCATGGCCCTGGAGACAGCGTAGACTTCAAGTCATTAAATCCCTGGGAGCGTGTGCATAGGGCCCCCTTCCCCAAATGTGAATTACCCTCAGGATCCCCACCTATCTCCCATGGGGTCGAAGTAGAAAGAACATGCTCTACGAGGCCAGTGCTGCAATAACAGGTCCCTGGACCACATCTACAGGACCCTGACTAGAAAATGCGGGGTTGGAACAGGATACAACCATCGCCGGGGGCTG
This sequence comes from Lissotriton vulgaris, assembly GCF_964263255.1. Lineage (NCBI taxonomy): Eukaryota > Metazoa > Chordata > Amphibia > Caudata > Salamandridae > Lissotriton > Lissotriton vulgaris. Next base: position 822,333,876 of record NC_141687.1, read on the forward strand.
GGACCCCATCCCTCGGGATGGGCTGATCTGCTTTGCTCCACACCTGTGGACAGGAGCAGAGAAAAGTACTGAGGCTCCTGCTACATGGGAGGGCACAATTGCTGCAGCCAGGAGAGGGCTCCGTGCATTGTATCAGAGTTAAATGAGGCCGCAAGTGCCCCGGGTGAAACTGGGGCACCCCAAATAAAGAAAAAGAATTAGGAGAGCAGAACCGGCAGCAAGAAAACCCCCTGGTTCACCTACGAACTTAAGGAATCCAAGAAGAACTGCCGCACCCTCGAGAAAGCCTGGCGGCTCGACGAGACCACAGACAACAGGACCGCCCTCAAGCACGCCACCCGCAAACACCACCAGCTGATCCGCGCCACCAAGAAGTCGGCACTCAAAGAACGACTGGACAACAACGCCCACGACAGCAAGGAACTCTTCAGCATCGTCAAAGAGTTCTCCAACCCCAGCGCCGGAAACAACAACATCGCTCCCTCACAAGACCTCTGCGACTCACTCGTCTCGTTCTTCCACAGCAAGATCGCAGACATACACAACAGCTTCGACGCACAGACCACGAAACCCTACCGCCGAACCAACGCCCGACACCTCCACCCTCTGCAACTGGACCCCGATCAACACCGAAGACACCAACCGCACGATGAACTCCATCCACTCCGGATCACCAACCGACCCCTGTCCACACCACGTCTTCAACAAAGCCGACGCCATCATCGCACCCCATCTCCGGGACATCATCAACTCCTCCTTCCACACCGCCACCTTCCCGGAGAGCTGGAAGCACGCCGAGCTAACCGCCCTCCTGAAGAAACCAACGGCGGACCCCACCGACCTCAAAAACTACGTCCCATCTCGCTCCTTCCCTTTCCGGCCAAAGTCATCGAGAAGACCGTCAACAGACAGCTGGCCACCTTCCTCGAGACGAATGGATCCCTCGACCCCTCGCAGTCCGGGTTTCGGACCAACCACAGCACTGAGACCGCCCTAATCACAGCCACCGACGACATCAGAACCCGGATTGACAACGGGGAAACAGCGGCCCTCATCCTCTTGGACCTCTCTGCGGCGTTTGACACAGTCTGCCACCGCACCCTAGTGAAGCGCCTCAGCAGCATCGGAATCCGAGAGAAAGCACTGGAGTGGATCATCTCGTTCCTCGCCGGAAGAACCCAGAGAGTCTGCCTCCCCCTGTTCAGATCCGAGGCCACCGAAGTCATCTGCGGCGTACCACAAGGATCTTCACTCAGTCCAACCCTCTTCAACGTCTACATGAGCCCCCTCGCAGCGATCGCACGCCAACATGACCTCAACATCATTTCCTACGCCGACGACACCCAGCTGATCCTCTCCCTCACCAACGACCCCACCACTGCCAGAGCCAACCTACACGAAGGGATGAAAGACGTCGCCGACTGGATGAGGAGCAGCCGCCTTAAACTGAACTCAGACAAGACGGAAGTCCTCATCCTGGGATCATCACCCTCCGCCTGGGACAACTCCTGGTGGCCCCCGGCCCTGGGCACCGCCCCCAAGCCAACGGACCATGCACGCAACCTGGGCTTCATCCTGGACTCCTCCCTGTCGATGACCAGACAAGTCAACGCCGTCTCATCTTCGTGCTTCAACACCCTGCGCATGCTCCGCAAGATCTTCAGATGGATCCTCACCGAAACCAGGAAGACCGTCACCCAGGCACTCGTCACCAGCCGACTGGACTACGGGAACACCCTCTACGCCGGAACCACAGCCAAACTTCAAAAAAGACTCCAGCGCATCCAGAACGCCTCCGCACGACTCATCCTGGACATCCCCCGACACAGCCACATCACCGGACACCTGAGAGACCTGCACTGGCTCCCCGTCAGCAAGAGAATCACGTTCAGACTCCTGACGCACGCACACAAGGCTCTCCACGACCTGGGCCCCAAGTACCTCAACGACCGCATGACCTTCTACACGCCCGCCCGCCAGCTACGATCAACCAGCCACGCCCTCGCACCACACATCCGCAGAGCCACCGCCGGAGGAAGATCCTTCTCCTACCTGGCAGCCAAGACCTGGAACTCCCTCCCCACCCACCTTCGGCGAACCCAGGACCATCTCTCCTTCAGGAAACAGCTCAAGACCTGGCTGTTCGAGCAGTAACATACCCCCCCAGCGCCTTGAGACCCTCCGGGTGAGTAGCGCGCTTTATAAATGCAGTGATTGATTGATTGAGATGAAAGAAAATTCGAGGCTGCCAAGAGTACAGAAAGTGGCAGGAATGGAAGTGTAATAAATGTACTTTTCTTTTTTCAAAGAGAAAATACTGACTGGACAATGATTTGAGTGTTGCTGTTGCGTGCCAACGAATGGAAATTACTGGCCCACACCACCTCCCCCAAGTATGCCTCGGACTGCTCTGCTTCACTACTTTGAGAGTCAAGTGCTACAATGTGGTACTTGGTTCTCAGTAAGGAGTAAATTGGGGACCTGAGCAGGACTCACAACTAATATACACATTTCTCACAGTAAGATATCGAGTACGCATTACTGACGAGTGAAAAAAAAATTGAGAAAGCCAAATGTCCTTGCCTTTTGGTTTTGGTAATGCTCGGACTAGCGTTGCACTGCGCAGCAGTGCTCGCACAGCCGAGATTTAATGTTTTTTGTGGTATGGGGGGGCTTGAACCCGCCCCTCTTTGCCATTGGCTGGCTTCCTAAACAGAGGCCAGCCATTGGAGGAGAGGGGCGTCACTCGGTTCAAGCCCTGTCTTTTCCAGATTCGGTGGCATGTTTTTTCTCTTCTTTCTTGTTTTCCTTCTCTCATCTTCCCATTGGCTGGAATTTTACCTTCCAGCCAATGGGAAGAGGAGAGAATGAAAAACACGCCCCCCAATCCCAAAATGATGATGCCTTTCTCCGAGGCATTTCTGTTGGGCCTCAGAGAAACATGGTCTAACGCTGTAGGTGTCCAATACCTTCTTTCCTTTGCCAGACGCTATGCTCTAATAAAGAGATGCCCAAGCTATGTTTTGGAAAAAAGGGGTGGCCCGCTGTCCAGAGCTGCGTAACATCCATATAAGGCACCTTTACCGACGCTCTAAATTCAGCCTCTTCGCTTCGCCCGTGGCTATCCTGAAAACCTGCTTGCGGACTGTCTCACCCGCTGTGCCTCGCACAGCTCATAGAAGCAGGGGCTGGCCCAGACAGCGCTCTGCAGGCGCAGTCAATCTTCTGTTTTCGGACACCATTTCTACTCTGTTTACCTTTAGTAAATTGTATTGGTCCTTCTTCCTCTCGATGATGGTTCTGTGTTTTTCAGCCATGAGTCTCGAGTCCCTGCCTTGCACAGATCCACCCTCGTGAGCCACAGCAGCGTCCTTTCACAATCGCCGCGGTATCCCGGGTGGGATGTGGGTGACACGTGTTATGGAACGCACTTCGAATTTGGAGTATACCTGCTAAGTGCCCCCCAGGTCATGTGTGAAACCATAAACCAGTCCAGCTTTTAGGCCAGAGTTAGTTTACAGTCAAGGAGCCTTACCGGGGGTTGTTTTCTAAGTTTAGCCATTGCTTACTTCGAGTTTCAGCCCGCAGGCTGGCCGCTGTTCGCGCACTGTTGGCGGCGTCTTAGTTTTCTCTTTTTAAGATTTCTCGCATGTAGCTCAGAGAATTTGTGCAAAAGAACAGGAGGCAGTTGATGCTTTAAATAAAGCAATCCATGATAACCATAATACGTTAGAAGCCAAAGCCCTATTAGACAAAATAGAAAAAGAATTACAAACGTTTGACAACACAATAAACTATAGGATCAATAAGTTTGAAAAAGTCTGTAAAGCATTCAATCTTGAAACTGTTTATCCCTACCTAAGGGAAGACTATTACACTCAACAGGAATCCTGTAGAGCTCTCTCCCAATACCAAGGAAGATCTAAAAACTGTTTCCTCACTTTTTCGGAGAGTTCATACTCAGATTCCTCTGGAGATCCAGACTCCAGAGAAGGTACATCAAAACGTTCAAATTCTTTTTTAGAGAAAGGCGAAGGCAGAGGCCGGGTAAGGTTCAAACCCCAACAACAAGCATGGCAGATGAGAACTCGCAACAAGATCTATTTCAAGACAGAACAAACTCTTCGATCATCAATCTCTCTTCCAAACAGCTTACCATACATGAAAGATCAGTCCTAGAATTAGGGATAAAATGTGTTCCTTCGACAAATACAGACATAATAAATCTTAAAATAGAGGCACAAGATCTATTTAGAAAAATACGACTAAAGGCTTTTTTTCATAACAAAGAAATTACAAAATCACCAGAACCTTCTAATCTATCAAATAAGTCTACTTTCACTCCGACAGCACAAATGGTTCCCAAACAAATAATGGCGTTTGAGCATGCAGTCCTGTCATCACTCACGCAGTTAGGCCAACAAAAAACTTTTTTTAGAAGAAATATTTCAAAAGACCAGCAGGCAGCAATCAAAAACTTAAGTGAGGATACGTCCATAGTGGTTAAGCCGGCCGACAAGGGGGAAGCCCTGGTAGTTTGGCAAAAAGATAAATACATAAAGGAGGCAACTAGTCAAATTGATAACACAGAATGGTACAGGAAAATACCAGAAGATCCAACCAACAGAATTCAAACAGAAATTCTCATTAAACTCAAAGAAGGACTGGACGAAGGCATATTGGGCCCAAAGGAATTTGATTATATGAGCAAAAAAAAAAACACGCACTCCTGTGATCTATTTCCTGCCCAAAGTGCACAAAAATCTACATGCGCCACCCGGAAGACCGATCGTCTCCGGGTGTGACTCGGTTTTAGAACCAATAGCGAAATATGTAGATGTTTTTTTAAAACCCTTTTTGAGTGATGTAAAATCCTATATCAAAGACACAGCTGATTTCATCAGAAAAGTAGAGAATCTTCCATTTGACGAAAATAAAGAACTGTTGGTTGCTTTTGATGTAAATTCATTGTACACCAAGATCCCTCAAGATGAAGGACTTGAGGCGATTGAGTTCTTCCTAGAGACTAGGCCAAAACCACAGAGAGTGCCCACAAAATTCATAATTGAATTGGCTACCATGGCCTTAAAACGAAACTACTTCCGATTTATGGACACTTTGTACATGCAGGTGAAGGGCACTGCCATGGGGTGTCCTTATGCCCCAGAGATGGCAGTGCTCTTCATGACCCTGTACGAAGAAAGATTTGTCTATCAAAACAATCCATATAGCGAACACATTCAAAAGTGGTATCGCTATATAGATGATATCTGGTGCCATTGGAATGGGACCTCGGAACAACTAGCCCAGTTCCATGAATGGCTCAACAGTAGGCACCCTGATATCAAATTCAGCACGACACACAGTGATTCACGCTTAACGTTCCTAGACGTTGAGGTCTTTCACCAAAATAAAGCATTAATGACTACACTACACCGAAAACCAACAGATAAGAACACTATTCTCCACTACCGGAGCTTTCACCCAAAAAAGCTTAAAAGAGAACCTACCATATAGCCAACTATTAAGAATTCGAAGAAATTGTTCTAGAAAAGAAGATTACCTGACACATGCAGAAATCTTCTGTGAACAACTAATGAAACGAGGCTACCCCAAAAAGATGTTGAAGCGCGCAACAAAACGTGCATGGTTTACACCAAGGGAAGAGCTGTTGACCAATAAAGTAAAAAAACCATCAGAACAGTTGGTATGTGTTACAACATTTGGTCCACTCACAAATCGATAATTTTGAAGAACTGGCATCTGTTGTTAAATCTTGATGCTCCATTAGCAAAACCCATGTTTGCACTCAAAAAAAAAAAAAAAGAAATCTAGGTCAACAACTAATACGAGCAGATCTTGGTACATCAAAAGCAAAAAGTGACCTCCGCGCCTTATGGAACTTAAGCCCAGTGCAAGGACACCATAAGTGTAGCACATGTATAGCATGTGCAAGTACCATAGAAGGGACTATGTTTGAGCACAACAACATAAAATGGAGCCATAAAGAGTTCACCAACAGCAAAAGCAAAAATATTGTTTACGTAATATTGTGCCAATGTAATAAAATTTACATAGGAAAAACGAACCAGCAAATCACACAAAGATTGGCACAACACCGCTCTAGGATCAAACAAAAAGTAATAACTGCACCCATGGTTCAACATTTTATTGATAAAAACCATACCGAGAAAGATCTAAGGTGGTCGGTTCTCTCCGGAATAAAAGCTCCATTAAGAGGAGGTAATGTGGAAACGCTGTTACTCAGGAGAGAAGCGTATTTAATCATGAAGTTTAACTGCGTGGATACAGGACTGAATGAACAACTAGAAACTTAAAGATATCAATGTGTCCTCTGTAGAAAACACTAGCAACTAAATAAGTCAGGACTACATCTCCCATAACCCTCGAAACACATGACAAGAATAAAACCAACCAGTCATGTGACCAGCACTGTGAAACTAACCGTTCAACACAGAAGCCGGCTGGAAGATATCGGAAACCTTGAACAACCCCTCAGGTAAGATAACAACCGAGGGGATTATATTAGCAAAGACGGAATGCAAAACTAAAACGATTCTCTAGTTTTTTCAGCTACATGCGAGAAATCTTAAAAAGAGAAAACTAAGACGCCGCCAACAGTGCCCGAACAGCGGCCAGCCTGCGGGCTGAAACTCGAAGTAAGCAATGGCTAAACTTAGAAAACAACCCCCGGTAAGGCTCCTTGACTGTAGACTTGTGGAGAAGTGTGGCTCACTGGTTAGAGGAGGCAGACCTGGAGGCAGAGGTCAGCCCGGGACCAGGGTTCAATTCCCGGCTCGGCGGGGTCTTGAGTCCTAAAATGTCCATGGACTTGACAATTCTCGCTCCGGTGCCTACTCGATTCACGATCTCACACTCTGCGACTCTGGGCAATAGCTTGCTTAATCTCCACAACGGCCCCTCGCGGCGGGATGCCTGGCTTTCACCTTGCGGATACCCTGCCGGGGTTATCTCACAGGGGAATACCAGGACGGGTTCCCTAAGCAAGTGCTTAGAAACCGGTTGGTGATTTGCGCTATATAAATTCCTGTACATTTACATTTACATTTACATAAACTAACTCTGGCCTAAATTTTTGTCACCGGTACAGACCCAGCCGCTTTTTTGCATCTAATGAAGCATGGCTAAAGAAAACAGAAAAAAGAAAAATAGAACTCCAATTGAAGACCCGCTCTCACAGAGTAAATAGGTAAAATGATGTCCTGACATTTCACCGATTTTAGTAAAAATGAAAAGAGACCCATTGTTCAAATAAATTGAACGCATATACGATGTGCCCTTTACCTCTGCAGAACGACTTACTAGTCAGAAGCGCTATTACAGACAGAAGAACTACTCTCTGCGGAAAGGTAGAAATTATATGCAACTATCCGAAGAGTACCGATTCAATATTAGAGAGAGGCCCCTTTTACAAATATTCCATGTTGTTTTTACACAGGTACCCACCTAACCCACGCCCTGAAGAAGAGCCTGACTATTAAACACACAGGCTTGGAAACGCGTCGGCGTTTTTTTGGTTCACCAGAATAAATGAACTTTAATTAGCGCAAAGTTGGTTTGAACAATAGACTGCAAATTATGACCAATATCTAACCGTCATAAAATTTTACGTTTGCGCTACTAGACCTCAAATATAAAAAGTGGTTATGAAAAAGGTCTAGTGTTGAAATTAGTTAGTAGGGTACAGTTCACTTTTTCCTCATGGATATGTATATTGTGCAAATTGTTTTTTGTAAATGTTTTTTGTATATTTGTAACATAAGTGTTTGTTCACACAGTTGAATGTAAGTATTGTACATAGGACATACCCACTTGTGTATGACAAAGCAAATTCCCAGACAAGTAGAACAATCCACACAAGTGATGCAACTTGTATTTTTCATAAAAACAAACTATAACACCCACTGATTAAATACGGTGGTGTACAAAAAATCTGCTCAAAATAAAAAAGTGGCAGAACCAAAAAGCGACTGGGTCCTCAATTATTATTCACAATAGTATGGTGTCCTACCCAGCGCTCAATAGGACACAACCCTCCTTTGTGTTTCCAGAGATATTTATTAGAGCGCCACTAGAAAACTGCATATACCAGAATGCAACGGGTCCTTAGCTAAAAACCCGGGACTTTCTGAAGGCGTCACTCATGTCATGGGGGGCACACCGGTCTCCGGAGGAGTATGCAGTGCATCACTCAACGTTCCCCGGTGTGCTCCTCGCCGCAGGGTCGCAGGAGGTGTCACTGTCGGGTTTGTTGTGAGGTCCGGGGCCGCAGCCCCCATCCCTACGTCACGCGCAGCTTCCCGCCCACTGACAGCCAAGATGGCGGTGGAAGAGTGCAAGAGCCGCGCAAGCATTGACAGCTCCTGAGGTGAGGAGGGGGTCCCGGAGGGAGGGTCAGGGGCCGGAGGATGTGGAGCTACCTGGGCCAGCACCGGGTGGTAAAGGACACAGCATTACTACCCCCTCCTGCCCGCGAGCAGGGGTGGATGACTGGGGCCGGTCTAACGGTTCCGATCTCACAGGAAGAACATGCACTCCGGGAAGCTATGGTTTGGGTGGACGAGTGACTGGGGGCCGAGAGAGTCTACCGCCCCCAAAAATATAGGTGCTACAGGTGGTGCATGCTCAGAGTGTGCCGGCGCCCCAATACATCGTGACACAGAAGCCAGCGAGGAGCAAGTCAGACTAGAGTGCCAAGCATCTAAGGTGTAGGTAAGAGAAGAGGGTGAGCGCAGGGATGTAAGTAATAGGGTGCTAGCAGGATTTAGAGGTAGCGAGAGACAGCATGAGGAAGGCAGCCGGAATGGGAAAGGTGTAAAAAAAGCAACAGGGACCTGGGTGAGAAACTACCCAAGGACTGAGTGATTGCATGGGAATGAAACAATCATTGATAGGATGAGGTAGTGACAGGTGAGAAAGCAGAGAAAGAAAGGGATCAGAATAAGATAAAAAAGGAAGAGAAACGAGGCAAAGCAGTAAGAGCGACAAACATCTCCTAGGAAGTGCTCGCTTTTCTGCCCCCCCACCCCCCTGATCCTCTTTGTGCTCGCTTTCTGCCCCACCCACCCACCCACCCACCTGTTCCTTGTTGTGCTCGCTTTTCTGTCCCCCCCACCTCCCTGTTGCCTTGTTGTGCTTGCTTTTCTGCCCCCACCCCCCTGCCCCTCGTTCTGCTCGCTTTTCTGCCCCCCATCCCCCTGATCCCTCGCTCTGATCGCTTTTCTGCCCCCACCCCCTGTTCCTCGTTGTGCTCGCTTTTCTGCTCCCCCCACCCCTGTTGCCTTGTTGTGCTCGCTTTTCTGACCCCACCCCCCTGCCCCTCGTTCTGCTCGCTTTTCTGCCCCCCCCCACCCCCCTGTTCCTCGTAGTGCTCGCTTTTCTGCCCCCAACCCCCCGTTGCCTCGTGCTCGCTTTTCTGCCCACCCACCCCTAGTCCCTCGTTGTGCTCGCTTTTTTGCCCCCCACCCCCCCGGTCGCTCGTTGTGCTCGCTTTTCTGCCCACCCCCCGTTGCCTCGTTGTGCTCGCTTTTCTGCCCCCCCACCCCCGTTGCCTCGTTGTGTTCGCTTTTCTGCCCCCCCTGTTCCTCGTGTGTGTGTGGGTAGTTGTGTGTGTGACTGTGTGTGTGTGGGGGCTCTTTTGTATGTGTGGGGGGCTGTGTGTGTGTGGGGGGGCTCTGTGTGTGTGTGTGTGTGTGTGTGTGGGGCTCTGTGTGTGTGTGTGGCTCTGTGTGTGTGTGGGGCTGTGTGTGTGTGTGGGGGGCTCTGTGTGTGTGTGGGGTGGGGCTGTGTGTGTGTGTGTGTGTGTGTGTGTGGGGTTGTGTGTGGGGGCCTCTGTGTGTGTGGGGGGCTCTGTGTGTGTGGGGGGCTCTGTGTGTGTGTGTGGGGGGCTCTGTGTGTGTGTGGGGGGGCTCTGTGTGGGGGGGGGGCTCTGTGTGTGTGGGGGCTCTGTGTGTGTGGGGGGGCTGTGTGTGTGTAGGCGGCTCTGTGTGTGGGGGTCTCTGTGTGTGTGGGGGTCTCTGTGTGTGTGTGGGGGGCTCTGTGTGTGGCTCTCTGTGTGTGTGTGGCTCTGTGTGGCTCGCTGTGTGTGTGGCTCGCTGTGTGTGTGGCTGTGTGTGGGGCTCGGTGTGTGTGTGTGGGGCTCTGTGTGTGTGGCTCTGTGTGTGTGTGGCTCTGTGTGTGTGTGTGTGTGCGTGGCTCTGTGTGTGTGTGCGTGGCTCTGTGTGTGTGTGCGTGGCTCTGTGTGTGTGTGCGTGGCTCTGTGTGTGCGTGGCTCTGTGTCTGCGAATACTCTCTACTACTCTCTACTGCTCACCTATTGCCATTGTAAATGACAGTACCATTTATTTCTTTTTTAACAAAAAAATGAAAAAAAATGTCATGAGCAATGCCAATAGCTCTACCTTCAATAATGCCGAGACCATTGCATTGTAAATGCTTGTTGTTGATGCTGTTCAGCATCTGCAAAATGAAAAATAAATAGGTAATTCCTGATGATGTCTAAAGAATAAGATGGCTTGAAAAAAAGATGGTTAAGAACAGAAAGAAGGTGACATTAAAAGACCGTAGGCAGGAGCAGAAACCTAGGATGAAGAACCAGGCAATTATGACAAATCAATTTTCAATTATTCACAAGGAAAATACTGCTGCATGTCTACAATGGCAGGACTCAAATGCAATGAAAAAGGGAATACATTTTAAACATACTGTCTGATTAAACGATACTGGATTTAGTAAGGCTCAAAGCAAGCAGGTCATATGGTATACACGCTTCACTTCAGAGGATGGTTAGGGCGAAAGTAGCAGCATTATGGGCCATTCTTCTGGTTAGTGTAATGTATGATTGTCAAGCTGTTTTAAACTGCTTTTATGTCATGCTTCGAATGTTTAATGTTTAGAACGTTGGGAGGAGACAGAGGCAGTGGTGGTTTGGAGCCAGTGTCAGATGTTCCTTCCCAGCTCATCCTGTCTAAGCCTGTACATGAAAATAAGTTAACCTACCTGAAGAGTGACTTCCTTTTAGTGGCAATGAGGTGTTCCACAGGACGACACCTCAACACCCCAGCATGTGTCCAACTTCCTCGATCTGGTTTCTCCTCACAGTTCTATCATTGTTGTTCGCCTTATCAACGAATCTCAGGAATGACTAAAGACATTTTCCTTACGAGCTCATGTATTGTCCAGTAGGGTAGGTTGGAGGACAAACCCATTTGTACAGTTGGAAAATATAATGTCCACTCACTTTTCCTTTACTCTTCCGTTCCCGTCAGTTTTTTTCCCCGCCGTTGCCGCCCCCCCCGGCCTCTCTCCCCCAGTACGACCAGCGTGACTGGCCCACTCTAGCCAGCTCCAGCCTCTCAGCTGTCCAGCCCTCCCCAACCCAGACTTAATGGCGGCTGCGCGCAGTGGGCACGCCAAAGGTAAGCCTGTCTGCGCCACGACCGCAGCAAGCACCAGGAACTCTGGATCGCCGCCCCACCAATGATACGACCCAGCGGCACTCCACGCACTCAACCCAGGTCGCAACAACAACTGAATGCTAGCATCACCGGCCGACACCCACGGACGCTTCAGCTGTCACCGCTGCCGGCACACATTTAGCACCGCCAAGAACACGGACCCAGCGAAACCCGCCCACAAGAACACAACCAAACCGAAGACCCTGCAATGCATCCTCCTGAAAGTCCGATCCCTTCACAAACACGCCACCAAAATCTGTGACCTCTTTGACAGCACCACACAACAGACTTAGCGTTCCTCATCGAAACCTGGACCAACACCACCTAGGAACCGGACATCGCCATCGCCATTCCTCAAGAATACAAGAACTCCAGGAAAGACCGCCCCACCCACCCGGGAGGAGGAATCGCCATCGTCCACAAATCCTCCCTCTGCCTGAGCACACTCCCCGACAAGCCCACAAACCTGATGGAACACCTTCACTTCAAAATATTGGCCAGCCGCAACACCACCCTCAGAGGAACCCTCATCTACGGCCCCCCCTGGACCCGGCAGACATTTCGCCAACTCCCTCATGGATATCATCTCCCCGCAGGCCATCGCATCCACCAACTACACCCTGCTGGTAGACCTCAACTTCCACATAGACAACCAACTGGACCCCAACACCAGATTCCCCTGTGGGGGACCTCCACAACATTGGACTCCGCAAGATCGTGACCGAACCCACACACTCCGCAGGACACTCCCCTGACCCCCTCTTCACAACAGGAAACTCCATCACCTTCAGCCACACCACTGACCATCGATGCGTCCACTTCATCTTCAGAACACCCACCATCCACAGACACCAGCAACTGCTCCCACAAAGAAACTGGACCAGAATCACAAATAACCAGCTCACCTCCTCACTCAGCAACTCCACCCCAAAGATCGCGGGATAAGACAACCCCAACACGGCAGCACAAACCCTGCACAGATGGATCTCTGTGTGATGTGATGGGGTTTTTATAAAGCGCAGGTTGCACTCCAAAGAGCATCTTTGCGCTTAGAAGAGATTTAATGACCCTGGTAGTTATGGAGAGAAAGGGGTATCTAGACTAGGTTTTTACATTGCTGTTCAGAAAGAGTGAAGATCCAGGTTTTGAGACCCTTTCTGAAGGTTGTTTCTGTGGGGATTTGACGGAGATGAGAGCGAAGAAGGTTCCAGGCCTTGGAGCTTAGTACCGCCAGGGATTTTCCTCCTTTCGTTTTAAGTCTAAATTTGGGAATAGTGAGAAGATTAGCCCCTTGGGACCTGAGGCATCGTGTGGGGCTGTAGTGCTTGAACATTTTCTTTATGTAGATGGGTTCATTTCCATTGAAAGCCCTGAAAGTGATCAGTAGAATTTTGAAGAGCACCCTTTTGTGGATGGGCAGCCAGTGTAGGATGTTCATTGCTGCTGAGGTTCTCTTTTTCCATCCTTACACTAGTCTGGCTGCAGCATGTTGTACAATTTGTAATTTGTGGCAGACTTCTCTGTTTGTCCCTGCATAAAGACTATTACAGTAGTCGATGCGGGAGGTAATGAGGGCTACAGCGACCGTTTTCCTTGCGGAGATGGGAATGAGGTCGAAAAATGTCCTGAGCCCTTTAATAATTCCGAAGCAGGTCCCTGCTACGGCAGTGGCTTGTTGTTTGAAGCTCAGGGAGGGGTCAAATCTGATCCCTAGGTTACGGACTGAGGAGGCAGTACTTGGGGGGACAATTGCGTCCTCAGGCCACCAGGATGTGGGTTGAAAGGTATTTCCTTTGCCGAAGGATAGAATTTTGGTTCTCTCAGTATTGCACTTAAGGTGATTTAAATTCATCCATTTAAACGTGGTGGTAAGGCAGTTTTGGAGCTTTGTTTCGGCTTCACAGGTGTCATTCTCTAGCACCAGAATGAGCTGCGTGTCGTCAGTGTATGCAATGGTATCTATGCCAAAGGATGAGATGAGGGTGATAAGTGGAGCTATAAATATATTGAAAAGTGTGGGGCTCAGGCAGGAGCCTTGGGGGACTCCAGAGCCTACTAACTTTTCTTCTGACCTGTACTGTCCTAGGACCACCACTTGTCTCCTATTTGCAAGGAAGCTTTTTATCCAGCTCAGTGCAGTTCCGGTAATTCCTGCCGCGGCTAGACGGTCCAGCAGAATGGTATGGGACACCGTGTCAAAAGTCACGGACAGGTCTAGCAGGACCAGGACTGCTTTCTTTCCCTGATCTAGTGCTGCACGGAGGGTTTCAGAAGAGAATATTAGGGCTGATTCTGTTGAATGCTGAGCTCTGAAGCCAGCTTGGTTGGGATGCCAGATGTTATTGGCTTCCAAGAATGCAGTGAGTTGTTTATTGACAGCTTTCTCAGTAAGTTTGCAAAAAGCTGGGAGTAGGGAAATGGGGCGAAGATTTGTGAGGGTAGAAGGGTCCGGTAGCGTTTTTGTTTTTTTTTTGCAAGGGTTTGACTGCTGCGAGTTTCCATTCTTCGGGGACCAGACTGTGGTTCAGTGAGGAATTTATGGTGCTGTTAATGAGTGGGTTGGCAATCTCTATTAGTGAATGGAGCACCAGCCGGGGACAGGGGTCGAAGGGGGATCCAGATTTAATTTTGAGGATTTCTATTTGAGATTCTTCTTGGCTTATAGGTTGAAAAGAGGTCAGGGTAGGAGTTGTTAGGCTGGAATTGATTGCCTTGCTCTCCTCATGGTTATGAGGTTACGGGAAGTCTTTGATCAGCGTTAAGATTTTACCCTCAAAGAAGTCTGCAATGGTGTTGCAGAGGATCTGTGAGGGGGGGGATGTCTTTCTGCATGGTTTTAGGATTGGTGAATGTATTCACAATGTTAAAAATTTCTTTTTGCTTGTTATTGCTTTTATTTATGGCTTCCGTATATTAATCTTTTTTGGCCGTTTTGATCAAGCCGTGATATTGACGACTGGCGATTTTATACACGTCTTGGTCTGCATAGTTAAGTCGCCACTTTCGTTCGAGCGCCCTAACCTTCCTTTGTTCCTCTTTTAGGGTGGGAGAGAACCACGGGGCAGTGGGTCTTTGTTTTCTCCTGGTCCTTAGACAGGGAGGGATAGACTCCTGGCCCTTTATGAGAGTGTTGATCCATTCCCTAAAAGCCTGGCTGTCTTTGTCAGGAGCTCCTGACGGAGTCGGTCTGGATTTGCCTGCTCTTGTTAGGAAGTCTGATTGCCCAATCAGATCTTTCCAGCAGGGTACTACCATGGCAGGCCCTGATGGGACATTAGCTTTTTTGGTCAGAGAGTGGAATATTATAGGGAATTCGAACGGGATATAGCTATGGTCTGTCCAGGTTAATATTTGTGGGGTGTCTACCTTGAGTCCTTCGATATTGGAGCAGATACAGTCAAGTATATGTCCCGCCTTGTGCGTGGCAGAGGTGATAAGAATTTTTAAGCCAAATACATTCATAGTGTCAGTGAAGCAGATTGTGGCCTGGTCTGAGTGAGCATCTAGATGTATGTTGCTATCTCCCAGGATGGTAACATTGGCTGATTTGAGGGCTAGGTTGCCTATAGCTTCACCGATGCCGTTTGTGAAGTCAGTGTGTGTACCAGGTGGTCGGTAAATCAAAGCCCCTGAGAAGGTGAAGGAGTCATGTATTTTTAACGCGAAGCCAACATTTTCTGCCCCTTTAAGGCCTGGTATGTTGAAAGTTTGGCAGTCCAGGGTGTCACGGTAGGCAATAGCAATACCTCCACCCCTCTGAATAGGTCTGTCCTCTAGAGATTAGGTATCCTGGGGGGACGGAGTTAGTTATATCGGGGTTACTATTGGGTGTCAACCACGTTTCCGTCATAAAAAGGCAATCTAGCTTTGTTTCTATTATTAGATCGAAGACATGTGCGGCGTGCTTTCCCATGGACCTGACGTTAATCAGTCCGCACTGTAGATTCCTTACCTGTATAGGTGGTAGATTTCTCATTTGATTGTTGGGACTAAAGCTGTGTTTGCAGAGCCTACAGCTCCAAGATCCTATCCAGGTCGTCATGTCTAGTGGTTGGGTGCAGGACGATGGGTCTGGTTTTAATTTTAGTAGAGCTTCTCTTGTATAGCTAATTATTTGACCGGGGGGATGGCACGAGGCACGGGCGAGGCGCGGACAGGCGCAGACGGGCTTGCCTTTGGCGCACCTTCGGCACGCAGGCGGCACGCCCGCTGCGCGTGTCCGCTGCACGTTTGAGGGGGGCACATTGTTAAGTGAAGGGGGAGGGGGGCGTGCCCTACGTCCGTGGGCGTGGCCTGTGCTCGGGCGGAAAATGGCAGCAAGAACTCCGACTCGCGGCAGCCCTTAGATCGGCAGCGCGGGGAGTTCTAATCAGGTGAGGTGGGGGGGCGTGCTCCTGGGCAAAGTGCAACAGTGCAAAATACAGTTACATTTTAAAAGCAGTTTTTGATAAAATTTGTTAAAATATCTGAAACAGGCTCCCGGCTATCTCGCCTCAGGAGTGGTAAATCTGTAATGCGGGCTTGCAATCAGCTCGCTTTAAGTAGGTTCGCGGAGGGGGGCGTGGCCTACGTCCCTGGGTGTGGCCTGTGCTCGGGCGGAAAATGGCAGCAAGAACTCCGACCCGCGGCAGCCCTTAGATCGGCAGCGCGGGAAGTTTTAATCAGGTGAGGTGGGGGGCGTGCTCCTGGGCAAAGTGCAACAGTGCAAAATACAGTTACATTTTAAAAGCAGTTTTTGATAAAATTTGTTAAAATATCTGAAACAGGCTCCCGGTTATCTCGCCTCAGGAGTGGTAAATCTCTAATGCGGGCTTGCAATCAGCTCGCTTTAAGTAGGTTCGCGGAGGGGGGCGGGGCCTACGTCCGTGGGCGTGGCCTGTGCTCGGGCGGAAAATGGCGGCAAGAACTTTGACCCGCGGCAGCCCTTAGATCGGCAGCGCGGGGAGTTCTAATCAGGTGAGGAGGGGGGGCTTGCTCCTGGGCAAAGTGCCCAGGAGCATTTTAAAAGCAGTTTTTGATAAAATTTGATAACATTTCTTAAAATATCTGAAACAGGCTCCCGGCTATCTCACCTCAGGAGTGGTAAATCTCTGACAGTGCCAACACCATAGCCCCCCCTCAACAAAATACACCCACTCCAAGAAAGCCAGATAGTTTACCACCGAACTTCGAAAGTACAGACGCACTTGCCGCCGCCTCGAAAAAGTCTGGAGGAACACCAGATCCACAGAGGCCCACAACAAATTCAGAGCCGCCACCAATGCCCACCACCAACTCATTAGAAAAACAAGAAAAAAGCGATTGAAGACAATCTCCACACACACACACACACATACAAAAGCAAAGAACTCTTGAA
This sequence comes from Lissotriton vulgaris, assembly GCF_964263255.1. Lineage (NCBI taxonomy): Eukaryota > Metazoa > Chordata > Amphibia > Caudata > Salamandridae > Lissotriton > Lissotriton vulgaris. The sequence continues at coordinate 822,350,730 of NC_141687.1, forward strand.
CAAAATCAAGGAGTTCGCCCAACCCACCATCGAGTCGACTGACATCCCTCCCTCACAAGACCTCTGCGACAAACTCCGCACATTTTTCCACCACAAAATCAAGAGCATGTACAACAACTTCGACAAAGACAACTAACACACTGAACCCTCACTAACCTCCCCGACACCATGAATCCAGCTATTGACAACTGGACAGCCCTCACCTCCGAAGAGACACTGAAGACGAAGTCAATCAACTCCGGGTCCCTCGGACCCCTGCCCCCACCACACCTTCAACAGAGCCACAGACACCTTCGCATCCATGCTCCGCCACATCGTCAACCGCTTTCTGGTGACCTCCGTTTTTCCCCCGATGACTGGAAACACGCCGAGGTCAACCCCCTCCTGAAGAAATCCTCGGCGGACCCCACCGACCTAAAAAACTACAGACCCATCTTCCTGCTCCTGTTCCCTGCGAAAGTCATAGAGAAAGCCATCAACAGCCAACTCGGCACATTCATCGAAGAGCAAAACATCCTCGACTCCTCCCAATCTGGCTTCAGAAAAAAAAACACAGTACGAGAACTGCCCTCCTCGCCGCAACAGACAACATCCATACCCTACTGGACAAATGAGAAACAGTTGCCCTCCTCGACCTCTCAGCAGTGTTCGACACAGTCTCTCACTGCACCCTAATGATGCAGGGATCTAGGACAAGGCCCTCGACTGGATCCGCTCCTTCCTCTCCGGCAGAACGCAGCGGATCAGACACCGCCTTTTCTCTCGGACCCTACACCAACAACCTGCGGAGTCCCCCAGGGATGCTCGCTCAGCCCTATGGTCTTAAACATCTATATGGCGCTGCTGGCACACATAGTCAGAACCTACGGACTCAACATTGTGTCATATGCAGACAACACCCAACTCATTCTCTCCATATCTAACAAACCCAACTCCGCCGGACACAACTTTCGAGAAGACATGGAAGCAGTCGCCAAATGGATGAAAAACAGCTGCCTACAACTAAACAGCAACAAAACAGAAGTACTCATCATGGGCCCAAACCATGATGCCTGGAATAACACCTGTTGGCCCACCGCCCATCCCCACGGACCACGCACGCAACCTGGGAATCATCCTGGACTCCGAGCTCAAAATGGACTGCCAGATCAACTCCGTCTCCTACTCCTGCTTCCACACCCTCCGCCTGCTACGTAAGACCTTTAAATGGATTCCCCTTCCCCTCGAACACAGAAAGACAGTCACTCACGCCCTGGTCACCAGCAGACTCGACTACGGCAACACACTCTACGCCGAAATAAACAAAAGCCTCACCCGCAAGCTACAGAACATCCAGAAGGCAGCCACAAGACTGGTCCTCAACCTGCCAAGACACTGCCACATCTCCCAGCACCTGCGCACACTCCACTGGCTCCCCATCAAGGCTAGAGTCACCTTCAAGATGCTTACCCACGCCCACAAGGCCCTCCACGACACCGGACGAGCATACCTGAAAAGCAGACTCAAGTTCCACGCAACCCAAAGGACCCTATGAACAGCCATCTCTCCTACGCCGGGATCTCCGCACCAGAAAGACCAGATCGGGAGCCTGCCCTTTCTCCTTCCTGGTGGCCAGAGCCTGGAACATCTTTCCGCTCCACCTCAGACAGACCACATTGCTCCCCATCTTCGCAAGAAACCTCAAAACCTGGCTTCTTGACAGACCCCCTCCTTGATGGACTGGAACCTGCAACCCCCCTACACCCAGCACCTTGTGACCCTTACGGGCGAGTAGTCACGCTCAACAAACCCATGATTGATTGATTAACAAACAGCACAGTGTATGTAGCAGAAGAGGAGTCTTGTTTATTGGGCTGTTGGACCAAAGGTACCTAGGATTTGTATTAGAACTTAATAATCCGGAACAGTATGTTTTGAGAAAGGGATAATTGTATGGTATCTCCGGTAAAGGAATGTATGTGGGTAAATACTTTTCCAGAAGCGTTTCAAGAGTAATTACACATTTTCAGGGTTTTTTCCTCACAAAATATATCTTAACGAAAATGCGCAACTGGTGGCTCATACACTTCGTAGGGTGCCTTTAGCTTTGAGGAGTGAATTAAAGTAGTAAGAGAGCCAAATATAAAGTTACAATTGTTTAGAATCTATTGTGCAAGTTTGCAGAGCCAAGCGATCTTTACGCCTCTTAATTTGCAAGTTCTGAATTCTAAATTCTGGATTGACCGCCATTCTCTTCCAGATATAAGAGAGACGTTGGCCACTTTGAATGGAGGGAAGATTTTTACATTATTGGATATGATCTCTGCCTACCACCAAATCTGCATCATGATTCGACATCTCATTCCAAGCATAACTCCTGAAGGCACATATTGAGTCAAGTGTGTCCCTTCAGCTTCATTGCCTTCCAAAGAGTGGTGCAAAATGTATTCAAAGGTACTTTAATCTCCTATTGGATAATAATTTGGATAGATCAACTAAATCCAGGGCTACAGGTTTTCCCAAGTCTCAAGCCTATTTAAAACACAGGATGGCCAAATTAGCACTTTGTGATGTTTGGAAGGAAAGAGCAGGGATAATCCAGGCTTACTAATTTCATAATATGGCCACTTTTCTAGGATCAATTACTTTATAACATCCCTTGATCTAAGAGCAGATTCAGGCAATAACCTACTTAGCAGCCCACTTTTCTGATCACTCATCCGCACTATTGAAATTCAAACCCCGTTTTCAGGCCCGAGATATAAAGGTGAACCTTAGACCGCACTATAGTATTAGATATGGATTTGGTTAAAGCTTCGAGTGGAGGCGGAGGAATTCCTTAAGCTGAATGTTGACACTGCCAATGTGACAGTGGTATGGGATGCACTTAAGGCTTTTCTTAGGGGGAAGACCACAAGTTTATCAAGCTTCAGGAGGAAGTATTATAAGGATGAGATCATGAAGTTGGATTCTGCAATGATGGAAGTGGAAGGGTAATTGGTAATAAAAGCTAAAAACCAAGGAGGCTCCAAACCTAGAAAGCAAGCTTCCGGTGGTTTAAGAACAATTGGCTGCAGTGAAGGAGATAGGAAGTGAGCAAGCTAGCCCATTTTGAACATGAAGAGAACACGGGGAACCTCCTGGTTCGGATGAATAAATCAGACCAGGCAAATAACGCTATTAAGGGAATGAAGAGTGATGTGACTGGATCCATCTTGCCTAGTAGTGCTGATACAGAGAATGCCTTCCAGCGTTTTTTTGAAAATTTGAATACTGAGGATTTGCAGATAACAGTGGATATGGTTAATCACAGGTTAGGTTCACAGGATTTACCTACACTGTCGGTAAATGATCTGTGTGCTTTTCATAATTTTATTACTCAGCTAGAGGTTAAAGGGGCCATTAGTGCATGACCGTCCAGCAGAGCTTTATAAGGCATATGGGGAGTTTATTCTCCTTATGACCACGTTGCTGGGGTAGATTTTTAAGCAAGGGTCTCAGTTGTCACAATCCTGGAAAGAAGCAATAAAATATGTGAACCTTGAAACCTTGGAAAAATCCTGTCATATGTGATTCCTGTAGATCCATCACTCTCCTAAACCGGGATTATAAAATATTTGCAAAGGTCTTAGCAGAAAGGTTGAGTTGAGTAGTCGGCGTTTTTGTACTCACGGACCAAAAGGGTTTGGTAAAGGGTAGATACCTACACAAATGTACATATGGCCTTATTGGTTCGATAGATTTGGCTACAACTCAAAATACCCCTCTTGCGGTCTTAACGCTAGATGCCACAAAAACCTTTGTTAGGGTTAACTGGTCCCATCTGGCCACCATTTTAGAGCACTTTAATCTGGGGGGGAAAATTTGTACAGCAGTGTGTCTGGTTTACATAGACCCTTCAGCAAGATTCTTAACCTCATGCTTTACCTCAGCTTTCAGGATATCTACAGGTAGGGGGCAAACATGGCCACTTTCTCCATTGCTCTTTAATCTCTATTAATTAAACCTCTAGCCTGTAGGATCAGGAAAGATCCTTCCATAATCCCCTTGCCATATATGCAGGTAACCTCATGTTATATACCTCGAATTTACTGATCACTCTTCCAGCTATCAGATAGTTGACATCAGAGTTTGAAAAGGTCTCCGGCTATTCAGTTAATGCAGGAAAAACAGATTATGGTCTGGAACCAGGGTGATAATTACTTATTCAAAAATGGAGATTAAATTTTTGGGTTTAAATATTACACAAAATATAGACATGATTTCCAATGTGAATCTTGCCAAGATTCTATTAGAATAAATTAAACTAATGAAGGACTGAGTCCCCCTACTGTTGTTGGTCTTTGGTTTTGGGTCCCCCTGTTGAGGTGCTGGGGTTGGAATGGTGAAGATTTTTTTTAATACGGTGATAAGCTCACAGACTGTCCAATAATTACACCTTCCACAGCTATGGCTGAAGCTATGAGGCTCTTAGATCAGGGTACCCCGAAAAATAGAACAATCCTCTTTGACCTTCTTTCTCCCTCGATAGAGAGATACGGCATTGGAACCAGGGGGCTGCTTTGGAGCCCAAGGCGAATGAGGACAAGAGGAATGAAAAAAGTATTCAAAAGGTACTAAAGGGATTACAGCAGTCCCAGACAACATCCAGATTTTTGGGAAAGACCATCAGGAGCACGATGAAAGAGTTTGGTGTGTTCAATTTTAAAGGACGAGTGTATTACACATTGCCGAAAAGTGCAAATTTGGTGTGTTAGATATAGATGATTTTGAGTACAATGTCTCTGGTAGTGGAGTTGAACCTAAATGTACTTTAGTCAAAGCCACCGAGGACTTTTCGATTCTGGAGAACAAAGATTAATTAAGGTGATTCACTGGCATGTTAGAATTTTACATCAGGTTCATTTCTAGATGTGCAAAAAAAATTTACATGTATCAACTTTTGAAGGAAAATGAGAAAATTGTTAGGAGTGACTGTTGTGGACAAGAGTTTAACAAGGTGAAAAAGCAAACTGCTCATAACATTTATTTAAAATCTTTCAATACGCATGATGATAGTATCATTTTGACAGATTTCAGTGAAAGGGATTTATAGGCAGTTTTGCTCCAAAGACGGAATGGTATATAGCAAGTAGTCAGTTTTGCGTCCAAGAGTTTGAGAGGTGCTGAACCTTCATATTCTGTCACAGAAAAGGAAGTGAAGGCTTGCTGCTGGAGGCAGTACTTATTTCAAGACTTATTTGTGGAGTACTTATTTTACTGTCCGAGTTGATCATAAACCACTTATTTAATTTACCTTTTTCGTACCAAAGGGGCAGGGAGAGCCACCCTGAGAATTGCGAGGTGGCAATATAGGCTGAAAGAGTATAACTAATATATTGAGTATATTCTGGGTACCCACGTGGACAGGGGTCCTTCCAGCAGCAAGGACCCCTGTCCTTTTTTTTGCTCCAGTTATTGCCCCCAGGCTTATGTATTCTGCTCCTCAACTCAAACAGTTTAGACTGCATGGTACTATCAGGCACCCCCCCCCCATAATACGATCCACAGGGCACAAGTCCTAAAAAAAGAAGTGGGGGGACTCTCCAAGTTAGGTGGTGTCTCTTCCGGCCGTGATGTCTCTTCCTGTGACATCACATGGGCAGCAGATCTATCATTTGCACTTATTGCAAGAATTAACAATTAAAGCTGCTCAGTACTTAAACCTGTGACTTAAGGTCTCTGTATGGAGGAATTTACAGCCCAAATGTGGATGAAGTTTGGCATACAACTACATTAGACAAGCCATTAGGTGCTTTAAGCGAGGCTTGAAAATAATTCACGCTGTACCAGGGCACTTCTTGCATCTCGCCGGACTAGCAGAGATTGCCATGTGGACCTGGCCTCTTATCCTGCTGCACCCAGACCTACTTATACCATAGGGATCCTGCTGTCCTGTGACACAGGCAGGCATCTAATCACATTGTTATGTAAAGCTATACGAGATGACATGGCGGGTTCCCCACTGCGGGCGTGATTGGCCTGGGATTGCTAAAATAGAAACCCTGTTGGATGATGGTGTCTTATAACGCCCACTTTAAGCTGGTACATCTCAATTTCCAGCACAGGGCCTATTTAACTCCTAAAAACCTTCATCACATGTCCCCGACTGGACAGTTGCCCTCGTTGTAGTGTTAGCGAAGCAGACTTTCTGCATTTGGCCTGAAACTACCAGGTGGTGCAGAGCTATTGGGATCAAATAGTAGTGGACTTAAAGCAGACCACACACCTTTGATTAGACCACACTCCTCAGAGCTGCCTGCTGGGCAATATCAAAAGGTTTAAGGGCCGCAAAATGGCACATAACTTTTTACAATTGGCATTGGTGTTGGCCAGATTTAGAATGGCCGTGATAAAGCACTGGCAGAGGAACGTCCAGGAGTGGTCGCTAGCAGAGGAGACTCATGTAACTTAGCAGAAGGGACCAAAGAATAGATGAGGACATCACTGTCTGGCAAATATATGTGGAAAACGTCTATACCAAGATGATGAATGAGTCAATAGATAGCGATAGCCCAGAGGGAACATGTGGGAGATAGCACAGATTAGGTGGAGGGAGAGACCCATATTTAATGCCAGTAAAAAGAGAAGCATGCGATCAGTGGATACTGTGTTGTACCCTGGGGGGATCCAGATGAAACAAATGAGTGATGGTAGGCTGGAGAAATGCCTTTTCAATTTAACTCCACTGTGCTTTGTACATCACACTCAAATAACTGCTGTACTATTTTTGAAAAAAATGACAATAAAGGGGTTTGGAAAAAAATCTGCTCTAGAATAGTCCAAGTAATGTTTAGCATAAGAGGGGCAACCAGAGCCTATGGATGCACCCTTGACAAGATGTTGGCCCCAACATAAAGGAGGTACTCACTGAAGTACAGGGGACACCGTCTGAAAAACAGTCTCAACACCTGCCTGATAAGCGCTGGGCTTCACTGGCTTTGCACACCATGAAAGCACTTGAATATGTAAGGAGAGCCCTGGCAGAGCTTTTGAACAAATTTAATTGAAAATGATGCTCTAAAATGTAAAATTTCTGCCCATTTCATCAAAATGTTCGAGCGAGGGATGGATGAACATCCCCTCGTCCACACAGCCCTCCTCAACCCTCCTTTGAAGATGTCAGACATGCTCCCTTCCTTCGCTAGATTCATGAAAAGTATTTCACCCCACTGCTTTTAAAGATGACCAAGCCGACTATCCATTCACGGCATCACAGGAGAAGACGAAAGCTGACTCGCCGTGTAAACTTTGTTCCCACATTCCTTGGAACTGGAGGCGATCGATCGAGGCGAGGCAGTCGGTTGTTAGCTGTCACAAGCCAGGCTGGAGATGCAGAGGCTCTAAGACAGGTGAAAAACAACAAAGCTTCATTCGCAAGCAAATGGTCTTTTAAAGACCTGGGAAGTACTCGGGTGCGGCCGGGAAGTGTCTCATCCCCGGCTGGCATACACGATGGGATGACGAGGGGGGAGGGCTCTGTGCCAATAGCAAATTATCCCGGGTCAGTCCCGGCCTCCCAGTCATGGACACTGCAGAGGACAAGGCAGAACTTTGATAGGGTAAGTACCTTCGAAAGTTAGGGGGTCTGTGCGGGCAAGTAAAATCACCATCTTAGATGGTCCAGCTTTTGAGCAGGGGGGACGGCGTCACCCTGTAAAATAAGTGGGGGAACGGCGTCACCCTGTAAAATAAGTGGGGGGACGCCATCCACCCGCGTGGTACCCCGACTCGTGCCCAGACTATCCCCTTAGCTAACCTGGAGGGACCTTTTATGTGTAATCACAGCCACTTTCAGAGCGGTCTTGAAAATCAGTTCTCTTTAGAGGTAGGGGCTTGTCACACTAGTCATGACAAGTCCGCACTTGTGGACCCTCCTTCCCAGCAGCCAGTCAGTCCTAAAACTTTTAACTTTACTCGTACTTGGAGAAGTTTTTTAGCGAATGTTAGATCCCTGCCTAAATACGCCACTGAATTATGGGATCTAGTGAACTCTGAATCTCCTGATCTAGGTTTCCTTATGGAGACCTGGCTCAAACCCTCCTCAACACCAACAATGACCCTAGCCCTTCTTGAAATGTACCATATACTCAGACTGGACAGGGAAAGGAAAGTGGGGGGAGGCAGTGCTATCTTGTATAAAGAAACACTGAAAGTCTCCATCATTGATTCCATCTCCAATATTGGCATGGAAGTATATATCTTTAAGATTGTAATTAATCCCCAGGACTGCCTAAAGGGCAGGCTTATCTACCGTCCCCGGGCCCCCTTAAAGACTTTACTCTTAAAATATAGAGAAAATTGGACCCACACCATTTCCTTCAAACACTTCCTGTTAGGGGATTTTCATATTCATAGTCAAAATAGTACGGATACCGATGCAGCAAATTTCCTTGCGGATTTCGCCTCCTTAGGTTTAGTGAAGATCAATGTAGGCCCTACCCATTTGGCCTGCCACACCCTGGACATTATCCTCCCCAACTTGCCCCGCTTATCTGCCGAACCCCCTGGATCAGTGACCTGGTCAGATCCCTCTCTGATCTATTTTCAGATTAGTGACTCCAAATGAGTCGTCCCCCTCTCACTCTTCGTGTAATTTTAGAAAGTAACGGCACAAGATCACTCCTGATTCCTTCGAAAAAAGTTTTGTTTCCCCCTCATTTGAAGAACCCTTGGATATGGATAATAGACTCAGGGGTTTCTATGAGGCTAATACTTCAGTCACAGACATTGTTGCACCGCTCAAGCAACAACAGGTGGATACCCAGAAGAAACACGCTGCCTGGTACACTCCTGAACTACATAGGGAAAAGACATACTGTAAAAAATTGGAAAAAAATATGGCCCAAATTTCAAATGGAGAATGAGAAATCTTCCTATAAAGCTGCCCTTGCAAGCTACTACAAGAATATTAAAAAGACTAGGAAAGCTCCTATCATCTTAATCCTAAACCAGGCGGGCAATTCTACTAAGGAGATTTACGAAGTCCTCAATACATTCACTAATCCCATTGCTTGTTCCCAGCAGAAGCCCCCCACTCAGGTGCTCTGTGACAATATAGGCAATTCTTTTAAAGAAAAAATTTACTTAATATATGATCTATTTTCCAATGATCCTAAACCCCTGTTCAACCTCTACCTAACAACTTCTTCCCAGAGAGCGGAGGATGTTGGCCTTGAACATTTCCCTGCTCTGCAGATACCTCAAGTTGAAGCTATGTTGAGAACAGCTAAATCCGGCTCACCCCTTGATATTATGCCAGCCTATCTGCTTGCTTCACTTGCAGCACCACTGGACCCCTCAATCTGCTCCATTCTTAATGCCTTTACGAGTGAAGGGGCTTTCCCACTTGAATGGAAGGCGGAGCAAGTGCTACCGATTTGGAAAAAAACACAGGTACCCGCTGAAATGTTGGCGAACTACCGTCCCATTTCTCTCCTTCCACTCATGAGTAAACTACTAGAAGGGTATATCTTAAATCAACACCAAGCTTATAGGATCGTATTAATCTCATGGCCTCCTGGATCCCTCTCAGTCAGGGTTTAGACCTAAACATTCTACTGAAATCACAAAAGTGTCACAGACTACATCAAATCTGCCCTGGATAACATGGGACTTGTGCTTGTTTTGTTAAACTCGACAGCTGCCTTCGATACGGTCTCACACCTGGTGTTAATTCACATACTTTGAGAGACCGGTATATAGGGACAGGCGTTCAAGTGGCTTGCAAACGTTTTGGACCAGCGTACTCAAACTATTAACCTGGGTCCCTTTCAGTCTTGCACCGGGAAGCTCACCAAAGGGGTGCCACGGGGTTCCTGCCTCTGCCCCACCTTGTTTAATATGTATACAGCCCCTCTTGCCGAGATCATCAGATAACAGAACAGGGGTTTAACTCCCTCCCCCCCCCCCATTCCTATGCAGACGATCCACAACTGCTCTGATCTTTCGATAATGACAGATTCAACCAAACGTCTCTGCACTTAGGGCATGCTTGCAATAGTGAACTGGATGACAGATCATTTCCTCCAGCTGACTGCTACCAAAACTGAGATTTTGCCATTTGGCCCTGCTCTGAAGAACTGGTCCCCCGACTGGTGGCCCGCCTTGCTGGGCACTACTCCTATCCCAACACTTATGGCTAAACACCTAGGTGTCCCTACTGGATCAGTCTCTATCTTTGAGAGACCAAGTCATGGCCACTTCAGGCACCTGCTATCACACACTGAGTCTTCTCCGTGGAGTGTTCCAGATGCTTCCTTTATCCACACGCAAAACCCTGATTCAGGCCTTGGTTAGAAGCCATCTCGATTACTGTAACGCTCTCCTTGCATCAGTCAATGAGTCCCTCCTGAATAGAATGCAGGTGATTCAGAATACAGCAGCTGGCCTTGCTCTCAATATGCCTCCCTGAACATCTTCTAGGCCATTGATGAAGCAGCTTCACTGGCTTCCCAGCTACCAGAGAATTAAGTTAAAATTCTGCTAACTAGCGCACAAGGCACTTCATGGCGGAAGCCCTAGTTACCTGGCGGAAAAACTTAGGCTCTACCTTCCTGGCAGATTGCTGCGTTCTGAAGGTAAAGGGCTTCTTGTTGTCGCCTGCATTAGAAAACTACGTACCGGGGGGCAGAACATTTGCTTACTTGGCTCCGAAACACTGGAACTCTTTGCCTGTGGAGCTATGAGAGTGCACCAAACTTTTCTTTAGGAAACTCCTAAAGATAGAACTGTTCCGTTATTAAGTGCTTCGATCTCACATACTCTTCTTCAGCGTGGAGATTGCAAATGCTACTTACCAGTATGCATCTGTTCTTGGCATGTAGGGCTGCTGACATTCATATCTGTGCATAGATCGCCACCTAGTGTTGGGTCCGGATGATTGCACATTGTTGTCCTGGAAGAGTCTTCGAAGTATCACGAGATAGGTGGCTCCTCCCCTGGACTACAGTGCGCATGGGCATCGCCTCCATCCCCAGATTGTTTTTAGCCATTGGCAGAGATGGAGTGAAGAATGTGAGTGATGACCATGCTATGAGCATATGTATGTATATGAATGAATTCTGCAGCTGCTACAGGCGCCGGGGAGGAGGGTGGGCGATATGAATGTCAGCAGCCCTACATGCCAAGAACAGATGCATACTGGTAAGTAGCATTTGCAGTTCGAGGCATGTGGGCTGCTGAATTCATATCTGTGCATAGAAAACATAGCAGTCCCTCCATTATCGGCGGCCGCCCGTGCCAGCTGCAGCAGTCTGAAAAAGCGTTTTTAGAACAGCCTGACCAACAGCTGCCTGCTGTTTGGAATGCACGTCTACACAGTAGTGTTTAGTGAAAGTATGCGTGGTAGACCATGTGGCTGCTCTACAGATATCTTCTAAGGGAATGTTACCTAGGAAAGCCATTGAGGCCCCCAACTTCCTGGTGGAGTGGGCCCTCGGTGGGATAGTGAGAGTGCGCTTAGCTTTAGCGTAACAGATCTGAATGCACTTTACTATCCACCTAGCAATCCCTGCTTTAGAGATAGCGTTTCCCTTGTGGTGAGTGGCAAAAGCAACAAAAAGCTGCTTGGTTTTGCGAAAATCTTTTGTCCTGTCTACATAATACATCAAGGCCCTCTTAACATCAAGGGTGTGGAGCATGCGCTCCGCCAGTGTCTCCGGGTTTTGGAAAAACACCGGCAATTCAATTGTCTGGTTTAAGTGGAATTGGGATACCACTTTGGGTAGGAATTTAGGGTTAGTGCGGAGCACCACCCTGTTAGCATGTACCTGGAAGTAAGGTTCTTGGATGGTGAGCGCCTGCAGCTCGCTAACCCTCCGTAGCGATGTAATTGCTACTAAGAACGCAACCTTCCAAGTCAGAAACTGAAGCTCACAAGAGTGCAGTGGCTCAAAGGGAGGACCCATCAGCCTCGTAAGAACCACATTGAGGTTCCATTCTGGAGCTGGTGGGGTCCTTGGTGGAATGACCCTTTTGAGTCCTTCCAGAAAGGCCTTGATAGCAGGGACCTTGAAGAGTGACAGGTGTTGCCTATTCTGGAGGTATGCTGCCATAGCAGACAGGTGAATGCGGATGGAAGAGTATGCCAGATTGCATGGATACAGGTGGAAAAGATAGCAAATGATGTTTTGAATGGAAGCATCTAGAGGGTCAATATTGTGGTTAGCACAGTAGATGACAAACCTCTTCCATTTAGCCGCATAACAAGCTCTGGTAGTGGGCTTCCTTGCCTCCCGAATGATGTTCATGCAATCGGGAGGAAGATTGAGGTAGCCAAACTCTAGGACTTCAGGAGCCAGATCGCCAGGTTGAGCTGTTGCGGATCTGGGTGCTGAATGTCGCCATGGCACTGCGTCAGAAGGCTGGGAGTGAGATGAAGCCTTTGATGCGGCACCACGGACAGTTCTAGAAACGTGGTGTACCATGGTTGGCGAGCCCACGTTGGAGCAACCAGGATGAGAGTCATCGAGTGCTGCCTGAGCTTGCGTGCCACCAGCGGTATCAGAGGTGCTGGGGGAAAAGCGTACGCAAATTTGCCTGACCAGTTCATCCACATCGCATTGCCCTGTGATTGGGGGTGTGGGAATCTGGCGGCGAAGCTTTGGCATTTTGCGTTCTCCTTTGTGGCGAACAGGTCTATCTCTGGATGACCCCACCTTTGGAAGTACGGTTGGAGTACTGATGGATGTATCTCCCACTCGTGCATCTGATGGCTGTGCCTGCTGAGCAGATCCGCCATTTGATTGTCCTTGCCCGGGAGATGCTCTGCCATGAGGAAGATGTTCCTCTGAATGGCCCACTTCCACATGCTCTGAGCCAGATGAGACAGCTGTGGAGAGTGTGTGCCTCCCTGCTTCTGGATGTAGTACATGGCCGTCATGTTGTCCGTCCGGATCAACACGACTTTGTTGCACAGATGTACTTTGAACGCCTTCAAGGCCATGAAGATTGCCATCAGTTCCAACACATTGATGTGCATCTTCCTTTGCTGTAGTGTCCATAGTCCCTGCACAGTGTAATGGAGTACATGCGCTCCCCATCCCTGGAGAGAGGCGTCAGTCGTCAGGATAATCTGTGGGACAGGCTCTTGGAATGGTCGGCCCTTGCAAAGGTTGTGTGGATTCCACCAATGCAGAGAGTTGTATGCCCGACCGCTCACCAACACTAGGTCTGTCAGTTGCCCATGAGCCTGAGTCCACTGACGTGCAAGGCACTCCTGAAGCGGACGCATATGTAGTCTCGCGTGCGGGACAATGGAGATGCAGGAGGCCATCATGCCTATCAACTGCATGAACACCTTCGCTGGAAGCGAGTGTTGGGGTCTGAATCGTTGGATCAGCGCCTGGATACTGGCGATTCTCACTGAATTTGGCTGCGCGGTGGCTGCCAGAGTGTTGATTGTCGCGCCCAGGTACTGTCGCACGTGGGCGGGTTGGAGATGGGACTTTGGGTAGTTCAGAGAGAATCCCAGATCATGCAGGAGATGAATGGTGCGTGACACGTGGTCGACGCACTGCTGTTCTGTCCTTGCTTGAATGAGCCAGTCGTCCAGGTAGGGAAAGACTTGGACGTGCTGGCGACGGAGATGCGCTGCCACAGTCGCTAGGCACTTGGTAAACACTCTCTGTGCCGTGGTGACCCCGAACGGCAGAACCCTGAACTGGTAATGCTGGTCTAAGATCGTGAATCTGAGATACTTCCTGTGGGAAGGATGCAGGGGGATATGAAAATAGGCATCTTTCAGATCCAGCGTAGCCAGGAAGTCCCCCTGTTGAAGCAGGGGAAGCACCTGCTGCAACGTGAGCATATGGAAGTGCTCCGAGAGGATGTACCAGTTCAGGGGCCTGAGGTCCAGGATCGGCCTGAGTGATCCGTCCTTCTTGGGAATCAGAAAATACAGGGAGTAAACCCCTGTTCCCCGCTCTTGCAATGGAACGAGCTCTATCGCCCCTTTTTGCAGCATGACTAGAACTTCTTGCTGCAACAAGGTCAAGTGCTCGCCTGACATAGGACGGCTCCTTGGGGGTATGTCCGGTGGAATGGACGTAAGCTCTAGACAGTACCCGTACTGGATAATAGACCTCACCCACCTGTCCGTGGTGATGGTCTTCCACGCCGGCAGGAACTGCTGGAGTCTCCCCCCGACCGGTGTTGCATGGTCGGGGGGCAGTGACAAGACGTCACTGTTTGTTGGTGGTGGTGGACCTGGAACTATTGTTTCCACGTCCCCTGCCCTTGACATTATTGCCTCTGTAACCACCTCGACCCTTGTTGTTATACGAGGCTTGGGTGTTACTTTTGTAATATTGGGTTGACTGGGACGCCTGTCCCCTTGAGGTGCCTCTGGAGTTTGAGCGGCGAAAGGAACCACTCCGAAACTGCTGACTTTGTAGAGCCCCCATAGACTTGGCAGTTTCCGTATCTTTTTTCATTTTCTCCAGTGTGGCATCCACCTCAGGGCCAAACAGGTGGTCAGGATTCACTGTTTGATTGAGGATCGTAGTTTGGATGTCGGGTTTGAACCCCGAAATTCTAAGCCAGGCATGGCGTCGAAGCAGCACACTGGTATTGATAGCCCTGGAGGCTGTGTCTGCCACATCCAGTGCACATTTGATGGATGCATTCGTAATGAGTTTACCCTCCTGAATGAGCATCTCTCCCGCCTCCTTGTATTGGTCAGGCAAGTGTTGCAGTATGGCCTCTAATGTGTCATAATGGGCCCTATCATAACGTGCAAGTAATGCTTGGGTGTTAGATATTCTCCAGATATTAGCTGCCTGTGCAGCAATCTGTTTGCCTGAGGCCTCAAAGATCTTGGACTCTTTGTCTGGGGGAGGAGCGTCACCAGTAGTTTGAGAGTTCGCCCTCTTCCGAGCGTTGGAAACAACCAAGGAGTCCAATGGCAAGTGTCCCTTAATATATGTGGGATCCGTGGGCGCTGCCTTATATTTCCTGTCGATGCGAGGGTTGACCACACGCGCTCGGGTGGGCTCCTTGAAAACCTCCGTTGCATGTTTCAGCACCCCCTTAAGCATCGGTAGTGTCTTGACAGATTTTTCGGCTACCGAGAAGGTGTCGAACAAGAAGTCCACATCCACGGGGTCCGAGTGCAGCTCGACGTCGTGGTTAGCAGCAGCTCTCTCTATCAGAGCATTGAAGGCCGCCGAGTCCTCAGACGGGGACGTCTTGGCCGCGAAAAGTTGAGTGTCCTGAGCCGACTGCGGGTCCTCCGTGTCGCCCCCGGCGGACCACGGTACGTGCTCCTCCTCCGGATCCGAGTACGCCGGATAGTTGTACTCGTCACCTTCCTCGTCCGCATCGGCTGCTGCGGAATGCGTCGGCGAGTGTCCTAGGGTTTGCGGGGACACAGGTTCCACCAAAGCCGGAGAGTCCTCGGAGTCCCTTTTGTTTTTGAGAGGAATTTTAAAGGGTTCCAACGTCGGCTCCGTCGTGATCTTCCGTTTGAGGAGCGACAGTTTTCCGGTGTTGGCGTCGATTATTACCGCACGGCGTTCCTCCTCCGCAAGCGGCTGGAGACGCAGCTTCGACACCGCCAAGGCAGCCTTCGGCGTTAACACCTCCCTCGAGGGTCCGCCCTGTTTCGGTGCGAAGGCCTTCGGCGCCGACTTGGGCGGCAGGGTGAAACAGATAGGCGTTTGCTCCCTCGCAGGCTTAGGCGTCAGCTTAGGCGCACTGGCGTCCTGTGCGGGAACCACACTGGCCTTTCGAATCCGCTGCAAGGATTCCGCTACCTTCTTTGTCCAGGCCGGAGAGGGCTGGGCCGGTTCGAGCGACCCCTCATCTTCGAGAGCCTGTTCGCCGGCAGGCACCGTCTTCGGGGCCGACGCCCCATGCCTATGCGCGTCGTCGCCCTGACGCTTCTTCGAAGCAGTCTTCGGGTCCGCGACCCCTTTCGGCGCCGACGCAGCCGCGTCGGAGGACTTCGCCTTCGGCGCCGACCCCGAGGGCTTCGGGTCGGCCATTTTGGCGTGGCTCTTCAAGTCGGCCATTTTGGTTTTCTTGGAAGTTGACACCTCCAGAACCTTCTTCACCTGCGCCACTTTCAGTTTCGGTTTCGCATCCGAGGATGTGTGACCGGTTGGCTTCACTTTCGTTTTCTTCGACGTAAGTGATTTTTCATAAGTGTCCGTGACCGGGCCCGGAGGCGGGGACGTAGGACTCATAGTTAGATCTTGGGTAAGGCCCGAAGGCGATCCCTCGACCTGGGTCGTATGAAGGGGAACCACCCCTGAGTCAGTTTGGGGATGCTCTTCCTCCGAGCTATCTCCCATCGTGGTAAAAGTCTGATCGTCGTCCCCTACCTCGTCGGTGACTTCGTCAAAGTTCTCTTCACCCGCTTCGTAGGCCTCTCCCTCGGATGCGGGATTAGAGTCCGAACCTTGCACGTCGTCCTCTTCCTCAACATATTCCTGGAAAATGTCGTCAGGCGGGGGCGCCGTGGCCGATAACCTAGCCTGGAGCCTATTGGCCCGGCGAATCTTTAAAGTCTTCTTGCTCCTGAATTTCGAACACGCCATGCAGGTGTCCTCGCGGTGATCCGGCGACAAGCAGGTATTGCACACCAGGTGCACGTCGAGGTGCGAGTATTTAGAGTGACACAACGGGCACTTCTTAAACGGAGTTCGCTCCATAGCAAGAGTGTAGTACAATCCCGACCGCGCCGAAAGCACGTGGAAGGGCAGCAAGAGATCGGAGCTGAGAGTCAGATAGAAACCCGTACGCAACTATACCGACGCCCAGCCTAAAGACCTTTTGGTCTCGAGTAGAAGTTGAACAACTATCGGTTCCGACAGAGGGAGCCGAAACACATCCGAACCCAATGGCGGAAAAAAACAATCTGGGGATTTGGGCGATGCCCATGCGCACTGTAGTCCAGGGGAGGAGCCACCTATCTCGTGATACTTCGAAGACTCTTCCAGGACAACAATGTGCAATCATCCGGACCCAACACTAGGTGGCGATCTATGCACAGATATGAATTCAGCAGCCCACATGCCTCGAACACCCCAGCGCTCTACAAATTCTATACATACATACAAAGAATGTAACACCAGCTGGTTTACTCAATAAAATAGTCCAAAGAAAGAAACATGTGCAAAATAAATACTTTAATGTTTAAGATTCCGCCCTTGTGTAGTCCAAAACAAGCTGGTGTAAATTAGGATATAGGATATATTTTATTATTTTAGTTACAGTTAAACGTATCAAATTCTTCTTTAACATAATGTGAACTTTGTTGAAAGCTACCAAAGTATAAAATACGTTTCCACCCACAATCAAACTTCAGTTCAAAACACGTGTTAGAGCATCTTCTTAATTGAAAGTTGTCAATTAGCAGTTCATGTTTGTCACCAGAGTCAGTGAGTCGTTTTACTGGGTACAGTGGGGGAAACGATACCACAGATGTGAGAAAAATGCGCTAACCTGCATTGTTTCCCCAAATAATACAGCAGAGGTCATCCTGTTCCAGTCACAAGCCCAAAATATTATCATTTTTCAAATAGCAATCCAAATATAGAAGACTTACCCTAATACATGAGCACATTTCATGAGCATACATTGTTAAATATTGAAAACCAATAAAGTTGGTATTTAGAAAATAGAATATTTATCTAGATTACAAAGCTACAACGTTCAGTGTAAGAACTATTAGTAGTATTGAGCAAACGTGTGCAAATCCTACACAGCTCACAGAAACTCACTTACAAAGCTGCAACAAACAGTAATTGGAGAAAGTCTTTGGTTGTTTCAAGCTCTTAAAGTTAATTATTGCACAATAAGTACCTCATGGAGGTCAGTGTTTTTAAGAAGCAAGACCGAAAACATAGTAAACTACAAAATGTACATGAAGTAGTGAATTATTCAAGTTTCACGTTTTAGCTACACACAGGACCAGACCAAGAACAGGCACACAAATAAATATGAATCATTACGCACCTCCACAGTTTTTTTTAAAGTTTAGAATAGTAAGACAGTAAGCTCAGCCCAAGTGCCCACATTATGTACACGAGTCCAAGAAATCTAAATATGCATTCTTACAACAAGATATTGCATACAGTAGCCCATCCCAGCAGCAATAGTGTTTCCTGAAGCGCAGGCTGATGATTGCTTGGCATGTTCAGTGTTATCACTCTTGCATCCATTGTTTAAGTAGTGAAACAGCTTTTACAGCTGTGGATCAACCCTAAAAATAAAAGGGAGATGAACAATTATCCCACTTACATCAAAAGACTGAAGAAGTAGTAATATATCAAGAAAAGGAAACAAAATCCACCTTCACCAAAAGATGGGTACGCTAATTTTATATTCACAAATACTCTTCATCATGTGAGAAGACTAGGATACTTTATTCACCTTTACTAACATAACCGCATGGACAGACATTCAAATACAGTTGTATTAGGCTACTTACCAGTAAAACCACGCCTGCAATTCAAGGTCTTTCATAGAATCTCATATTTACCCGGACACCCGATTCAGGACTCTGATGTAAACATTGAAATGTAGCCTATGCATCTGTACTCACTCCTTCCAGTGGCCAATCTTCTATTTGGCATGGAGGAGGGATGGGCCAGAGCCCCTTTTCCCTATGCACTATCAAGGTGCTTTCTCCTTCAATACCATATCCTTTCATGCTTCACCTAAAATATGCCTCCTTTGGAGACCTGCGCAAAGCTGGTGTCTCGTCAGGATTCCCGGTTTACAAGCACACGTCTCTCAAAGTTGCCGCTTGACAAAATTGCTTCCGTGACAGTGAGGGTTAATTTTCATGAAACATAACTTGCTTACAGATTAATCTTTGCAAGAACACTATCCCGACACCTGCAAGGTTTGAATATACATTGTACAAATGCGGTTTATTGTACGTTCATGTGGCCAGTTAGCTATAGAATCTAAGAAATGGCAGTCTAACTAGAATTTCTGCTCAGGACAAGAATGCTTTTTGTTAAAATAAACAAACATTCATTTCTGGGATTCAGGAGAAAAGCACTTGCTATTATTTGTGAGGTCACTATACGCTGAAATCTCAGGCCGCCTGCTTGCTGATCTCTGCTGTATTCATGAATTGGACATCCCTCTCCTCAAACACAAGGAGATGATGGACGGAGCCCTGAAACTTTTCAAACACTCACACCCAGTCACCGATCTGGGTTGAATCCATCATTGTTCTTTAGCTCACTTCCCCACCCCAGTTCAGACACAGCTATATGCAAATCAGTCTTGACCCTGTGCCTTATGGGAACAGTCCAGCCCGAACTGCCAAGCCATGTCTTCACTGGACTGGAAACAAGTATCCAGGAACCGGTTTCGGGGTAACACCCCTCATCAGCCAGGCTAGCTTGGATCCAGTGGCAAACTGAGCAAGGGACCCACGTCTGGGCATACCTTGCTAACTTCGGGCAAATAAAGCAAACACAACAGGGACCTGCATACTTTCCCTCCAGGTAATTGGTTTGGATCATCCGATGGGAGATACTTGGCAGAACCCCACCCCCCAAAAAGTTAGGCTAGGGAGCGCACAGTAGAATTATGCTATCTAGAGATCGTTTCATATGCTCGCAATTATATAACAATACATTGTTTGGCAAGATGGTGGAACTTTTCTTTCTGTTCATTGTCCTGATCTTGCTAATCACTCATCTATTTCTGTCTATTGATCGTTGCAGCACATGTAGAATGACCTTGGTGCAATAAACAATGAAAACACCCCACTGTGTATTCCTTGTATACTTCTCTGAGGTTCTAGATCTGTTACCAAAATCCCTGGAAGAGCTCAGGGTGACTTTCTGGTCACCCATCTAGGTTTCGGGGGGGCCAATGGTGGCACTGTGGGCTAGCTGGTCTTAAGGAGAACATATCCTGTGGGGTGCACAGAATCAGTCTGGCAACTTCCCTACATTTATGCTGCCCAACAAACGCTTAGTTTCTACTGGAAAGTAAGGGACTGCATAACATGGCGCAGTCAGCATTTCATCACCCAAGTAGATCTATTATGCTTTCTCAGAGGACCCTACTTACCTCCTAACTGGAGATGTCCATGCTGGTAGGGACAGTCCTCCTCAGCTGAGTAGGTTACCCCTATATATTGGGTGTAGGGCGTTCACTTATCAAAGGATCTATTTCTAATTGTGTTACCCTCTTTGTAATTCATTCTATTCGGTAACAATAATGACTGATGAGGCAGCACTTCATATCGCTGAGAACTGTAGACATTAAGTTACTCATAAGCTATTAAAACATGGGCTTGCAGCTGCAGGCGGAGACGTTGTCTTCGTGGTTGAGGCTGATGAAGCATTAAGAACAGATGAATTCTATTCCTGGGTTACATTCCATGCTGCAAACTGCACCACACTGTTATTTCACACTTGCAAACAGGATGAAGTACCAGACAATCACACCATACGAAGAAATGGAAATACCACAAATTTACCAATAACACAAATTGGTTTAAAGGCACCCTTCGACACACAACCGAAAATGTTAGACCCGGCACTCTGCAATAAGGAAGGAGCATGGCCAGTCTTAGCTGGCTACACACCGCATCCTAATCTTGATTACCAGCAGCAGAGGTTAGAACACTATTGTAATGATATACAGATGTCTTACACAGTTGGTTATGCAAACATTAAAACTTAACCCTGCATGGACTACTCAAGCTGCACAACCACAATTGGCTACCCCGGGTATCAGCATACAAATGCCAAATGCAGCCATGGCAACAGCACGTCAGACGGGAGGAGATAGATTCCATTTTGGACTGCACACAAAACAGGAGAGCTTGAAGCAGTGTTTCTTCATACAGGCCCACCGGAAAAACACAGAATATGAATTATTTGATTGCCAATAGAGATGGCTCCCTCTGTAGAAGGCTTCACAACTTGGGGTGAATCTTTGCTGCCCTTTACACCAGAACAAATGGTACCCCTTCATTGACTGTTTTGCCTAAAGTGGTCAAACAGATCCAGGAGTATGGGGCAGCATCTGCACTGGACTTTGGGATGAAATTGATGGACAATTTTGCTGCAGTATCTGCCATTATGTTAAGTAACCTAAAGGGGGAATCTTCAGCGTTGGCTATACGCCAGCAGATACAGGTCTTGGCTCCAGCACAGCAGGAGCGCGAATTGCCTAAAATTACCTACGCTACAATGGCTTGAGAATTTGGGAGCCAGACACTGGAAACTAAAATTAAAGAGTAACTCTAAAAAGGATAACTAAGCAAGCACCTGTGTCTCTTCAACAAAGAAGTGGGGCAATAAGAAAAACAAAGACAAAACTATGTCATGGGGTGGGCTTCCTCAACAGGAAGCTACTGAAAAACACTATAGCCTGCGAAACCGTGACAATATAAGATAGCCTGACAGGTATCAGGATATTGATACACGTTTTTCTCAGTCCTTTCAGGATTAATCCAATAAATGCTTGGAGGGAGATGGAGGGTCAGAGCGTCGATCGGAGGAGCATGTGAAACCGAAGCAGGACTCACAACACTCATCTGACTCCTTATTTGAATAGGAAGAAAAACCGAAGCCTTCCAAGCCTCAATCAAAAAAGAAGGTAGTCCGACTTAAGCTCAGGGTTGCCCCATATATTAGGAACTCTGCTTCTAAGCGGGGAATGGGCAGTGACATTGCTGAACAGCACAGCAGAAATCATGATAGCTCACCATAACCTGATGGGTAGTCTGTTGGGAGCAGCTCTGAGTATATCATGATGGAAATACCTGGTCGCCACATCGCCTATATGAAATAAGTTAATTGGAAGGGGGAAGGACGTATCCAGAAGCATCAATTTTCTTTTTTAGAAGGACTTAACACAAGGTTATGATATTCTTTTGGATGAAAAGAATTGGCTACCTGATTTGGAGTGCCCAAACAGGGAAATGGTAATTTTACCCGCTTTCTCCAACCTCGTTGCAGTATTAGTAAAATATTTATAGGCCAAGGAGTGAGCACTAGCGCTAGCTCCTGCATTACACTGTAACCATGTGGAATGGGATGACAGTTTCCTTTATCATGAAATACGACCGAGGACAACCCCACAACCCCAAAGAAAATGGCCACTGGACACTGTCTCTCCCCCTCTCCCTGTCTCGCCCTCCCCCCTCTGCGTTTTTCTCCCTTTTCTCGGTCCTCTTTCTTTCCATTTTTCCGACCGACGCCCGATGGAGCTTCCTATAAAGCTATAGGGGAGACTGGCCTTGGATTATCACCCTGGCCGTCACCTACCCACACGGTCCTTGGGCTGACTTTCCCTTTATCTCCTTTCATTTCCCCCCCCTCATCCTCTCCCCTCCCCCGCCACCTCTCCCCTTTCCCCCTCTATTTGTCTCTCCGGACTTTGGACACAGCTCTTCCTCATCTCCCTGCTAAGGCTCCTTCCTCCACTCCTTTTCCCATAAATTCTCTCAACCTCGTTGTTCGTTTACTGTACCTTTCTACGCCATTGTAACTGATGTACTTTGTAACACAATCTTCCTCTGTTATAGCGCTCTGATACCCAAGGGTCTAGCAAGCGCTTTATAATCCTTTTGATGTATCTTATAATGCAACGTTCCCCTGGTTATGCGTTCTCATACCTCCGGGTATAACCTTCGCAAATCAATTAAACTAAAAACTGTTTTTTTCCTGACATGCTGAGACCTGAGCAACATGGCTGATGACCAGTGGAGCTGCTTACAGCTAATGAGGAGTCTGGTCCTGGTTTTCCCCCTTTGTTCCTCCTCGTCTCCCCGCTATTCCTCCTTCCTCCTTCGAATTACTGTAACATTGTTTTATGTGAACTGTTCATTACTATGCTTTTGTATCTGATGTAACTTGTAATGCAACAACCCTAAATGTAAAGCGTTCCGATACCCTCTTGGGTCAAGTTTGCGCTATATAAAATTTTACAATTAAAATGAAGCTAAAAAACAAGTTCGGGATATTCTTTAATAATTTGAATACCAAGATTTAATAGAAAGTTGCACCTCAATGAATAATTCCTTGTTTTCTGCAATGAAACCTGATCATTCATACCATCTGGTTTTTGACTACAGGCACTTAAACATAGCTATTTGCACATTTGCAGTACAAAATGTACAAAGTGCTGCACTAATGAACAACAGTGCGGAGGAAATACAAAACACTTAATATCGCGAATTGATTTTACTGCCACAATATAGCACCTGGAAGCAGATATCTGACCACATTCAACATGCTTGGCTCTCACAGAATAGCCCGGGCAGTTCTCAGCCAGAGTAACAAAGCAACTACAAAAATTTGATGGCCAGGCATTGTCCTATGTCGATGACATTTACTTAATGGATGATGACCTTTCGGAGCACCTGACAAGAATGGATTGCACAGTTTTGAGGTTTGCTCGCATGGGCTACAAATTTCATTAAAAAAACAAAAAACAATTGTCCATATCGATGTCCTTTTTCTGGGATATGAGCCGTCAAGCGAAGGCAAAAGCCTTGCAACACACTTCTTAAAGAAGCATGCGCTACTTCAACCTCCAACTACATTGAAGAGATTGCTATCCGTATTGGGATTTCTGAATTTTGGCAGAACACTTACATTCCAGATTACGCAGAACAGTTTAAACCATTCTACGACCCAACACGTCCAGACTTTTCCAGTACACATTGGACTCATACATACAAATATCTTATGTTCCCTACAAGCGGACATGATGGCTTCAAAACACTTACACACATGTGTAAATCCGATGAACCTGGTGATCTGCATCATTGCGCGGACATCAAGATGTATGTATGTCACGTTCAATGAAGGTGACAGTAACAATTGCATATAAATCGCATCTTTACACAATGTTGAAATGCGTTTTGCAGCTACAGAAAAAATACTGACAGCAGTACAGACTGCTGTGGTGCGAGAGTAAGCCCTAGCTCAGGGAAAATGCATTAAAGTTGTTACCAGGGCACCAGCCTTAGAGGCGTCTCCAGAGCAAACATTCCAAACACCAAAGCATTACATCCACGTTGATACGAAGGGCCAACTCGCTCACTGCAACAGATGTAGACCAAGTTTGACTCTAAACTACAGACATAGGCTTTTTCCAGTATGAAAAAAATATCCTCTACCTAATGGAATTATGCCACTAGAAGGCTATGAATACATAATTTATACCAATGGTTCTGCCCAGCCTGCCATAGGGGACACCTGAAATTGAATGACTCCCCCATGAAGAGATCTAAGATTAACTCAGAGAGCCAAAAATCATGCCTGCATTGGGGGTGCCTCTGTCTTCGAGAGGCGTGAAATATAAAACGCGATCAAATATGTAGAAAGCCTTTCGAATTGTCATAGACCCGGCGCCTTTCACCCAGTATCACAAAAGTGACAAAAAAGGAAATAAAGAAAAATTGGATTTGAATGTTTGTGAAGATATTCTTGGTCCTGTGGAGAAATCCCCACATCTGGAGGGATTCGAAACGCATAGACCACAGCGTCCAGGCTAATCAAAAGAGAAAGTTGTAGATACTTGAAATTGAACTTTATTTATCTTGTTGATGGCCTTTTTTGGATTAGGTTTTCCTGTACCAAATTTGTGATAAAAAGTGTCTTCTCAGTAAAAGAATCTGTAGAAGCAGCCTTGGGTGGGCGTATGTTTGGAAGTGGTTAGTGTGATGACAGAAGTGTGGTGATGGATAGAATGTTGTTTTTGGTTTTTGACAAGAGTGATTGGCGTGTGGAAAGTGTGCACAAATGTTAGTGGTAATTTAAATAAGGTTTGTAGGTATGTAAAGGGGGAAAGGGTGGTTTGTCTCAGTCAAATAAAAATTCTAAATTGTAGGTAATGTCTTGTGATGTTGTGAAAAATTAATGTAAATTGTTGAAAGAACATTTGGATTAAATCACACGGAAAAAGTGGTTGTGGAGACATTTGTTTTGTTCAATGCACTTAAGGTAGAATCAAAAGACAGTTGCAGCACTGGTGCTTTGTTTTATTATTTTCAGTATAGTAGGCTTTGCCTTGCTGCTCAGAAGCCAAACCCTGTGTTGGTATCTTGCTGTAGGGATAAAGCATCAATACTGGGCAGCGTGCACTATTGTGAAAGGGCACGTGCACAGTGGAGAATTTCATCCTGAGAAAACCTACATGCAGTCACGTGGCGATTGCACTGCACAGCCCAGCTGGCCGACCTTAGGGCTCTAGAACTGGCACTAGAAAACATGGATCTAGGATTCTCCACACTTATTGTTTGCCTTTCGTTTTACTGTGTTCAATCTTATAATGAATATTTACCTTATTGGCACCAGAATGGATTCAGAGACTTAAATGGTTGCACAATAAAACACAAGCTGCTTTGGGAACAGATGACAAAGCAAAAAGATTGCTTGCCTAGGACTCATGTGAAACGCACATTGAATTACCAACGTGCTGGCGTACAATTTGGAGGGTAATCAATAACTGATGAAACCAGAAAAGCAACAGTTCATACTGCTGAGATTGCTGCAATCCCTTGTTCCAGTAGGAGGATACACAGAGAAATCAAGGTGGCTGTCAACGCTGCTCACAATGACACCCATCTGCTGAAAGCTTTCCACTGAAGTACTTCCACAATTTAGATGCATAAGATATTCCATATGGTCACATTGCTGGCGGGAGGGGGGGGGGGGGGGGAGATTATGAACTGATACCAGACACAGACTGCAGGATGTGTTTAATCCTAGCTGCAAACTAGGGTCTGGCATCTGCACACACAGGGGTGGCTGCTACAATTTAATTATTGCAGCAGTGCTACGGATGGCCCGGTCTGTACAAATAGACTAAGGCCTTTGTCCTTAAAAGCAACATCTGGCAGCAGATGAAGGGTTCCACCGTGGCACTTCCACCACAGACACTTCTTCTAATTTCAAACAAGCCTCTGACTTGTGTTTTCCTGTACCACTGGGGCCCCCTGTGATTGGATGGGGCTTAAAAGTACATCTAGGTAGCAGTGGACTCACTTTCAATTCCTTTTGGTATGGCCACAGCGTTTGGCTGACAACTAAACTGTGATAAAGGTTCTGCGAGTCTTCAGTCAACTCGTACAGAAACACAGATTGCAATTCGGAAACCTGAAAAGAACACAATCCAGATCAATGTAATCCAGATAGAGTCTTCTCCCAGTTCTACAAAACCGGCTGAGCTGCCAAAAATGGATCGAACAGCCTCTGGAGATTTATCTAATTTGATGACCTCTATTCCAATGCATTAGATCTGTCACCACCTCTACCATTCAGGCTGAAAGAGTTTGCTTTCTATCTTTGGCTGAAAAGGACATCTTTTGTTTCTCCTTGGTTACATCTTTAGATTACACAGGCATTACTTTTCCTGGCCTTCATGCTTGATTTAGTGACAGTCTTTTTTTTGCTCCTGAATGGACACTATCTCCCAGAACGCTCTGCAGGAAAACTGGTGTACTTGGTTCTCAAACCACATGTGTCATCACACCGTGAACAGAGACCTTTCCCTTGAGATCATTTCAGCTGTTCCAGTTCCCGATTTGGTTCAATAAGTATTGAAAACACCCCACTGGGTATTCCTTGTTTACTTATTTGAGAGAAAGAGAGCAAGAGTGACTGAGCAAAAGGGTTCTAGATCGGTTACCATGATCCCCGAGAGACCTGAGGGGTGTCGTGTTCTGTGGTTGTCAAAACTATTTGCCACCCATCTAAGGTTAGGGAGGGCTATAAGGAGAACTGTGGGCTAACTGGTCTTTAGGACGACATATCCTGCAGGGGGGCATGGAATCAGTCTGGTACCATCCCCATGTTTACATTGCCCAACAACCACGCAGTCACTACGGGGAAGCAGGGGACTACATTACAGTCTTTGCAATTAAGTGAGCACATAGTTGGCTAAATACTAATGGATTGCAGTTTGGTAGGAAATTAACATCCCATTAGAGTACATAATCTGAAGTTGGTGGACATGCTGTGGTGTAATGTGGGCTTTGGATCAACATTATCAATGGTCCCAACTGCATATTGTTGAGACAAAAGAACCTTTTCACATTAACCAACTACTTTTCAGAACCCGTCACTCAAAGACTGAATGAAGTGCAAGTCATTCTAGAATAGGTTCACACTGTAAAACTGAGGAGTTCTCAGACAATGATAATTACTAAGATCAAAATCACTTTGTTCCTCTTACAGGTAAGATTTACATGCAGCTGAGAGGAGATATGAGAGGGAAAAGGCAGAGTTACATGGAGAGAAAAGCAGCAAAGTTTAAAAAAGCATTGGCATAGCCAATAGGTCTATTCTTTGGGACTGTATAAGTATTTAGCCATGCAACAGTTGCTGCTGTTGCACCAAGGATATTGTGCTGGATAACTAAACACTTATAAGATCCCAAAGGCGAGACCTATTGGCTATGCTAATGCTGGTTTCTTTAAGCCATAGATGTTCAATAGGTGAAACCTGTTGGCTTTGCCAATGCTTGTTTTACAAGCGGTCTTTAAGCAAGCAATTGGTAGTAAAAATATATGGGACATGAACAGAGTAAAAAGGCAATGAGAAGACGCGCTGGATTCTGAATGGAGCTAGAGTTGAGGCCATTTGCCAGTGAAGGTGATGTAAGATAGTGAAGATGTGCAAGACAACACGTGTGAGTACAAGTTTGTAATTGTGGCCCGGTCTAAAATTATATGTTTCCTGAATTGTGTTGGTGATTGATAAAAGAATAATTCGAGCAGTGTGGAATTGAGGTTATTTGAAGACGAAATCATACAAGACAAAAAGAACTCATCCAACATGTGAGGGTCCTGAGGAAGTGGCAGGACAGTAGGGGCAACAAAAAGCGACACCTATTTGCAAGCAAACAAAAAGCAAGACCGGTGTGAGGAAAATTTAGCAGAGCAACTCACTGATGGAAGACAAGAGAGTCCTAACTAGTGCATTCAGGACCTTGTAGTCTGACCACTATAATAAAGAGTGACAATACATATCTGGAACAACCTCTGGTACTTGAACACGCTGCAGAGGTAGGACTTCCCTCTGAGGTGGAGAAGGAAGGGATCATTATTGTAAAGCAGACAAGCGCGCCTCGCGTTGAAAGTTAAAAAAAAAAAGGCGTGCAGGTTGCATTGGGAGAGAGAGGCGGAGTGGTGCACCCGTGAGTGGTGCGCGTGCGCTGCGGGGAGCAGTCAGCTCTTTTTCAAAGCACATATTCGTACATGTGGCGGGCCGCTGCACACTCCCGCAAGGTGTATGCCGCCACAAGCACGAGAATGTGCTTTGAAAAAGAGCTGCACGAAGGTTAAAGGTCTCCTATGCAGCGCATGCACGCTGAGTAGGCAAGACCTAAAAAAGAAGGTCCCTTTACGCAATGCTTTGTCAATTCATGCTCCCCGAACCTATACCCACATGCATAAAGAGTGAATTCACGCTCCCAGCAATACAACTCCCTCAAACCCCAAAAGTAAAGGGCCATTCCCACAAAGAGAAAAAACTTCAAATTGGTCAGCAAGGGCAAACAGGTGACAGTTAATAATGTCATCTCTATAATGATTGTAGGCTAACAGCAAAGCCTTGATGCTTCACTAGAAGATTGAAAGGTTGACTGCTTATCCCGCCCCATTAGCTTATTCAGAAAGACAAAATGTCTCTCTGCCAGGGACACCTGTGACTTACCATGGTGAGCCACTTCACTTTGAACAAAAGATTGAAAAAGCCATACAAAAATGTAAGCACACACTTTTGATAAATACAAAAGCTTCAAACACTGAATTCATACTTCCATAGTAGTTAAAGAAATGTTTCTGAGAAGGCATACATACATACATACATACATATTACCAGCTACTAAAGAAAAAATTCAACTGGCAGCCTTAGATGGAGAAAACAAAAATTGAATTCCTTTACCCTGATAAATCAAGTAAATATTAAGGACAAGTAACAATTCAATGAGAAATATGCATCTCTGACAACCATAAATGCAAAATACATTTTCATTCCAATGCTTTCGGAATTATCTCAAACTCAAATACAGCAGTCAGAAAACAATCCTAAATCAAAGCAAAGATGATATGCACACATTCTACAGCTTGTGCTTACCTCCATCTGCTAGTTCAGCGCTTCCCATCCTGCTTTCCATCAGCAGACCGCAATGGGGAAGATACAGCTGCTAACAGACCACTTACTATTTCTCTTCGGATATCCCCAACAATAGATTCTTTTATCTGGAAAAATGTAAAACCATTATCGTTTTCAGGCTATGATTAGACACCTGAAAGTCTAACACAAACAAGTCTGATACAAAATACCACTCCCAGTACAAATTCAAGGTTGGTAGGGGTAGCATGTACGGTGTAGTAGCAGCTTTACCTACAAGATGTACAACAATCATACCAAATAAAAATAGTAATTCTTACACATATTTTAATGTGGGAAGATATAACATGTATGATATCGTAGCAGCTTTATCTACAAGACTGAACAAGAAACAGACCAAGCATGCATACAAGGGAATGCATTTACCCAATGCTATAATTAACCTTGCCGGATTAAGTACTTAAAAAAAAAATGTGGTCATTCACTTTGCATATCTTGTTTAGAAAGGATATCAGTAGACCATCTCAAATTCCAAGTCGCTAAGCCTTACCAGACAATAATGTACCATCATTTACCTTTTACAGGGCATTACAAGCAGCAGAAGAAACCTAGACCATCCAGGACATTTGTGCTTGCCAGGAGGCTGAATATGTCCCACAACACAACTCAGAGGCCACATGGCAAGATATACACAAAAGTACCATTTGGTAATAGTTAGCTTTTCAGTGAGGCGGTGTGTGTACGCATAAATATGATGCAGTCTCCTAGAAAATTCCGTAGATTTGAGGATTTGATTTTAAATAATGGTGTTGTTAGGAATGGTAATCAAGCATGTATCCATGTCCATAGTTCCTGTTTGCATTTGAATCTGCTTTCCCATTTTTGTTAAGCCTTGGCTTCTGCGCAGAAGCCTAGGCCTGTCCAAAGTAATTAGTGGTACAGAACCTGTTTTTTTGATCCGCGAGGGCGCACCACATACTACTGCTGTCCATGACCTGGGTGCATCACAAAGCCATGGGGACCATGTACAGTTTTATGAATCAGTATTATGACTTTATTCTCTGTGTCAAGATGAAACAAACTTACTGGTGCCTCTCATGTAACATTTGGCTATTGGCAGAACTCAGTTGTATGATTTTGAGTATCAGGGCAAGTAAGATCCATTCTGAATGCCCCTAGTTTAGAATGGCACAAAATGGAGGATGGCATAGCTTTCCTACACCGCAAATATCTATTGCATGCATTCCTGTCGCAAGAGGTTGGTGGCCCAGGCACTAAAGCACAGTGGATGGAGACAGGACTACCTTTAAAAACTCAATGAGGACCTTTTTAGCAAAGGGCTGCCTAATTGTTCTTCCTGAGCATTTCCAAGTTCTTCATAACCAAGAATCGGTGTGGTCTGGAGAGTGCTTGAAGGACTACTGTGATTAGGCTAGTGTCTGCATGGCAGCCAGTCTCCCATAGGTAAGGTACATTACCGAGGGTCTGCCTTAGCACCTTCAAGCCTGCCTGCCAGTTGAGAGATGGAAGGTGAGTGTCTGGTCCTGCAGGAGAGACTGTTAATGAGTGGCACAGCATGTTCCCAGCATGAGCAACACCCAGAGATTGTCAGAAGTGACAGTTGTTGCAAGGAGATCCTCAGGTTTCTCTGAGCAGTCACCTTGTGAACTGCCGTAAGAAAAAGAGGAACCCCTTGATATGGACAAGGGAAATGGGGTACTTAAACCAACAAAAACACTTATTCCCCTGACCCACTCTTTAAACAACCCGATATGCTCCAATTCACCTTCCTTTCGACACAAGGAGTACTAAATTCAAATTAAAGCCATATTTTATTCTCACAAAATTAATAAAAAATGCATTGAATTATACACAAGTTAAAATGATTGTAACATAAAAAGTTTTCCCTCCTCCCCCTGTCTAGAGGGAAAAAATAGAAAAAAATCCCTCACAAGAAATGCATATTTTATACAATTCCAAAAGAAGTTTCCCCCTACAATTGACACAAATTAATTATGACTAGCATAATCAAGACAACAAAAACATGTAAGACACTCTTATTGCCATATACAGGTGTACATCAGATCTCACTGCTAGACAAGTCAATCAATATGTTGTTTGTATCCGTATTTAACTGTTCACGTATCTGTTCTCTGATTGTGCTATTACAATTGCGTCGACACGTTTTCATGGCTTCATTAAATCTTATCCATCTTTATCAAGACCTGAAACATTTTAGTTGTCTTAATCAAATGGGCGAATACTGTATATCTTCCACCCTCCGGATTCTTTGTACTCCAAGTGTGCTCCCTGCTTTTCAAGGGTATACAAGTCCTGTACTTCGTGTTGTTGCTCGGGCTGATTAAAATCTTTCTTTAAAAATATGTTGCCCTCGTGATCCCCAAGTTCGGCTCCGTATGGAAGGGGTGTGTTACGCCCGAAGTGCCTGTAGGTGAAAGAGACCGCGCATTAAGCTGAGGAACGATGGAGAAAGAGTGCTGCTCCTGCGATTTAAAAGAAAGCATTATAAACATGGGGAGAAGCTCGTAAAGCCAGATTACATTCTGAGACCTGGAACATAGCTGGCGGTAGCGGCGTGATTTTAATCAGGTAATAGACACCCCTTAAATACGGAGCCGAATTTGGGGATCACAAGGGCAACATTTTTTTTTAAAAAGTAGATTTTAATCAGCCCGAGCAGCAACCCGAAGTACAGGACTTGCATACCCTTGAAAAGCAGGGAGCACACTTGGAGTACAAAGAATCCGGAGGGTGGAAGATGTACAGTATTCGTTCATTTGATTAAGACAACTAAAATGTTTCAAGTCTTGATAAAGATGGACAAGCTTCCTTTAGGCATCCAGAAGGTGTTCTATTTCCTCCCAAATGTATCTACAATAACATGTCCACAGTCCGACTGAGTAGGCTATGCCCCTTTGAATGGCAGCACCAACAGCAACCCTTTTGCCAGAGGAGTCAATGCACTTGCTCGCCAATTTGAGCACAATAGTGTCCCCTACATCTTGTACCACGAAGGAATCGGATGACACATGCCTCCTAATGAATAGCGGGCCGCCTAGCACAGCTTTGTACTGGTTATACTTAAACTATCTGTGTGACAACTCTGCTTTCGATGGAGTCGTTTTAATACCATCTAAGAGCTCCTCGTTTTCCGACAGCCTTTCGATGAGGAAATCTTCCTCTACCACATGTGGTGCTATGGTCTGCTGCACGCTGAATGATTACATGGCAGGATGTGATATCATCGGGTGGCAATGGCTTCATAGAGTACAGTTTCAAAGACCAGTCACCTGTGGGATCAACATTCTAATCAAGCTAGGGGTTGTCTTTCTTTTGGAATGAGCTCACCAGAGAAATCCTCAGAAGTGTCTGAGTCGGTGTAAGGAACGGATGTAAACTGCTTAGGTGACACTGTTGGTGGTGGGCTTTGCTCCCTATGGCTAGTCTTCTTAGGTATTGGAAATGTTGAAAGCTCGTTTAAAACGGCCTCCTCAAATGTAAGTCACTGTTTTATTGGCGTGGACCTTGCAAGCTGGTGTAGGTTGTGGTGGATGAGCTATGTAGATCTTCCTTTCCCTCATCAGGCTGCTCAATCTAGTCTTCTGGTGGTGATATTTTACTCAAGGCCAGTAGCTGTTTCAAGGTCGACTTTGGTGTCTACTCGATTTGGATATGGGTAGCCCCAAGCTCTTGGGGTATACATGGACTCTCTATGTCATTTTATCCGAACACACTTCTTCGATGTCAGGTGTGGTTGATTGCTCAGGAGAGCCTCAGCTATGCACCCTTTTGTGCATTCACCACTGTTCCCTTTGATACTAGATTGTCTTCTTATAACTGAAGGCCTGGCAGACCACACAGGTTGACTTCTTTTGATCCCCAAAGAGACAGAGGTTACAGAATATGTTGAGCTGTTGATCACAATTATACGGGCCATTATACGGGCCAGTAGCAGTCCCAGCCAAGGTGCCCCAACATCCACCACCATGCAGTGTGGTAGTCACTGCTTAAAATCTCTATATTGTCTTGGAAAGGTCTTCGGTGTCATATCCCAAGAACTTGCTGGTGCGCTTCTTCCACGTGCCAAGTATCATTGGTTAAGACTGTGCCAAAGCTCACTGAGAACTAGTCTTCCTTGGACACTGGCTGACTCCATTGACAGACTTCGCTTTAAAATGTGTGTAAAGTTATGCACCCCATGTGAAGATAATCACGTGACAAAACACAGCCTATCAGTGCCTTGTCAATTTGTGAGAATGTGGTCATATGTACAAGAACTAGTTACTGTTCTCTAAAGTCCATATCAGGTACCAACATGTTTCAGCAAATGTAGCATCAGGAAAAAAATCTGAACCAAATTCTGCTTATTACCAACTTGGTATGAATGTCCAGGACATGCTAGTAGGTGGATTAGGACCATTAGTGCACATGTAGTAACACGTCTGAGATACTAGCCTTCCTTAAGGGTAAAACACGTGTTCCCACTTAATCACTTAGCAGAATTTGCCATAATCCTATATAGGATATGTGACGCATTGCTCTTAGTTACGTCTCCTCAGATGGGGGGGTTTCTGTTCACCAGGAGGTGTAGCATGCACATTTTAGCTACTAGTAAAGCTATGGCCAACCAACGGCCTCTGCGCTCCATAACTGCAGTATAGTCCAAGGTATCCTGTAGAAGTGCAGCTCTATTAGTCTACAGGCCGGTAATGGTTCGTGTGCAGTTCATTCTTGATCAAAATGCAGTCCAGTATTTCCTGAGGTTAGGGCACTCCCATAGAATGTGGACAATGACATTAAGTGGGGTGCAACATCTCCAACACTTGGAGTCGTCACTCAGGCCCAATTTATGCAGCCTTACCAGCATCCAGTGCCTCCTGTGCAAGATATAAAAATTACATTTCAGTCTAGCATCGCAAAAACTTTTCATGCATTCATTGCATGTCATCCCAGCCCTCAATCTCATAAGTCAGACCAAGCCTCTCAGTCTACCATTTCTGTCTTGGGTCAGAGGGTGAGAGAAGGTGTGGTCAGATCGGGTCCAATAAAGGCCTGAAAGCTCTTCTTTTTAGGTACCACGTGTAACCAAGTAACATAAGATAGGAGAGTTTTGTATTGCCAGGGGACCCAAGCCCAAAACTTTTCTGACACAGTAGCAGTTGTTGGTAGCTCCAGAAGAGTTTGGGGAGAAGTCCAAACTCTAGTTTTGAATCAGTGCGTGTTTTAAGTCCACACCCCTGGACAAGCCGGCCAACAGAGGGAATCCGCATGCAAGAAACTCTGGCCATTGTGGTTCCTCCCCCCAAACAAATTTTAGCATTAGCCCATAGTTTCGCTTGGGTGTGTAGGTAGAGGTCTTTTTCCAAGTAAGTTATACCAAGCATATGCAGCAGCATGTAATACAGAGTTCATCTTAGTATTCTGTTTATGGACCATAGTGTATACCTACTATAATCCCTCGATATGTCCCAATCTTCACCCAGAAAGGCCACTCCAGATTTTGTGGATGCATCGAGTTTCGTCATTTTAAGCCCCAGTAGAGATAACATTCTCAAAGTGTTTCACAAAGTTAAGCATTGCAAAAAAATAGTTCATGTAGAGCCAGATTTTCACTTGAACTGGCCTTCTTGGGTTGGAGTTTAAACAATTAAACTATGGCTATCGGGCAGTGTAATTCTTAATCTTCTCTATTTAAGAGTCTAGGTCAGTGGTTCTTAACCTTTTGACTTCTGTGGACTCCCACTTAATACTAGAATCTGGGGAGCCCCACTGAAACATCATTGGAATCCGGGGATCACCACTGAACCATTAATGAAATATGGGAACTGATGATTTGAACCACAATACAAAAAATGTGGAAACAACCATTCATCAAATAAATATACAAATGATGAATTATTTTATTCCACAAATATATAGAGAAAAAATCTAAATTTTAGTTGGAAGGTTGTAGCTTTTCTAAATTTAATTGAGGTCACTAATTGCCCATACAATATATTGTTTTACTGCTCCTACGAATCAATCTGAGGATATCAACTTATTTTTTAGCCTCCAATTTCAAATTCCTCCACATTTTTAGAAAGTAAAAAAATGTACGTTTCATATGTGGTTTCTTTATTTACATGTGCCTTATTAATTTGTTAATATTATTTAATTTTCTAAGCAGGCATGAACTCCCTGAGTAGGCACTGCGGACCAACCAGGGGGCCCCAGACTACAAGTTAATAAACCATTGGTCTAAGTTATCCTGCACTGCATTTAAGTGTATCAGATATTTCAATTTGTAGGGTAACCCAGTGAAACTAAGCTTTCAAGCAATTTCCTTATCGTAGTATGGGTGGAAGGTAGTGCCTCGCATTTTCCCCAGTGAATTCGATAGTTGGAAATCTCAGATCAAATCTATCAGCACAAGGAGTGAATTACTTGGGTCTGCAAGCATGACCAATATATTGTCAGCATACTACAAAGCATTGTATTCCCCACCTGGTTTTGATATACCTTTGACCATTAACACTCAGTAGTGCTGCCACTTGCGGCTCTAGAGCAAGAATGGATAAAAGACGAGAAAGAGAGCAGCAGTAACTAGTTCCGCTGCCTATGTTGATTACTCATGGTGATAACCATTACAAATCACTGTCAAATTTGAGAACAGACATTTGAGCTTTGCAAGAAATCCTTTTCAGACCCAAATCACTAGAGGGCACAATCATGAAATGCCATTCCACCCTGTCAAAAGTGTTTTCCACTTCCAAAGGTACAGCCACCATCTCATCATTATGTCAAACCTGCCATAGTATATTCGAGAGACACTGTAAATGGGATGTGGAGGAGCGAAGAAGAACAAAACCCACCTGGGAGGGATGAATCAACAAATGGAGCAGTCACACATGACAGGTGGCGAAAACTTTGGCAAGAAGCTTAATGTCTACATTGACAAGTGGTATTTGTTGATAACTCCCACACAGAAGGGGGTACTTATTTGGCTTCAGTAGTAGTGTGATGCATGCAGCTGCAAGTACAGGGAGGGGGTGGGTCCCTGGTGAGAATTCAGCATAGAACATATGCTACAAAGGAAGCATCTTGTCTTTATTGTATAAAAGTTTCCATGAAGGCTGGTGCTTTCTTCAATGGGTAGTGCATCTATTGCATGTCTCATCTTCTCTGCTGCAAAGTGTAGAAGTGATATCAAGAGGGACAGTACACAGAGTACCAGGTGAGAAAAAAACTGGCATCCTGCTCCTGAGCATAAACTCCCTCTGCAGAGTACAAGGAGTGACAGAACTCACAGAAAATCTCCAGAATACCTGGAGTCAAAAAGGGTGTCACGGACCACTGGGATGGCAGTGTCTCACTACCTCTGCATCAACAGAAGGACCAAGAGGTGCCGCGCATTCTTCCCCCTCTTGTAATGCTGCTGTCTGATATGAAATGAAATGTTTTCGTCTGTAAGGTCCACATTGAGTTCAATTTGGTGTTAGTTTTGTGGAGGGATTGCAAAGTCTTGAGATCTGGTTTGTGATTATATTAGTCACTAAGGTGCTTAATCTGTCTTTCAAGCAACGCCTGCTGCTGAGCAGAGTCCCTCATTAGGTCCCCCAAAATACAGTCTTTCCCGGCCGCCCATAACATTTGCATTGATGACGGTTTTTGTTCTGTCCAAGTACGATGTTAAATAGGTTTGGAGGCTTTTTGTATCTTTCGTCAGCCTGTAGTATGCCATATTAAGTCTCCAGGACCCTCTCGTCAGCTTTTGCAAACAAAAATCAGTAGTTATGGGGACTATGTCATGATCCGATATGCTGCATGGTACTACATCTGTGTGCATTATTTTGGGTATCTGAGCATTAGATACATAATTATCAATATGGGTGTGGGTACCATGAACACAGAGGATAAAGGTGTAATCCCCATCTCCTGGGTGGTGTAGCTGCCAGATCAAAAAAAATCACAGAGCAAAACCTTGGAATGCAATAAGGAAAGAAGCAACCAGGTCACTTGTTTAAAGAATGTGCCTTTGTCTCCAATTGGGGTATATATAGACCCCATCTTCAAAGTAGTCTGATGGGCCTGTATCTTTAGAAAAAAGCTGACCGCCTGGGTCCGTCCACGTCTGCACCACATGAATTTAGAGCCCTTATGTGCATATTAGACGCGGACATCCGTCCTGGGAACCAGGAAAGTATCTGACAAAAGCACAACTTACTGAATTCTTCGAGCAGCACATGCTCTTTGGCACCGGTCTGTGGTAACATGTTGACTCTCGAAGGCTTTTAAATGTGGAGAAGCTGGTGCTGGATGGGGTTTCCAGGCAAATAGTAAACAATTAAATTGCAGTATCTGCAAGACCACTGGTAAAGGGCTACTGTCTAAAAATGCAAGGCTAAGCATCTGCAGGTAGAGTGACTCCTTTAAAGAAATTTAGCTGCAATTGGTGAATCTGAAACTGTAGTAGATTACCACCAACCGTTTCCAGAACTTCAACCCATAGTAAGATAATTGTTTTTGCTTTAGCTTATGGGATAGATTCATTCTGTTTTTAAAGTGAGCAGTATCAGTGATCCCTTGTCTGGGGGGCGTGGCTTGGGCGCCGATGGTCGCCTGAGAGCTCGGCTCCGGGACTGAGCCCGGGATTATCCTGTAAATCGGAGGCCGTGGGGCACCCTAACCCCCGCAAACTGTTGATCGGCCCGACGGGGACCTGCCGGGGCACCTGGCGCAGTCCGAACGTGTGATGACCCGACGGAAAATCGAGGTTTGTGAATCCGCGGAGTGCGACCCAACATGGCGCCCGGACTTAATTGTCCCCTTGGACGGAACCATTAGACTGGAGGAGCATCACTAGCTGCGGCGCACCCTCTGCCTTTCCGTCTCCCTGTGATATGAGGGTCTGGGTATCGATCTGATTGGACTCTGGCAGTGGGGATCGCGCCTAGATGGTCGGATGCCCTCACTATCGTGGATCTCGGCACGTGGACACCTGGAGGCCCTGACCGTGGCGCCCACTCCCTAAACCGCACTTGGCTGCATCTCCCCGACCGACCCACTCCCATGGGAGGCACAACCCCTTGGCGCCACAAAGTATCCGGTGGAGTTAGTGACCCTCACTCCGGGTCCTCATCAGCCAAACGGGCCTGCCCGACCTGGCGCCGATTGTCTCCGCCTCCTCCTCGGTGCCCTCAGACGACGTGGTGGTGGCGCGAGCCGATACTGAGAAGGTCCAACAGGCCTTGGAGACGGGGATCCCCGGCCCTCGACCCGAAGACCAACAACCGGGAGAGACATAGCCGACGCCCGCACTCGGTGGCGCCTGTCCCTGGCTCCACACGGTGTGCCTCCGGCGACATGGGGAAACCAAGGGGAGCCAAGGGGACCACCCCAGCCGCCTCAGACTCGGAGACGCCGGACAAAGAGGAACGTGGAGACCCGGAGAGTTCTGGTGGCGCACCAATGCAGCAACAATTTGACCGCGTCTTGGAGGCGATTGCGACCACACGCTCGGCCCTCCAGCAGGACATTGCCCAGGTGGCGACGAGCCTGGGCCTCCTTAGAGCGGATCACGGCAAGCTTTCGGATAGGGTCAAGGAAGTGGAGGGCTCGGTGAAAACCTTGGAGCC
The DNA here is from genome assembly GCF_964263255.1 of Lissotriton vulgaris. Taxonomy (NCBI): domain Eukaryota; kingdom Metazoa; phylum Chordata; class Amphibia; order Caudata; family Salamandridae; genus Lissotriton; species Lissotriton vulgaris. Next base: position 822,389,455 of record NC_141687.1, read on the forward strand.
GGCGCAGCGAACCTTGGCCACGACTATGAAGGATGCCCTATCCCGGATTACTGCCCTGGAGCAGCGAGCGGAAGATGCGGAAGGCCGTAACAGGCGAAACAACATTCGTGTGGTGGGCCTGCCGGAGAAGATTGAGGATGGCGACATGGTGGCATACTTGGAAGCCTGGCTCCGAGACACGGTGGCCCCGGAGGGTCTATCCTCCTTCTACACCCTGGAGCGAGCTCATAGAGTCCCAGCGAGGCCACCACAACAGGGACGTGCCCCGCGACCGGTGGTGGCACGGTTATTGCACTTTCGGGACAGAGACCTCATCCTCAATGCCGCCAGACATAATGGCCCATTCAAAGTGGCGAACAGCCAGGTGAACATCTTCCCGGATTACCCCTAGGACACCCAACGCAGGCGGTTTTCATTCTTGGCGGTCAAGCGCGAGCTCCGGAGCGAGGGCATCCAATACTCGCTCCTATTTCCTGCAAGGCTCCGCATAATTGTCGATGACAAGACTCAATTCTTTGATACCCCGGAGGATGTCTGTAACTGGCTTGAACTCTATAGAGCCGGGAAAGATGGCTTTAGCTCCTCATCTCAGCTAGCGGCGGAGCCGGAGCAGAGACGGCGTTCCAAGAGGATTCGGAGTCGCCGTGGCCGATCAGGCGGACCCTCAACTGCAGAGACATCGACGGAGCGGAAGGGAGTGCTGGAGGTGTTATCTGCACTGTCTGGCTCACGAGACGGTACCATTGAAGAGGAAGCGGACCCTGGTGACGAGGGGGTACTGACGGACTCCGAGGAATCGGTGACTGATAGAGTCCACACGCCGGTGATCACACCGAAATCGGTTGAGGACCTTCTGGATGGACAGGGTTAACGGGGTGAGCTACATCCATTTGGGTGGGGGCCCGACACGGGGGTGGCGGGAGCCGACGATTGATGATGACTCCCGGGGAAGGGGGGGTGGAGTGCCTGGCTCTTGCCCCGAGGGTGTCTAGTACTGTTTTGGGCTTGCTTTAGTCCTGGTAGCCAGGGCATCGAGGGCCCACTGCCAACGTCCAGCCCGCACCTGGCCCTTAAGGCCTTCCTACGGTGGCGACCGCAGGATTAGTCGGGGACAGGGGGTTTTTCGAGGGTATGGTTTGGATGGGAACTAGATGGTGCTATTTGGGTCCTGTTCTGGGGAGGGTGGGTGGGGGTTTGGTTCGGACAGGGGTTGTTGAGTTTTGGTTGGGGAAAATGGCCGCCATCAGTGCTGGGTTGATTGTTGCTCTTTCTTTGTTGGGACCCGGATGGGGAGACTTTGCACGAACAATATGGGACAATGGCTGATGTTGCTAATGTGAAATGCATTACTTGGAACGTGCGGGGGCTCCACACCATGTCTAGGCATCACAAAGTCCACGCTTACTTAGTGCGTAGAGGGGTACAAATGGCGCTGCTGCAGGAGACCCATCTGAACAAGGCGGAAGGGGCGGCGCTACAGCGTAGGTGGAGGGGGCAGGTCTTTTGCACTTCGTACTCCGCGTATGCCAGGGGGGCGCTAATTTGGATTAGAGCTGGGGTTCCCTTCCAGGTCACGAAAGCAATGGTAGATCCAGAGGGGCGTTATGTGGCCATTTCGGGCACTCTGGGAGGGAGGGACCTAAACGTTTGCTGTGTGTACGCACCCAATATAGACCAGATTGCCTTCCTTTCCAGGTTATCGGGCTCGTTGGCCCACTTCTTCTCCGGGCCCCTCCTGCTCGGTGGGGATTTCAATTCAGTAGTGGATGTGGAAACTGACCGCTCGCATCCGCCCCTCCCTGACTCTCCGGTTCGCCGTGTAGCTAAAGGTCGTAGAGACTGGCAGACACACTGGGGTCTGACGGATATTTGGAGGGCGCAACACCCCGACACTAGAGACTATTCCTACTTCTCGGGCCTACATGAGTTACACGTTAGACTGGACGGATTTCTTGGCTCGACTGAACTGGTTTCAGCGGCGGTCCGGTCTGAATATTTGACCAGGACCATCTCAGATCATAACCCCCTCCTGCTGGACCTTCGTTGGTTTCCTGGGGTGCCTGCGGAGCCCACCTGGAAGTTACGTCCCGAGATCCTTGAGGACAGCGTTTTCAAAGCGGACCTAGGAGATAAGATCTCGGAATACTTCGCGTCCAACGGGGGCACCGCGAGCTCGAGAGCGCTAGAATGGGACGCTTTTAAAGTGGTGGTGAGGGGATACTGTATCTCTAAGAAGGTCGGCATGAGGCGAATTATCCTTGCCGACTTAGATTCAGCTGATCAGAAACTCCGCGAGTTGGAACTCCGTCGCCCCGGGCGCCCTGAATTACAGGAACGCACGGCAGAGGCGAAGGAGGCGGTGGCGGCGGAGGTCGAACGGCTGCGCTGTTTCGACTACAAGGCCTATACGGTCAGGTCCCTCGCAGAGGGGGATAGGTCGAGCGCGTTGCTGGCATGGCTAGCCAACCCTACGCGCCAGACCTCACTGACGACGTCCATGCGCATGGCGGACGGAACCGTGGTACACACTCAGCCTGAGATTCTGAGCTGCTACCTGCACTACTACGAACGTTTGTACCGCAGTCGTTCTGACAGAGACCCTGACCTGCTCGATAATTATCTACGACCCCTGGAGCTCCAAACAGTAGAGCAGGACGTGGCGAAAGCCCTGGGGTCCGACATAGAACTGGGAGAGATCCGCAGCGCCATTAAAAAGATGGCGAGGAATAAGACCCCGGGCCTGGACGGCCTTCCTGTGGAATTTTATGCAGCTTATGCTGATCTCCTAGCCCCAAGGTTATTAATAGTATATAGAGAGGCGAAGAGGCTTGGTCGGCTCCCAGGCTCGATGTGCGAGGCCTTAGTGGTTCCCCTCCTCAAGCCGGGAAGGGACTTGTCCGATCCGGGGTCTTACCGTCCCTTATCAATGCTGACGGTCGACTATAAAATACTGAGCAGCATCTTGGCTTCGAGGCTGCTGGGTCACATGAGCTCCCTGGTACATGAAGACCAGGCTGGATTCATCCCCAGGCGAAACACGACCATGAACATCCGCAGGTTGTTCCGCTTGCTGGGAGAACCGCTCGTGGATGCCCCGTGCCCGGTAGTCCTATCGGTAGATTTAGAGAAGGCTTTTGACAGCCTGGAATGGGACTACCTGAGCACTGTGTTACGGAGGTTCGGCCTCGGCGAAGGTTTCATCAGATGGACCACGGTCCTGTATGCCTCTGCATCGGCCAGGGTTCGGGCGGGCCCGCTGATTTCCTCACAATACCCGGTGGAGAGAGGCACGAGACAGGGTTGTTCGTTATCCCCGCTTCTCTTTGCTCTGGCGGTGGAGCCACTCGCGCTGCACCTCCGATCGGGAACCCATTATAATGGCTTGTGGACACCTACGGGCCCACACTACATTTCGCTGTATGCCGATGACCTGCTGCTCTTCCTTGAGGACCCGGTTGCTGCCCTGCATGGAGCTGCGACGGCGCTCACGACGTTTGGGGAGGTCTCGGGCCTCCGGGTGAACTGGGCTAAGACCTGTCTTTTCCCGGTTCGCAAAGGCACCCCTAGCCCTGTTCTCAGTAGAGAGATTAGATGGGAACCTGACTGCTTTAAGTACCTGGGGGTGTACGTCTACCATGAACCATCTGACCTCCTGGATGGGAACATTGCCCGCAGCATTCGAGCGCTACGGGGCAGTATGGACTTCTGGGCTACACTACCGCTCTCGGTGGCAGGGCGGATAGCTTTGCTCAAAATGGTGGCGCTTCCCCGGTTGCTGTATTATTTTCGGGCGCTACTGATCTGGGTCCCACCGGCCACGTTTAGACTATTACGGTCAATGATAGTCGGATTCCTCTGGGGCTCGGGCCGCCGAAGGGTGGCCCTCAGGACCCTGATGAGGCCGAAAGCCGAGGGTGGGCTTGCGGTGCCGGACTTTGAAAAGTACTACTTAGCGGCGCAGCTCCAGACCCTCACTCAGGAGATCGCCAGGGAATTCCGGGGCCCAGAGGACAGGAGAGGTACGGGGATGGCCAGGCATGTTCTCTCCTTCATAGCGTTGCGACAACGTTTGGCCTTACAGGACTTGTCGCTAGAGGAGAAGACCATTCGCCTGTGTTGGAACCGAGCTCACGCCCGGGGCCAACTGCGTATACCGTATGCGCCCGAAATACCTTTGGGGATGCTGACGGCCTTGCCCCATGGCGGTGATTGGTCGCGGTTGGCAAACTGGGAGGACGCAGGCTTACAATTGGTAGGTGACCTCTACGAGGACGGGGAGTTCTTGCCCTTTCAGGGGCTCATTGATCGCTTCGAGGTTCCTCGCGGCGACTTTCTATTGCACTCGGCCCTGGTCCGTGCGATCCAGGCGCACTGGAAATGCGGGCAAGAGGAACCCCCTATATCTCCGGTGTGCCAATACGTCATGATGTCTGCGGGTACGGTGAAGGCGGTCACTTGCCTCTACGGTAGACTGATCAATGAGGGGCTGGCCCCCCTCACTACTCTGAGAACCCGTTGGGAGGAGGACATAGGTAAGGAGATCCCGGAGACGACCTGGTCCCAGCTAGTGCGGCGAGCCTGGAAGGGCACACGCCACGCCCGCTTTCAATTGGTCCACTACTACGTACTCCATAGGGCATATCTGACCCCGGCGAAAATCCAACAGTATTTTGCTACGGGCTCGGCGGACTGCCCCAGATGCCCGGCGCCGGAGGCAGACCTTCTCCACATGTTGTGGTCCTGCCCGGGATTGTCCTCCTACTGGATAGAAGTGGGGAAGACCCTGGAGGAGGTGACAGGGAGGTCCTTATCGGTTGATGCGGCAGTGGGACTCCTGCACTGGTTTCCACATACCCCCAAAAACAAAATTACCAGTAAATTCATCGATTTGGGGCTTCTCCTTGCTAAACAAGAGGTGACCAGGAACTGGAAGGCACGGGCTGGTGCGACAGGGGGCCGGTGGCACAGCGAACTCTTGAAGTGGGCAGCGGGGGAAAGCACGCTGAGATACCAGCTAGCTAGGAGACAGCATAACGAGAAGGCACAGGAGGCAGCGCTAGAATGGGAGACATTAGTGCAGGCCCTCAGGGATTATTGCGCCCCCAGCGACTCCGAAAGTGAGGAAGCAGCTCGACCCGAGTCCCGATAGACGATTGCACATTACAGCTCTGTTCCTTTCCTCATGGGTCCTCACAGATCCTAATGCGGTTGTTGCCGTGCACTGATGGCGGGGTTGGGTAGGGATTAATTTGGTTCGTAGTGTTTTGAGGGAGGGGTTTTCTTTTGGGTTTTGTAGGCTTGTTTAGAAAAGCAGATGACGGATAGTGGATCATCCGGACCAGCTTCGCCTTCCTGCTGAGCCCCCATTGGATTTCGCCGCCCGACCATAGGGTTGTGGGCTGAATGGCTGTGTAAGGGTACATACTGCTGGGGGACGGAGGGTTGCATTTCACTGATTTTGTTTGATCTATAATGCTGGTCGAATATGTAACGATTTAGTAATTCCTGCAATAAAAATATATTTAAAAAAAAAAAAAAAAAAAAAAAATCAGTGATCCCTTGTCTGGTTGTTAGAAAGCATTGGTGCACCACACCAGGACAAAATATACCTCATTCATAAATGGTGTCCGAGGATCACATTTGTCTGCATACACCTTGTGACTGCCACAGTGATATTACTCAGGATATTCTTTAATGCTTGCATACTACTATTCAGCACCTGATCAAAAAGGTGTTGTCCGTCATCTGGGAGATGCAAATAGGCATTTTCCCCATTTGATAAAGAACAAGGATATATATCTCGAAAATAGACAGCAGTGAGAGACTGCCAGAGCCAAACAATATTTCTCCGAAACAACCAGAGCATCTTTGATTTCTTTTCACTTTTGTCTGCCCTTTTCTATCACGATAATGCAAAAGAGCACTTCTGCTAACGTCTAGAATCAGAGGAGAAACTATGTGTTTAAGGACTTTGTATACCGTTAATGTAAAAGCCTGCTTTGGATTTGAGTCAAAAGAAGAGCGCAACATACACTAAGTTTCCTAAAAATTAAACCGGTTCATCAGTGAGGAGAGAAAGGAAGTGCAGAAAAGGGGCTACCTCTGACTACACCAGAGCTTCCTTCTGACAAGTATTAGAAAGAAAAGGACAATTTATCGCTGGGTGCTCTCCCGGTTAGAAAAACAATGTGCGACCCTGGAATCAACACAGGCGTCTTGCCTTTTTATTTATTTTAGCCAGGACTTTGAGTTCGCTTGTTTATGCATTTGCTGCTGTTTCAGTATCACAAGGCAATTACAGATACCCGTCTGTTATAAAAAACTATGTAAAGATGCTAAACGGTGGCACAATAAGCTGGTCTGGTGCACTGCAAACACAGCACACCCAACTTCCTACACTGATATAATACAGGAAATTACTAAAGCAGAACATGCACAGTATCATGTTCAAAGTTCTTCAGCGAGAACAGGATATCACCACTTCTGATAACCTTCAGAACTTTGAGAGAAACCAGTTTTCAATGTACTTTAAGTCTGGTAATAATATAACTACACATTTAAAATAAAATCAAAATGCATCACAAGTTCCCAACAATAAATGATTACAGTGGAGCCGTCAGCCAAAATATCGGTTGCCAACCTTCGGCATGAAAAGCAGCTCCATCCTCAGCAGAACGTGCTCTATCACCTATACAATTAGTGGTGCAACAAAAGTGGTCACTAGCTGCTAAGGAAAGCCTGGAGGCAGTGTGTTTATATTTACTTCACTGCTGAGTTCTAAACAGCACACATCTTATTTAAATATTGACACAGAAGGTCAGCTTTGAAAGTGACTTCCATTAAGTTGGTTGAAATATGGTTTTGAAGAAGTACCAGATGCCTATTGGTGTGTTGAATTTCTCATTATCTATTCTATCTTTTAGTCTACTTGTCTACAATCAGAAGCTATTTCGGATTAGCCGTAGGAAGAGCTGTAGCACCGAAGGGCGGTAGCTTTATGAAAAGATTGCACCAATTGCTAAGCATGCTCTTAACCTTCACGTTCTCTTTAGTTTCACTTAACAGAATAATTGCAGAGTCCAGGTTTCTACATTTGTTTTGTATTAAGCCCAGCTCTTCCGAAAGCTTAATTACAACACCAAGAAATTCTACTAAAAAGGATCATTATCATGGTGAGGAAGACTATACACATAACCATACATAAAAATATTAAGTCAAGCCATGGTTCTGTTACTATTAATGAACTCTACTTTTTACTATATTTCTCTATAGGACTAAAAAACATGTATAGCGAACATCTGTACACCTTACAGGAGGATCTTGTACTTGCACTTGATATAGCTGTCCTAGAATGCAATGCCTGGTTTACACAATTTTACTACTCAAGAAAGCAGTAAACAAGCAAAAGATGGGATTTTTTTCCACAAAAGGTATGTAGGTTAAGGAGCATAATTAAGCCTGCAATCAGGCTTAAGCCTATGTGCATCCAGGCCACAAACAGTTGTTTAGTAGGAGGTGCTGCAAAACTGAAGTGGGAAAAGAATGGAGTAGGAATTTAGATTGGAAATAATTTGGATTGTGCCCTTCCCAGAATACTTATTTACTCATGTTTAAATGTTCAGAACACCACTGTTCTTCAGATGAGGATGTGAGAAGAGAACCTATCAGTTTCATGAAATAAAGAAACCACTCACTAGGAGTTAAACAAATGTATACTTAGTGGTCGATTTCAAAAGTCAGCTATAATGTGGCCTGATAACCTTACTGTCAAAGACTTAGATATGTGTCCAGAAAAAATAAGTTTTGATAAATTTAACAAAGCAGTACACAAAATATGGGGGTTTTGGTCTAGTAATTTTAAACACAGATTCAAAAAGTGCATAATCTCATATGCACCACTTGAATCATGTCCTTCCTTCACAGTAACGCCAAGCTTCTGCAATTCTAGCCTTGTGCAAAACCGGTAACATCTGGCTACTAGTCCTATGGAAGACAAGTAGACAATAATTACTAACCTCTCGTATAACTTGTTGCAACTCCTCATTGTCAGCAGCAGCTCTCCCGCTACCTTCACTGGTAGACGACACAGGAACCTTTACTTCCTCGAATTTTAACGTTTCTTCTTCAAGGCTTTCAATAGCTCTTGGCTGCTGCACTGTGCCAGCTCGCATAGGTGGTGTTGGGGTGAAAGCAACTGAAGCTCGAAACGTGGGTTTGTGTTGTGGCAAATAAGTCTTGGCTCTTCCACTCTGGTCAGAAGAGCTAAGTCTTATTTTTCTGCTCCTTTGAGAAATACTGGAACATACTGAAGAAGCATCAGAAGCTAAATGAGAGGAGATTGACTCCGTGGCCTCCGCTCCAGCTTCCAAAGAGATGTCACCTAGGCCCAGTTCAGATTTTAGATACGACTGTTCTCTTATGAGTTCGGACACCTAGAGATAAAACAAAAATGTTTAAGACCATAAATACTAGTTCAATTGCTTAAAATTTATGAAGTGCTAAGTTGCCGTAACAGTGAAATCCTAAAGCACACAAAAAAAGACACACTGACAACAAATACATCAATCCATGTTCTCATGTGGTGACTATATTTGATAGTGTGGAGCATGAGTATTTGTTCTGTACTCTAGTTGCCTTGGAACATTAAGCGTAAACAAAACCATCTCCACAGACACTGGGGCAGAGTGAAAGGAGATAGACAAGCAATGAATATCTGTAAATCGGTGATGCAGAACACATTCAACATTGTGCCTGGGTTTGAAACCAAGGGTATCAATCCTTGTCAAAAAACTATACTCCATGCGTATGGTCTAGTAGAAAAGCTGTTCTGGTAGAACATACTTAAAGATGCATCTCACGCGACAGAAAACAACCCCTTCAACCTGCCCTTGCCCTTTATGTGGTGCATTCCTACTAATGTACATCACTTTGTTACTTACTGTAAATGAGCTAGGGCAACTTAAATTAAATAAACTTAACAGTAGCAGGTTAGTACAGAATATTTAAACAGAAAATCAATAGTGACACTAATATATAGAAAAGTACAAAAACAAACGTGTTATACATGGCAGCATTTCTAAAAAGATTTGTATAATGATTATACATCTCCAGGTAAGAATGGACATGAGCAATATTAAGTAATTCAGTCAATTATTCAGCCTTTCAAATATGATCATTCATATGGATAAAAAACATTTAAATTATCAGCAGTTCAAGTTGTTAAGAACAATATCCATAAAACAACCCGATAAATTGTTGTTTTATGGATATTGTTCTTAACAACTTGAACTGCTGATCATTTAAATGTTTTTTTATCCATATGAATTATCATATTTGAAAGGCTGAATAATTGAATGAAGAACTTAATATTGCTCATGTCAATTCTTACCTGGAGTTGTATAATCATTATACAAATCGTTTTAGAAATACTGCCATGTATAACAAATAGAATTATTTTTGTACTTTTCTATATATTAGTGCCACTATTGATTTTCTGTTTAACCCCTTCGATGCTCATGACGGAACGGCTCAGTCATGAGCATCGGTTGAGCTGTGCTCATGACGGAACCGTTCCGTCATGAGCCCGTTGGCTAATTAGAACCTTCAGCACAGCGCGAGAATTTGCGCCGCGCTGAAGGTGTTAAATAGTCTGTACTAACCTTCTACTTTTGAGTTGTTTATTTAATTGAAGTTGCCCTAGCTCATTTACAGTATGTATTTCCCTGTCTAGGTGAACTTCACCATAATCTTACAGGGGGTCCCCTTTTCTTTGCATTGTGCATCACTTTGTTATTTCCCAGCTAGATTGACACCAATACTTCTAGGAAATTAATTCATTACAGAATCAACTGCTTGGTCTCTATTTTTAGCCTTTTTTTTTAAACTAGAAAAAAGGGGTGATCCTTGGTTTTTCATCGGTATTTTCTGAGGAAAGGAGTAAAACATCAGCATTAAAGAAACAAATGTGGTGAAGCTAGAATCAGTCTCATTTGGGAGGCCTAAAACTAGTGAACTGGCTTGATTTCCAAGCCCCATTTACATATATACTTTTTACAGCAAATCATTCTTGACCGGATACTTCCCAGCTCCTGATCTTTAGAAGTGTCACTAATAAGAGAAGATCTTGAAGGAAAAAAAGAATTCTGCTAAATGCATTTCAATGGAGAGCTACATAATGTAACTTACTCATATGCTGTCCTTTCGAAAGGGACTTCTAGCTAGGTAGTAAATGACAGCAATATTGGGGGTACAGTGGCCCCTTTCATCTCAGGGTCTCTGGATCACCGTCCCTCATGCTACACCCCTGCTTTAGAAGCTGGGAGTGACCTACAATCAACAACACAATATGCCCTATTTGGAAATCTGTACGTCTGCCATGGCACTACAATTAGAATCTCAGTGATTGGTCTTCTCTCCCTTCACACTGGCAAAACAGTCCTGGTCCCCCATTATGCATTGCCCAGTGAACCAGCATTTGCACCCAATGGCTTGTACAATCTTCCCGATATCAATGCAGGATTGTGATCAATTACGCAGGACACCACTAGTGAAAATGAAACAACTGACTTCAATGACCTATTGTATCAGAGATTGGGAGAAGAGTGCACTTGAGCAACCACAAAGCTGTAGGTTGTGCTTCACAAAACCTAAATGACTACATATTAGCTAAAGGGCATTTCAGGGCAAATTATTGTCGAAGAACCTGGTGCTATTTATCAATTCAATATCGTGCCTGCTTTTTACACCAGAGATGTGCAAATAGCAGCAGTTTAATCAGCAGGCTACCTTATAAAGAGTCCAGAATACTTTTTACAACCAGTCTGGGAACTGCACAATGGACTTTCTATAATAAGTTAAAATAATCCTGTTTTGCCCAGATTCTTAGCCTTTGCCTTGGACCAAAGCCTAGGAAGTATCAAAAACCTGTCTGAACTCAAATGTACTTGGGCCTGTTGAGTCTGATTGATATTATTTAAAGACTTGAAGTCATAGTAAGAGCACTTGAACAATGACTCAAATGATGTTCTGAGTGACAAATGAACATCTTTGTTAACCAGTTTCAAATCCCTCACCCCAGGTAAGCTGCAGACACACATCAGAAGACGGAGTCATTTAGGACTCTGCTCCTAGTACAACAAGGCACCCTGATTGCACAAACTTTTTCGCAGGAAAATGCCACAGGGTTCATTGCTTCCTGGCAGCACGAGTTTCTGACATCTGGCACCACACCCAGATAATCTCTGTCCAATCGCCCCGAGCCAATGGGATGGGTGGCTAAGGGAGACCTCGGAAGAATATGAAGGCCAACTGCCTGCCCTCCTCCTCTGCATGTGTTGCAATGCTCTCTTCAAAAAGGCGTTGCATTCCTACTCTAAACCCCTTCATCAAAACTGCTCTAAACAAATGTCAGGTTATCCTTTTTTTCTTAATCAGTAATAACGTTCGTGGTCTATTTGTTTAGAATACTTACTGGTTCCATAACATTCAATGGAGAGGTGTAGGACAGATTATCAGTACTTCGGCTTCCATACATCCCCTAAAACAAACAGTGACCAGAAATGTTGAATCGTAGCAGAAAAACAGAGGAAAGCTGCAATATAACGAAACGCAGTCATGTGATCAAACACTGTTGAGAGACATTTCCCAAGTAATTCTACTTAATTTGCAAAAACAAGCTAATCAAATCAGGTACAGAAAATTCTCAGTCTGAAAGGGCTGTTGGGAAGTTATTATGCCTCAAGTTAAAGGAATTCACCACTCTCCAAAGTTAAGGGGGTGTGCGATAACAGAAACTTGGACTATGAAGGCACCATTCTATATCCTTATGCACTCTCTCTGTGGACTGCTGGGCCTCAGAAGAGTTTTTGCTGGACAGCTCGTACCAGCTTCAAGAGCGCTCCATTGACCAGTAGCTGCGGTTTTGTGACGGATGAGGTTAGCTGCAAGAGGTCAGTAAAAACTAGTAGATTTCACCTCAGTAGTGGGCTAGGACAATTCTAAGGCCTCTACAGCTTTTATTACTATCAAAGTGAATAGACAGACTTCCTCCGATGGAGATGTACAGGGGTATGGTATATCGCCAGACGTGGGTCCCTTGCTCCCTTTGTCACTGGATTCAAGCTAGCCTGGCTGAAGATGGCTGATTAGCCAGAAAACGGTCCCAGAATGCTCGTTTCCGGTCCAGGGAAGACATGGCTTGCCAGTTCGGGCTGGACTGTTGCCATGAGGCACAGGGTCAGACTGATTTGCATATGGCCATGTCTGAACTGGGGTGGCGGAGTGAGCTGAAGAATGGTGAAGGATTAAACCCAGATCGATTGACTGGGGGCGAGTGTTTGCAATGTTCAACACTCCGGCCATCATCCCCTTTGGTTTTGTAGGAAGTATCAAGGCCACTAGCATTTGCAAAGGCCAGCATTCTTATACTAAGATAGGCAAAGGTTACGAGGAGCCATAGACTTTCAATCAATCAATCAATCAATCAGTGACACTTATAAAGCGCGCTACATACCCGTAGGGTCTCAAGGCGCTGGGGGGGGGGGGGGTGCCGCTACTGCTCGAACAGCCAGGTCTTCAGCTTCTTCCTGAAGGAGAGGTGGTCTTGGGTCAGGCGCAGGTCGGACGGGAGGGAGTTCCAGGTCTTGGCGGCCAGGTAGGAGAAGGACCTTCCTCCTGTAGTCGCTCTTCGGATGCGGGGGACGGCGGCGAGGGCGTGGTTGGCTGATCGGAGGTGGCGTTTGGGAGCGTAGAAGTTGACTCGGCTGTTGAGGTAGCTCGGGCCTTGGTCGTGTAGGGCTTTGTGTGCGTGGGTGAGGAGGCGGAAGGTGATTCTCTTGTTGATGGGGAGCCAGTGAAGGTCTCTCAGATGTCCGGAGATGTGGCTGGATCGTGGGATGTCGAGGATGAGTCTGGCTGAGGCGTTTTGGATCCGCTGGAGTCTCTTCTGGAGCTTGGCGGTGGTCCCGGCGTAGAGGGCGTTGCCGTAGTCCAGTCGGCTGGTGACGAGGGCCTGGGTGACGGTCTTCCTGGTCTCTGTGGGGATCCACCAGAAGATCTTCCGTAGCATGCGTAGGATGTTGAAGCACGCCGAGGAGACGCTGTTGACTTGCCTGGTCATGGAGAGGGAGGAGTCCAGGATGAAGCCCAGGTTTCGTGCATTTGTCCAGCACAGCAACATTGGAGCTTAATCCAAAAAGTTCCTTTTTCCAAGAAAGGTGCTCGGCTGGTATGTGAGAAGTTGGCTTAGTATATGCTGTCCACTGATTAAAGTGGGCACCCTGTACCAGTCCAAACCACCCTTATGGTGATTTAAGAGGTCAAAGATAACCTTAGAAAGCTATCCAAGTGGTAGCTGTGGAGAGCAGCCACAGGTTTGGTTTTGAAGGAATGTTAAGGAGCTTGTTTTACCAGAGTGCAACCTTATATTATTGGTTAAATGAAAGAACCACACAGTAGTCATAAAAATATGTATTTATAATTATAACACTCTAGTACGATAACGTATCTGCTACACGCAGATAATCACAAAGCACTCACTACTGTAGCACAGAAACAATAGTAAACAGCACTTATACACAGTGGACTCCAGGAGGAGACAAAACCATATACTAAAATAGGGGTATAAGAACCACGACTCAAGTCAAGACAGTGTCTAGAGGATGTAGAATCGCAGGGATCCCAAGGAACCACCCAAGGTGAGTAAGTAGGGACCCTACTTGCAGTTTTAAAACTGTTGCAGTTTCAAAGTTTAAGGACCCTTCCCAGTGGACTTAGAAGAAACCCAGTGGAACTTAGGAGTTTGGAGAACCACCCCACTCGTGGATACTGTAGTACCAGTTGCCTATCACAGGGAAGCTGGGTGCATAGGTCTGAAGTGGCGTCGGAAACTGCAGTTGAACCCAAGAGATGACTTTGAAGAAGAGCCGCTGCTGGAAGGAAGAAAGTGTCAGTTGGAATCCAAAGGTGGATTCTTGAAGAGTACCTGAAAGCAGAGGGGACAGAGTCTGGGTCACTCAGGAGTGACCAGGGGCTCAGTAGACAAATGCCCACTGATGTCAGGTGCTTCAGGTGCGTTTAGGGGGTTCTCGACTGTGCAGCCACAGGGACCAGAAGAGGTCGAGGATGACCAGGAGCCAGATGCGAGCTGTCCCAGGAAGGATGTGGAGTGCTGAGGGGTCGGTGTAAGACAGGAGCACCAACAAGCCTTGGCAACAACAACGCACGCAGAAGGTCAAGGAAGGTTACAGTTCGGACGAGCAAGGTCCAGGAGACTCTCCAAACACAGGGGAGTCAGGGCAAGCCTGTAGCAACCAGGGGAGCCCAATAAAAGCATTGAGCCACAGGCCAGAGGCACAGGAGCTGCAAGGGGACCTCGAGCAGTTTCACAAAGCAACAGCCGGGCGCTAGAGGGCGCGCTTGCGGAATGGCTGCCTAGACCTGCAGCTCCCGCTCCTTGGTTAGTGATCCTACACTGATCTGCTGCCACGGGGGGCCGTGTGACCCCCAGAAACCCGGTCCCCGCATCACAAGAGTGCTCCCTGCACTCGACCGAAGTTTGGAGCGGCTGAGAGGCTCGGAGCCGGAGATACGGGCTCCCGAAGATTGCCAGACACCTGCCCTGGAGCGCACTGGAGAGAGACCCCGGCCACCGCAGCTACGCGACCCCGGGGCCCGCCACGAGGCAACCGGGCCGCACAAACACCTTGCCTGCTTCGCTCCTCCGAGCCGGACCACTGTGCAGGCCGAGAGGGAAAGCGGCGCTTCCCATCCTGAGCTTGGATTCATCCTGGGCGCAGCTTTGCCGACACGTTACACGACCTGCCTCCAGCGAGACGTCTGCTGCCCAGCCGGCGGCCGTGCCTGTCCCCGGAGCCGCGGCGGACCCGGAGCTGCGTGCGCTACCTGCCGGATCCGGCTTCAGCGGTAAGGAAGCGGGGCTGCTGAGACGGAGTGGAGCCCCCGTGCTACTGGCAGCGCTCCTTGCCCACGAATCGCCCCGGATCCTTTAGACACTGGCTGCGTGGACAACAGCAGTCGAGAGGCCTGACTGCCCCTCCCCCAAAGGGCTACCTGGTGGGCTGCATTGCGGGTTGTAACGGCTGGCGAAGCGCACCCCCTGAAATTGGCCCGGAGGCTTGGCGCAAAGACTGGCGCCTCGACGCCAACGCTACCTGACTGGTACCTGGGGCTGCTGCTGGATGCGCGGCGGGCGTCTGCTGCCATAGGACAATTGCTGGCCGCGTGGCGCTGCCTGTGTCACTGCGCGCTCTTTGAATCGCTGCGGGGCTCCAACCTTGAGTCACCCCTGGTACGCAGCCGGTTGCTGACCGCCCGCTTGGCTACTACTATCCTTGTTATTCTATCTGGACCCTCACTTGTTTGGAGATATCGCCATGGGGCGCCCCGACGCTCGCCAGCCCAAACTAAGCTTTGATAGCACTCGCAAGGGCCACACATCGACGCAGACGCGCCCGGGTCCCAGTGAGCCACCCCCGCAGCCTGCCCCGCCTGATGCCCCTGCTGCGGATATTGCAAACCTGCTACAGGAAATGCGGCAGGGTTTCGCTACCGTGGTAGAGAAGGTGGATGGAGTCACGGCCCGGCTGGACGCCTTGGTCCATAAAGTGGATTGCCACGAGGAACGCCTTACGACTGCGGAGCAAAGGATCTCCGACAACACCGACGCCGCCGCGACCCACGCAACACAGTTAGCGAGAATGGATAACCTCCTCCGTATAATCGCGGCAAAGAATGAGGACTTAGAAGCGCGAAGCCGCCGCAATAACATTCGCATTACCAATGTGCCGGAATCCACTGCCACAGGCAGAATGGAACTCTATGTGGAGAAATTGCTCAAGGGCTCAATCGGGGAGGACGCCTTCTCCTCACAGTTCATAGTCGAGAGGGCTCACCGATCACTGGCACCTATGCCCCAGCCTGGCCTGCCACCGAGACCCATAATCGCTCGACTTCTGAATTACCGGGACCGCGACACGGCCCTTCGAGCAGCCCGGACACAGAGATCACTGAGGTATGAAGGCATCACCTTTTCCATCTATCCTGATTTTACACCAATGGTTCAGGATGAGAGGCGCAAATTCCTTCCAATAAAAAAGAAACTGCGTGAAGCCCAGATAGACTATGCACTGTTATATCCGGCAAAGCTGAGGGTTACTCACCAAGGCAAACAACGCTTCTTCACCAACCCGCAGAAAGCCGAAGATTACTTCAAATCCATCCGGAGGGCACGCAGGGGCGACCAGGCACCTGAGGACGATCTGGAGATCGATGATCTGCCTCCTGAACGCCAAGAGGATTAACTGCCTTCATGACCTTCGACATTTGGCAAAAACGTACTTATCTATTGATCGGTGCTGACTCACCATTTGGTGGATAGGCAGAATCACGTGGATCGGACTTACTGGACATCGCACCCCCTGTGGTAACGTATACCAAGGACCGCTTTCTTGGCCCTAGCCTCCACCAAGGGCGGTACAGACTGGAGCTATGGGCCGGATAGTGGCAGCGCGCACCTTTAGATGTTCCCTAGTTGGGTATTCCCCGCTGAACAATTGTATGTTTGGCTTTTTGCCACTCTGAAGTTGGGGGGGAGGGGTATGAGGGGGGGATGTTCTTGGGGATTTCATGGCTACTGGCATGTTTGGGATGCTGGGGTGGGTGGGGGGGGTTCGGACGTTATGAGGTTACTATTGCATGGACGGTGTTTGCATATGCTGTTGTGGTGTGGGGCTGGGCGCTACTGGTGCGGGTGTGACCCCATGCTTTGGCCCGCTTGGGCGCCTTTTTCTTTAATATCAATGTGCCTATGGCTGCGGCGAACTCGGCTGCGCGATTAACATGTCTTTCATGGAATGATCGGGGGTTGAATGATGCTCGGAAATGCAGGAATGTTATCGCCTACTTGAATAGACACCATGTACAAGTAGCTCTACTACAAGAGACACACTTGCCCGTGCGCAGGGACGCCCCGTTTGGACAGAAATGGGCGGGTACCCGTGCTTTTTCCTCCTATTCGTCTTATGCCAGAGGAGTGGCGATCCTAGTCGCCCGAGGTGTACCTTTCTTACACATGGGAGAGGTGGCGGACAAGGAGGGGAGATATGTTTTGTTGTGGGGGAGGTTGGGACATGACACTTATCTGTTTGTCTCAATGTACGCACCGAATATTGACTCACCTGTTTTTTTTTCCACACTGTGGGGCAAGATTGTTTCCATCGGGGCAAGACCCGTCATCTGGGGAGGTGATTTTAATCTGGCCTTGGTACCCTCACTGGATAGGGCGGATGGTGTTAATTCTTACAAGCCCCGAGCTAGGGAGGTTTTGGAGGGAGTAATGGAGGAGGGTGGACTATTTGACGCCTGGCGACAGCTACATCCCCACGGGCGGGAGGGCACGCACTTCACACATCACACCGGGACCTGGGCACGCTTGGATTATTTTTTGGTAACCCGGGATGTCACTGGGGAACTGTTAGAGGCCGACCATCTGCCCAGGACCTATTCAGATCACAGCCCTGTTAGACTACAGTTCCGGGCTCCTGGGTGGGATAGTCCAAGACCGCAATGGAGGCTGAGCCCCGATGCGCTCCTTGATGAGCTTTTTCGCACGGAGTTGGGCGAGGAGATCAGGGATTTCTTTCCTAGAAACAAGGGCTCAGTAGAATCAGTGGAACACATATGGGAGGCCTTCAAAGTCACTATTCGGGGACTCTGCATCTCGAAGAGCCATGGGGTCCTGCGGGATATTCTGCGTACCATTACCACATTGGAAAAAGAGTTGCGTGCACTAGAGCTCCAAATGGTGGCGAGCGATGACCCACTCCTACGGGTGACCTTTAGGGACACATTGTCCAAGTATGAGGAGGAGGCTGCCAGGGAGGCGAAACACCGGGGCAAACACTGGGTGGCCCGGAAATACTGCGAGGGGGATAGGCCTGGTAAAGTGCTAGCCTCACTCACGCGCGCGCCACGTGAACACAACACCATATTAGAACTTATTGATGAGGCTGGCACTGTCACTAGAGAGTCAGATGGGATACTGACTGCATTCACAACGCACTACTCGACACTATATACCTCAAAGGCGGAAGCTGATGCTCCATACGCTGACTATATGAACGCCGTGGCGCTATGCTGGCTTAGCGATGGTGACAGGGAGTTCCTGGCGGCTCCTTTTGAACTAGAGGAAGTTCGCGAGGCCATTATGTCCCTACAGAATGGGAAGGCTCCAGGACTCGATGGCATCCCAGCCGAATTTTACAAAGCTTATATTGATATTATGGCACCCGTGCTTAACGAAGTCTTCACTGAATCGTTAGCTGACGGTAGGCTACCTCGATCTATGCGTGAAGTGGTTATCACCTCCCTTCTGAAACCTGGCAAGGCCCCCACTTCCTGTGACTCTTACCGCCCACTCTCCCTTCTAAATTGTGATGTGAAGATCCTTGCTAAGGTTCTCGCCACAAGACTATCACTGCTAATGACTAGACTCGTCCTGCCCGACCAATCTGGCTTCGTAGCAGGCAGATCCACTTCCCATAATCTACGTACCCTGTTTTCTCTGCTACGCTCTGTCCACCCTGATGTCCCAGTGGCGGCTGTGTTCCTTGACGCCACCAAGGCGTTCGACTCCGTCGAGTGGCCTTACCTCTTCTCGGTTCTGGGACGCATGGGGTTCCCTAAACTTTTCTTGGCCTGGGTGCGCCTCCTCTACACGGATCCCACGGCGAAAGTACTGATCAATGGGAAGCTATCGCCACCTGTCAGTCTCACCAGAGGCACTCGCCAGGGATGCCCGCTCTCACCCCTATTGTTTGCAATCGCGGTCGAACCACTGGCATGCCGCCTCCGCAAATTACACCGGGAGGGAGCGATTCAATGCTTGCAGCGGCAAATTGATGTATCCCTCTATGCGGATGACATCACACTATATGTCAAGTACCCGGAACTACACCTTAACCCCCTGCTCCGCGAATTCGTCCTGTTCGGTGGGCTATCAGGTGTTCATATTAACTGGGCCAAATCACAATTTTTTCCCCTTACTGATGCGGTGAGTGCTTTCCCATTAGATTATCCGCTGGTGTGGTGCCAAGACGATCTTCGTTATTTGGGGATCCGCGTCGCACGGGATAAAGATGAGACGCTTCGCTCCAATTATGGAGTGGCTATAACCAAACTGGCCGCCTCTGTCGACAGGTGGATCACGATGCCACTCTCCATGGCTGGCAGAGCCTCCCTTATTAAAATGGTGATATTGCCCCGTTTTTTGTACTTTTTCCTGAATATCCCCTATTACCCAGGGGCTTTCTTCTTCAGGACACTTCGCGCCGAACTGCGCAGACTTTTTTGGGGTGGCAAATCTCCCCGGCTAAAGTGGTCCACGTTGACCCTTCCCTACGACCAAGGTGGCTTCGACATCCCAGATTTCGAGGCGTACTACCTGTGCGCACAAGCGCATTTTGCCTACCATTGGATGGCTCCTACCCCCTTCATGCCTCACGTAGCAGTGGAGGATTGGATAGCACACCCACTTCCGTTGAACGGTCTGATGCATTGTCCCGAGACTTCCATCTCTACAGCGAACACCTCGGTCTCCTGCACCCTGGACGCGTGGCGGCGAATCGCCCAGCGACTCCTCTGCGCGATGCCCTATTCTCCTAAGCTTCCTCTGACCTATCACCCAAACCTTACCTTGCTGTCGGAAATTGGGTTTCGCCAGCTCTGTAACAAACTGCACATCTCCTTTTGGGGTGACCTGTTCCACAACGGAACTTTCAAAACGGCGGATCTCTTCTTCCAATCGCATGCCCACTCGCCCCTCGAGCTGTTTTACTATATTCGATTGCGCGCGGGGATGCGAGACATCCTTCCGGATTACCCTACTGAACCTGTGCCCTTGCCTCCGCTACACCATCTCCTAGAATCTCAAGATGGGGCCCATTTGGTCTCTGGGCTCTACCGCCAATGTCGAGGAGCTGTCCCCCTATCGGTCTCTGCTGCCAGATTGCGCTGGTCAGCGGAACTTGACACAGAGGTCTCGGACGATCAGTGGCAATACTGCTGCGCATTGACTTCCCGCATCTCTGCCAGTTGCAGATTGAAGATAATACATTATAAATACTTGCAGAGGGTCTACTACACCCCGGCCCGGAAACACAGATTCGGGCTGGCCGATAGTGACCGCTGTGAACGCTGCCGCGCAGAACACGCTGACTTTCTCCACTTAGCATGGTCCTGCCCCCAGATTGCTGACTACTGGCGACAAGTCATCGGTGCTGTTGTGCAGATGGTGGATGAGGAGATCCCCGCGGACCCCTTGGTGGCCATCCTTGGGTACACAAAGCACATATCCAAGGAAAGCAGAAAATTCGTCGATATAGCATTCCTCCTAGCCAAACGACGTGTCGCCTGCCGCTGGAGCAGAGGCAGAGTGCCAAAGTTCAAGGATTGGCTAACTGACTTAACATATTGCCAGGATCAGCACAACACTTTTTCGGAATTATTGCCTCTCACGAGCAGACCTAGGAATATCTGGGACCCACTGGTACACTACCTGCTCAAAAGCTTGGACGATGACACAACGTCGGGCGATGGGCTCACTGCCTCCCAACCCCATTAGCACTATTGTTCACCTTATTGCCACCTGGCTATACATGACACACGCTGTTTTCCTCCACCTGTGGGACCCCTGTGCCCCTGCAGTCTCCTCATGGTAGGTGTGGCACTGGCCTCCACGGTACAGCCCCCTCGCCTCCCCCTCCTGCGACCGTCCTCCCCTTCCGACGCGCCACTGGATGTCCCCCCCCTCCTCCGGAGGGTGCTGTCCTGCTTACCACTAGCAGCTCTGCACTTTCGCCCCACGGACTACCGATGCCTTAGGTCCTTGACTTCTGGACATTCACCGCCCCACGCACCAGCGCCTGGCGGTACCACCACACTACACCACTATCATACATTGTAATCGCACTGTAATGCACCACTACCCACACGTAACCTCGTTGAAAAGTTGGGGTTTCCTCTTTTTCTTTTTCTTGTTCTACTTGTTCCAAAAAATTAGGAGTGAGATTCTCTTCTTGCTCACACAAAACCTGTTCGGCTGCAGTACATCCTTCCTTGGCCTGCCCCGCCGGACAGCGCTGTACAAAGCCTTTTTCTTGTCATGTGCCGCCGGGCCCCCGGGATGCCGGCTACAAGGCTGTGTATTGTTGCTCCACTATTGCTGCCGGCCTCCGGGTTGTAGGCACCCCAAGCTGTGTATCCTTATGTACTCTTATCAATAAAGCAGTTTTGAACACCAAAAAAAATAAATAAATAAATAAATAAAATAAATAAATAAACAAAGCAACAGCCCACGTAGCACTCTGTGCGAGGAGGCCAGAGTTCTTTGTCGGAAACAGTGCCAGAAGTTGGGGCTACTTGGAGCCCAGTTCACTTGTTCTGGAAACGCCAACAAGTTTATGCACTTGCAAATGAACGGTGTGCACAGGGGTAAGGGTATTGCAGCCCCCACGAGGGATTCTGAACTCCAACTTGGTGAGAAGGCAGCTCGAACCTCGAGGGACGTAGAAAACCACGTCCTGTGTTGCTGAAGCCTTTAAAGTCCAGAGGAGCTCAGGAGCAGCAGACCGGTCAGTCAGGATGTAGTGCCTGCAGTTGCAGGGGAGTGACTCCTTCACTCAGAGGGAGATATCTTCAATTGTCCTTAATGATTCATAGGTGCTGCATGGACCCTTTATGGTGCACGGGCACAGACGATGCTTCAGACTGAGAGGGAGACTAAGTCGGGCCCAACAAAGTCCAGAGTGTCCAGACGGTTGAAGTTCAGGGGTTTCTGATTCAGAATCTTGTCACACGTCGAATCTAGGGTCCTACAGCCAGGTAAGCCCTTTGTATTCACAGGAGAGGGTTAGACAGATTCAGGGGACTAGACAGAGGGGAGGTTACTCTCATGCCCTTTGTCCAGTTTCGCACAAGAGCAGGAGCCTACGGCTGACAGGACTGATTTAAACTGCACTGTGCACAGGCACACCAAGTGTGCCCCTCATGCAGGCTTTCGGTCGCTGGCAAGCGCACCCACCCAGCCCTAATAAACTAAATCCTGTCTGGGAGGGGGCCACACCTCCCTGTGACAGGATGCCTATTGTTCTGCCTTACCCTGCTCAAGCCTGGCTCAGCAGCAGGAAGGCAGATATGTGTCTCTGGTTGGCAGCAACCCTTTTGGGCTGCCCGGGACTAGAAGATTGGTACCGGGAACACCAGGGACCTCACAACACTCGTTCGAGGGGTGGAGTCATACCTCCCACACCGGTTACCCGTGTGGGGGTATGATTACACAATGTTTGACACCAAACACGATAGGGTTACTTTCAGCCGTTTTTGAGTACATCATCACGCTGTCGCATAATGCCACTCTATATGTCGTAAATGGCTGAAGCACCAACAACCAGGGAGAATGGACTCTGTAGGCTGCAGGGGTGTCCTGCTCATGCAGTGGCACCCTCTCACTTAGAATCAAGCACCCTGCCTTCAGGATTGTTAAGTTATTTTACAGAACAGGGGACCCTAGACATTTAGAATCACAGTAGAAAGTAGACATATACTGAATAGTATATATGACCTCCGCCCAGCCGGGCAGGTTTCTTTAATTATCCAAAAATTTTTTAAGTTACTCAGTGTAAACGACAATTGTACAAAAGTGGGCACAGCCTGTGACCCACAAGAAACAAGAACAAAACAAGTGACACAAACAATTATATAGAAGTGCACAAAGGCGGTCTGTACTCATTCCATGGTAATACAGACTAGTATACAATCTCAGCAACCCATTGTTGTTCAGAATTCATGTAGTCAAATCAACATATGGTGCATTTAGGTCGACGACGTTTCGATGCAATTACACAATACTTGCATCATCATCAGGACAGAAAAATATATGTCATGTTTGTCTTGGAAATTTTTTTAAAAAGCCTCGTAATTTAGCTTAATGGCTCCATGGTAGGCTTTCCTCGGAGCGTTAAAAAAGATATTGCCATTTCCGTGAGAAAAATTGGGAGGATGTTCAAGCCGAAAGTCGCGCTTGGTCCTGGTTAGTATATCCGAGAGATAATTGGATGCAGCATAATGGCTGAAGGACGGGGTTCTGGCGGAGATCGCCGCCAGAACCCCGTCCTTCAGCCATTATGCTGCATCCAATTATCTCTCGGATATACTAACCAGGACCAAGCGCGACTTTCGGCTTGAACATCCTCCCAATTTTTCTCACGGAAATGGCAATATCTTTTTTAACGCTCCGAGGAAAGCCTACCATGGAGCCATTAAGCTAAATTACGAGGCTTTTTTAAAAAATTTCCAAGACAAACATGACATATATTTTTCTGTCCTGATGATGATGCAAGTATTGTGTAATTGCATCGAAACGTCGTCGACCTAAATGCACCATATGTTGATTTGACTACATGAATTCTGAACAACAATGGGTTGCTGAGATTGTATACTAGTCTGTATTACCATGGAATGAGTACAGACCGCCTTTGTGCACTTCTATATAATTGTTTGTGTCACTTGTTTTGTTCTTGTTTCTTGTGGGTCACAGGCTGTGCCCACTTTTGTACAATTGTCGTTTACACTGAGTAACTTAAAAAAAATTTGGATAATTAAAGAAACCTGCCCGGCTGGGCGGAGGTCATATATACTATTCAGTATATGTCTACTTTCTACTGTGATTCTAAATGTCTAGGGTCCCCTGTTCTGTAAAATAACCTATTGCCCAAGGACCCTAGTGTGATTCCTTTTGGGTTTCCCTTGTCGTGTCAAAACAAAATTCAGGATTGTTAAGGCCTACTATAGGGGTGACTTATAGGTTTTAAGTGGAGTAGTGACCCTTAGATATAGTAAACCTATATCTTAAGTGGTGCATGCACCAACTTACACAGGCTGCAATGGCAGGCCTATAGTTCCATTTTGCATGGCCTCTTATGGGTAGCACAATACATGCTTCAGCACATGGAAGGCCTCAGGGGTATCTATGCCATGGGTACATGGGTACCATATACTAGGGACCGACAAGGGTACCCCAGTATCCAATCTGGTGTGAACAGAACAGTTTTGGGAGAAAGCAGATAGATTAGCAGGATCCCAATCAGACTAGTCAAAAATAATATCACATGAAGCAAAACGTGGGGGTAACCTTAAGCAGCAGATCCTACTTTCCTACATGGTAGCTAATCATCAAAACAAGCAAAACCCTTGAGGCCTGCTGCTGCTCAGATGTCGGCTGACTTTGAAGGTGGTAGTGACATCGGATTTAAGGGCAATGGTTGTGGTGCAATCCAAGGTGAAGTTATGAGCACAGGATTCTGCAACTTATTTGTCACTGGCTTACCCAATGTCAGCACCAGAAACTGTGGGGGCACTAAATGGTGGCCGTAGAAATGTCCTAACCTCGAGGAGCAGATGACACATGTAGAGGGTTTCCCAAAGCAAAGCAGGCCATTCTGATAATTTCCATTCAGGAGAAGTACCTCGACCTGCGTGGAGTCAGTAGAAGTGTGCTGAACTTCAGCTTTATTTAGTTTTAATATCAAAACCGGCTCCAATGACAAGGAAGAGACCAGTATCTGGGAACGGCTCCAAGTCTCTGAACGGTCCAAAACGCAGTCTGCTCGAGAAAC
Source organism: Lissotriton vulgaris (assembly GCF_964263255.1). Classification (NCBI taxonomy): domain Eukaryota; kingdom Metazoa; phylum Chordata; class Amphibia; order Caudata; family Salamandridae; genus Lissotriton; species Lissotriton vulgaris. The sequence continues at coordinate 822,414,144 of NC_141687.1, forward strand.
AATGTCTCTCCTACCCATGGTATTTATTGTGTTCATGGAAAGTTCTCTTAGGAGATCATTCCTACCAGGTGACTCTTGACGAGAACAAACCGTTTTGGGGATCCCACCAGGTCATGTGCAAAAATACCTTGGGCCCTCATGCATAAAGATTTGATTTAGAAAAAGTTGTCGCAGATGGAGCTCTGACTTTTATTGAATCGGTCTGATTGTGACTCAAAAAGGAAGTTAATAAGGGAGGGGGTCAGCAAGTCTATGGACAATTAATCGCATTTCCACATCTATGTTAAGTAGGTAAAAATCAGTTATATGGAACTGTGCCATCACATCAAAGGTGGACAGAGATGCGGCTGAAGCTGGTGATGCAGGAGAGCAATTGCCAAAATGTGGCTGAGCCGAAGTACTAAAACGTGTTGTCAGTCTGTAGTAGGTCTGCTCCAGGCAAAAAATGGCATTATCGAGCCCTTGGTGAGGACAGACTCTCCTACGGGAGGAACACATTTGCTTGACCAGTGTACCACCCTATGCGAGTGAAGTGCAGATGCTTATTTGAGAAAGGTTTTTTTTAATGAACAGGCAAACCTGGCCTTTAAATTCATCCTAAAATATGTGCATCTTTGGTAGAACATGTTCGAAACTACCTTTCTGCCAAAACCTTGCAGACAAAAATCATCATGTGCGTTCTGAAATTTCAGCATCTTTGTACACGTGAAATATATACTAGTAAACATGTTAGTATTTACAACTTTCTGGGATGTAAAAGTATTTCAGTAACTTTGATAGGCCTGAAACCTTCCACCGACCTAGAACCTAGATGATGTAACATATTCAAGGAATTAATAATGAGCATAAAAAATTTGAGAAACTGTATCGAGACGAAACTTCACGTCTTTGAGCAACTGTATGGAAGCATTTCTTTTTATTTGGTTGGGGGTTGGGGAGGTGAACTTGGGAGAGCACCTCAGATACAGAGTAGGACAGACACGGACATCCGTCCTGGGAACCAGGAAAGTATCTGACAAATGCACAACTTACTCAATTCTTCGAGCAGCACATGCTCTTTGGCACCTGTCTGTGGTAAAATGTTGACTCTCGAAGGCTTTTAAATGTGGAGAAATAAAATGGGAGGAGCTGGTGCTGGATGGGGTTTCCAGACAAATGGTTAACAATTAAATTACAGTATCTACAAGACCACTGGTAATGGGCTACTGTCTAAAAATGAAAGGCTAAGCATCTGCAGGTACAGTGACCTCTTTAAAGAAATGTAGCTGCAATGGGTGAATCTGAAACTGTAATAGATTACCACAAATCGTTTCCATAACTTCTACCCATAGTAAGATAATTGTTTTGCTTATGGGATATATTCATTCTGTTTTTAAAGTGAGCAGTATCAGTGATCCCTTAATTGTCTGGTTGTTAGAAAGCATTGGTGGACAGGAGAGCAACTTGGCTAGGCTGAGATTTTTCTTCACCCTCTAAAGAGACAAGTTAATGATACACGACTGCACCACACCAGGACAAAATATACCTCATTCATAAATGGTGTCAGAGGATCACATTTGTCTGCATACACCTTGTGACTGCCACAATGATATTACTCAGGATATTCTTTAATGCTTGCATACTACTATTCAGCACCTGATCAAAAAGGTGTTGTACGTCGTCTGGGAGATGCACATAGGCATTTTCCCCATTTGATAAAGAACAAGGATATATATCTCGAAAATAGACAGCAGTGAGAGACTGCCAGAGCCAAACAATATTTCTCCGAAACAACCAGAGTATCTTTGATTTCTTTTCACTTTCTGCCCTTTTCTTTCACGATAATGCAAAAAAGCACTTCTGCCAACGTCTAGAATCAGAGGAGAAACTATGTGTTTAAGGACTTTGTATACTGTTAATGTAAAAGCCTGCTTTGGATTGGAGTCAAAAGAAGAGCGCAACATACACTAAGTTTCCTAAAAATGAAACCGGTTCATCAGTGAGGAGAGAAAGGCTTCTGAGGTGCAGAAAAGGGGCTACCTCTGACTACACCAGAGTTTCCTTCTGACAAGTATTAGAAAGAAAAGGACAATTTATCGCTTGGTGCTCTCCCGGTTAGAAAAACAATGTGCTACCCTGGAATCAACACAGGCTGCTTTCCTTTTTATTTATTTTAGCCAGGACTTTGAGTTCGCTTGTTTATGCATTTTCTGCTGTTTCAGTATCACAAGGCAATTACAGATACCGGTCTGTTATAAAAAACTATGTATTCAGCTGCCCTGTATGCATAGTGCACAAGTAAAACACCACTGTTTAAGTTGAAGTTTGAGACCTCTGCAGAAAACTTTACTCAACTAGTGAAGTCATGTTTCACCTAATTCTTGTTGGATAGCTAATGTTTCCACTAGTGGTCTCATCTAGTTTGACAGTGCTACTGAAAGGATGGAGGACTTATTCCCAGTGCTTCTAATTTTAGGTTTTTGTAAATTCATGCATGCTAGCTAGTGGATTTGCTCATTCTTCGACGTTACCTGAAGAAAGCAGATGTATAATTGACACAGCTTGTGTCTTGAGTTGGGATGTCAATAGAAGTTATTGTGCTGTCAGCATGTTTGTGCACTTGTTGCCTAATCCCACACAGGCTACATTCTATCCTTGTGTAATTCGGTTTTATTAGTTGTTTTAACAATGTTCTATGTTATTCTTCTCCTTAATGTCGTTATTGGGAAGTATCTTGATTTCAGCTTTTTCTTTGCAAAATAGCTATTCTATGTACTTTATCTATCCTTAAATAGCAGGATGCTGGAGCAGAAATATTGAAAATTCTAAAGTAATGTCCCATATATGCACCGATACCTTTTTCCAATGTAGGTCATACTGATCACCTATGTGTTTTTAGTCATCAGGTCTGACGCCTCTTTCTCAACAGAATCCGTATTATTCGCACTGTGCAATGACACAACCCCGTCCTGTCTACATTAAGAAACATCCAGTCATTTGTGCAAGTGCATCAGATGAAGAAATAACCCATCCACGTGCTAATGCTGTGTACACAAGATAATGCACTATTTGCTGGGTGTTTGTAGTCTTCATAGGTCATTCTGGAATACATCCACATTGGTTTCTTCTTTTTCTTAGTTTCAGATTATGGAGTTATGGAGTTATGGCAGTGTTGATCAAGTGTTATGCTGAAGTGTCTTAAGAATTCTAGGCTTGTTCAGATCAGAAATCATTTCAAATTTCCAATAAAACATGTTACTGAACGTTCCTCCATGTTGTGGTCCTGTATAGTGAACAATGAAAGTTGTGTAATTGTAGCACTATTCTTTTTTACTCGCTTCTTGAAGTTGTGCCACTATGACAACCCAGCCTTTCTACCATTTATCTAAATAGATGAGAAATGTGCACTTTATCTGCTAAAGTACTACATTCTTTTGTTGTGTAGTGACTACATTTCCATTCTATGTATTGTCCAATGCTTTTATTTTGCAATTAGTTTATTTTTATTTCATTCATTGTGCTCAAACTATTGGTATGCCACTGTATACCAAAGGGCCAGGGTGTGCGTTGGCCGTGCTGAATTTTGGGATCCAAGTGCTTTGCTAGATCTGGGCTCGTTTTGACGATTACCTTCTACCAGTCTTTTGATCAGAATATAGTCTCTTTGATAATTAATCACTGAGGGTTCAGATCTCTTGTAGTCTTTGGGCGCTCTGACCTTTTTTTTAATACTCTTATGACTCACTGAATATCACACATTCTTCACAAAGCTGCTTGTGTCAAGTTCTGTTTTCAGCATTTACTTTGTAAAGTGACACGTTCTCTTAATGCCTACAGGTACCTGCACTGTATTTCCTCAGTTCTTTACAAGGTAAACAAACATTTAATTCTTTTATTTTTGCTCCAAATTTAAATTCTTTCTTTATGAGCTATTTTTTTTGTTTAACCTTACTTTTGCTCACCTTCTTTCAGTTATATGTATTCTCTCTGCTAACTTCACCTTCTTTCTACTTTCCCTTTAATCTCCAGAAAAATCATTGGCTTATTTGCCTTGCTTACTCCCAGTATTGGTTTGTCTTTCATCTCTCTACTACCTACATATGTAGTAGTCCCTCAAAATCATCTTAATGTTATCTCGTCATATTATCCACTTTGATTTCTCATGTTTGTTCCCATTTCTTAATTTCCCTCCCATGATCATCAGTGCTCTACTTCTCTTCTTGCTTGGAATTTGCTTCCAGTTTATGCATAGTTTTGTTTATTCTCACCTATTCTCTTACCCACCCTGGCCTCATTCCCCCAGATGTGCAAATGATTAGTCTTCTCTGGTAGCCATATGTGCATCAAGTCATGTATACAGCTAGAGAAGGATGTGAATGTCATCACACATGCATGTCTTCATCCACACTGTGCATGGAAGCGCCTAAAGTGCTCCTCAGCCCTCTAAAATGGAAAGTCGTCAATATTTCATTAAGTACTTTGTACAGCATATGCACTGTAGCACCCTGGGTCTGGGTATTATTATAGTACAGCAGATATTTTGAGCATCAGTGTTGCCTAGTATCACTTTAGCTTTCTTCCTTGCGTGTACTAGTCTCATAGGTTTGGGAGGGGCAGGAAGTTCCTGTCATTAGGATCTATCTGTTTAAAGTCTTGAATGGTTGTAGAGGGAGAGAAGAAGTGCAGAACATCCCTTAGGTTCTGGCAACAGCTGGTTGCCTATCTTCGTAGCCCTGCAGCATTGCGACACGCGCATCAAGCGTTCACTTCCTGAACCTTTGGGAGACACGATTGTTGTACTCATTGGAGGCAATGAAAAACATTTATTACAAGGAACAATATCACAGGTTAGGTGGGTGCCGCCAATATTCCTGTGCCACCAGACCATACATCCCAGATTCATGAGACAGTCCTGCCAAGTATCAGGCGATAGCCTAACGCATCTCAGTGTGGTGCTGTGCATCACTGCACTGACAGGCATTTGTCAAGCATTTATAGCACCATGGCCACGCCGTGAGTGCACGCTCAAGGAGCCTAAAGCTGCATTTAAGCAGTGAGTGCGCTCTGTGCCGTCTAGGAACCAGGCCTGCTGCATCAAATACACTTTTGCCCTGAACTGTATAGTAGGGGCTGCACAAGCAGGTAATGGCTTCAATCAACACGCTGAGCCGTTCACCCCGCTCTAGCATACCGCATGGTCTGTCAGTACCACCTGAGGTGATACAAAATAAAATCAGGAGGACCCAGCAATTACCCCACATGGACCCAGGGGTGGCGCCTTGTCTGTTTGTTATTTTCGAGGAAGCCGCCACCTGCCATGATCATGCAGCAGCTGATTGGCAACAGAGATGTTAAGGAAGCAGCCGGCAGCCTAATTTTTCTTGCTGCACCACAGACTGCAGTTCTGAGGGAAGATCTGACAGGTAAGATTGTTAGCTAATATTTTTGGACTGTTTGAGGGTCTGTTGTGTTCCGTGACCAGCGTCATATTTTACTGTTGATTTCCCAGACATTAGCAAACCTCGCTTGGTCCTTAACCGCAAGGAATCTCTACCTTGCACAATACCTATGAAGGCCTGCGGATGTGGCGGGCGGCAGCTTTTGGTTTCTTTGCTGCGCCTGGTTCCAGTGCAGTCCCTTCCTAGGTTGTAGATGACGTCACTATCAAAGGTCAGTGAGAGGGCTGATTTTCTTCTGCTATTGAGGCCGGGCATCTTAGTTTTGGAGTGCTACACAGGGTTTTGCTGTTCTTCTCCCTGATCTAATTAAGACATCTTGCCAGGGGTTTAAATGCCAGGAGTCTCTACTTTGCAAAACACGTATTAAGCCGAGGAATGGGAACGAGAAGCAGCTCTCCTTTTCTTTGACACGCGGCCAGCCGCCAGTGTATGCCCAGAAGGGTATCATGTGACAGGTAAGTGTGTGGGCTTATTTTATTTGGATGTTTGTGGGCTTGGTGCCCCGGATTTTACTGTTGATTTCCTTGATATTAGAAACAAACATTAAATGCAACAAGCTTAATTGCATTCAGTCTCCCAAACATTACAAACCACTAGACATCGTGTCTTGACAATACAAAACTGCCTTCACTCGCAAATATGGGCCACATTTTAATTGCTTGATTTGATAAATGGAAAGCCACCTATGTTGGTGCCATGGTTTATTTTCTGCCCCAGGTCTTGCCCTCGCAGAGAAGGTATATCAGATCCGGTCTTGATAGCAGACACAGGTAGGATATCTGACTGCACAGGACTGGACCGTCTGCAGCCCTTCAGCCTGCATGAATCAGCACTTCCTGCTGCTGCAGCCTGGAGTCCCCCTGTCCATTCCAGCCAGAGAACTTGAAAGACACTAAAGACAAGCGCTTACTCTGGCAGACTCAGCGATCTTGAGTATAAATGTATATATACTTGATCTACAACTCAAAATTTGTATCGGATTGCATAATGGATTAACTTTTTCTTCAATGTCTCAGTTCTTTCAGCAAGACTATTGGTAGAAAATATTTTTTGATATACTATACATAGGTTGTTTGGAATTATGAGAAGATAATACAAGAAGAAAGAGGTTCTTCTGAAAGATATTAGATTCACCACAATACCAACGTCCCTTTTCTTCAATGTCCCTTTCACAACTCACAATCTCTGGGATAGCTGCACCGATTCAGAGTAGAAATGATGGCTTGGGGTACCCAAGATAAATGAACTGGAGTAGAATTACATAAATTTGGCGACAATCGGATGTCATTACTTTAATTCTATCTTTCTCGCCACTTGATAGGTTGGTACTAGCTCTATGCAAAGGGACAAAATATACACCACAAAACAAAGCGACAGCAAGATCTTGTCCCAAGAGAAACATGTGGATTATCAAATAAAAATCAAAGGAATCGCACCCTAAAGTATAATTAATGGCCTGATTAATTCTTTAAAATAGGATACAAAATCATCAAGTTAATTAGGTCTGATAAATAACCTCACTGGAAAACAAGTATGCACCAATAAAACAAGCATTAGAGACCGATTAGTATGCAGACAAAAACACAATGTAAACTCTCCACAACAGAACAAGCCAACAACTAAAGGATAACGTTCTAGCATTTAGAAATTAGCATGTAGCAAGAATGCTTTTGTTAAAAATCTGGAAGAGGTAAATGAAGGGGACGTGAACTCTGCACATTTGCATTAGAGAAACACTTTGGCATTTAATGGCAAAACTGAACCTGTTCATCAAGTGAGAACTGCGAATCAGAGAGGGTAAAAATGAAGGTGGGGGTGGGATTACAATGCCTTTAAGGCAACCAAGTAAAGTTTACTGCCCTTAAAGGCAAAGGAATACTTACAAATGTGCCCAACTAAACATTTGCTTTCAGGATATCACATTTGTTCAGTATAACTCACTTGTTCTGGTATTGAAGAGATAATGCATAAAGCAGCTGTCAAATTTGTGGCAGACAATAACAACCACTATTAATTTCCTTTACTTCTAAAGAAGCCTCTTTAAACGTGGCTTCTCTAGAAGTATGCTTTAAGTACTAAGATACATTCTTCAGAACATATACATCACTGCCTTCTACTCTGTTAGACCTGGCACCTTGGCGTGAGTTTCCCTTCCACTTTTTGCTGATGTGCCTCCGATATTTTGCTGGTTTTCCGATACTCAGGGCACTGCGCCACGGCTGACCCGTGCCGCAGTGCAAGTGCTCCCTACTGCAAATTGTACATGCGATTGGTATCCATGATTGGTTCATTGGATTTACTGTTAGTCCTTAGTAAAGTGCACTAGGAGTGCCGGGGCTTGTAGATGCCAATACTGCTGGTGGGCCTGCAGCGCTGGTTGCGCCACCCACCGAAGCAGCCGTAAAGATGTGTCTGGGAACTGCGACCGCAGAACCCGCGTGCGGTCTCTTACTGTCACGCTAGCTGGGCAAGTGCACCCACTTGCCAGCCCCCGAACCTTCCCTTGACTACATATTAGTCACCCCTATGGTAGGCCTGCGGGCAGGGAGCGTTGTAGGTGTAAGGTAGGACAAGCCCTGATGTGTGTGGCATGTCCTAGTAGTGACTTACAACCAAAACCGTATTTCACTATTGAAGGCTACCTGCTCCATTAGGCCAGACTGAGCTGCTGGAATTATTACACCCTATAATCCCAGCAGGCTCAAGGAGCATGGTAGCGAGTCGTGTTTAGTATGCCTGAACTCAGGATGATAAAATATTTCTTGTAGTCAAGTTTATTTTCGTATCCTGGGTTTGCAAAAGCTACTTTTAGAAAGTTAGCATTTGCTTGCCTAACCATTTCAGCCCGCCTCTGCTGGTATGTGTATCTGACTGTCTGGGATGTGTGAGTGACAGGGCTGGGGGATGACAGGTGGTGAATGCGCAGATTACACCTTAGTGGGAGGTAGGAGTGGCTCTTGACTCTGGATCTTGCTGTGCTCTGCCACCACAATGCTGGCTCCACCCTCCTGGGGAGCGACTGATGACTCAGCCGACACCTGGCCCAGGAAGGGCGAAGCCCCATCAACAAGGTACTCTGGCTGCCCCTGTCCGCACAATGCTGGCTCCACCTCCTGTGGGGCGTCTGATGCGCCTGCCCCTCACACTGAAAGCAGAAGCCGGAGTACACCCACCAGGGTACTCAAGGACTGAACGTGGCTATGCAAAGGCCCCCCTGGCCTGCGAGAACAAAAGAAATACCATATAAAAGAAGGAGCCCTGCTCCTTGAAAATTAGATCCTGTTTGGGCTACAGAAGGAACTCTGCCCGACGAGAAGGACCGGGAAGGACAAGGAAGAGTGCTGTCTCTTGCCTGTGTCTGGTGCCTTGCTGCCGAAGGAGAGGAAAAAGGAAAGACTGCGAGAAGACTTTTACTTGACAAGACTTTGTGCCAAACTCTGCTGAAACGATCTCCAAGGGCTTGCTGTGAACTTGCCCCCTGACCAGCGCCCCAGGACCAGTGGGCGCTACATCCTGAAGAAAGCGACTGTGTGTGTGCTGCTTATCGCTGCAGTACCGACGGAGGAATCTCCTCCAAGGCAACGACATCCACCTGACCACCGTGACCGGGGCCCAAAGCAACAGCGAAAGCAAAGTGAGGTCCAGCCGCCACTGGCCCGAACACCGTGACCGCAACTGCATCGGGAGCCCGAGAGCAAAGCGAAGGAGGACCCGTCCGGTCCGAGCTCTCGAGTTGACTGCGCCACGAGCAGCCAATCCACTTGCAAAGACGGACAGTTGCCCTGTGAGAATCCACTGGGTCGGTATCTTGCCCGACAGCTCAGCTGTGAGCGCACAGCTGCACCGGCACTTGGCTGGGTACGTCCTGCACTTGGGGACCGTACTGCCACTTTCCGCCACCCCACAGCCGCCGCCTCCAGGGTCGGAGCGGACGACGAGGAAAGGACCCTGCCGCCACAGAACACCGCTGCCCCGGATGACCCGTGACCTGCTCGGCTGAGAGCCACAACGAACAGCGACCCCGGGAAGGCAACGCGACGTGGGACAGCTCCCCTGGAAGCCGCCCGCTCTACAAGAACTTTGTTGAACTGGCCAGAAGGCCCTAAAGAACTCTTATTGCTAGAAAGAACTGTGGCAACCTGAACTAAGTAACTTGGAACCGCTATTTGAAAGTTCACTAACTGTATTCACAAGCCTGCTTAAAATCTATATAAAGATATATATTTTTACAGAATACAGTCTGGTCTCATTGTGTGGTGGGTTGGTTGTGACGGTGTAATAGTGCAAGTGTTTAACCCTATGTGCCCCAAAGATTAGCCTACGACTGCTTAAGCCACACTACCTAGAGGGTAAGCAGAGGTTGTCTGGAAGGTAACCCTCAGCCCTGACGAGGAAGAGAGAGTCCCTGCTTGTCGCTAGTGTTGCACTGCGCCAACTAGAGCCTCCCCCTTCCTACATACTCCAACACCAATAATTATGCCTCCTGTTCTCGGGTCCTGTTTAATTGCTGCTAGCTGTAGCAGAGAGATCAGGGATGAATAATAGAAAAGGTGCAGCGACCCTACCAGACAGTGTCAAGCCAAAGGTCATACAGAACAGTTAGGTAGAGAGAAAAAAACATAACCCTTGGGTGCAAAACCTGGTGGCTATAGATTGGGCAACGTCCATTTCAAAGATTAAGGCAAATAAGTAGACATACTGAGCATTCACTTGCTTGTCATGTGTTGCAGCAACAGAGGGTCACATACTGTAAACGTGATTAGGACTTGGCAGGAGGAGGGAAGCAAGGACTGAATGAAGGAAGAATTTACTTCCTAGTACACTAAACGCAGGGGTTCATCTCCACTTTCACTGCTGTATAGCAGAGAAACCATGTATACTTTTTCTAGATTTTTATTTGTTTAAATCCAGTTTTAGAAACTCACAAAAAGTAAGATATCCCCAATTTATATGTGCATACAATTTAAATTTTAGGGAGCATTTAAAAAATATTATTAGAAGTAAAAGTGTGTTTTATAAGTTTTAGTATAAGACATGTATACCCTATAATCATAACAATGTTTGAACCTTACCATCACAGGCTGAAATCTGGAAGGAGAAGATATTTGAAAATTTCTAAGCTGTTCCTCTAGAAACAGCAATCGTTCCTCCAGCTGAATTTCTAACTCTTGAAGTTCCATACGCACATTATTTCTCAGACCCTGAAGTTGATCTGCTTCATATCTATAAGAAACGGGCACAAAACGTAAAAACACATCAGCCACAAATAATCACTAGAAATAAATGAAAACTTGGTTCTTAATACAAGCACTGAGAACCTTTGCTATACTCTGGATCTAAATAAATAGTGATTCTCAATGTGGGTCTGTGACACATATTCAGGTACTGTACAGAAATTTCAATATAATCAATTGATTAAAAAATATGTATACATAGAAAAACAAAATGTAAAATTTAAATGGTCAGAAAATGTGACTGAATTTAAAATTGGAAGTTAAAGATGGAGTTGTCTCTTTGGTTTGATTTCTTAGAGCAGCACAAGTACAGCAACCAGAATTTAATATGAATGATTGGCAATGTCAATCGAAGCACTGGTAGGTGACAATGAAAAAACAGAACCTGCATCATGAGCCAAACAAGAAAAAAATGATTTCCTAGAGCATAGCATATTGCTTCACCTTTTAGAAATAAAACTAAACCCTTCCATTAAAATATGCATATATTTAATTGTGAATTAAATATTCCATAATTTGTCTATTTTTTTATGTATTCTTGGTTTTGTACTTCTGTACTTTTGTGTTCTGCTTTGAGGTTTAAATAGTAGAAGTTAAATAGGCTGGGTCACCAGCTTGCAGTAGGGATTAAGTGGGGGTCTACAAAATTCGAAAGGTTTAGAACCGTTGCCCTATATATATTATTGCAGACTTCAAGACTGTCAAATCTTGAAATCCAGAACTCACGGATTTGGTCACTCTGATCCACAGTAGGCTTAGTTTCACACAATCCTGGACACAAGCAGTGGGAAACAGCCTGCTAAAGCTTTAGTTCATGAAGGCCAAGTCCTCTGCTCCATGATTTAACTAGAATTAATTTATTGCCAATGTGTAATCAACAGCAGAAGTATAAACATCTAAGATGATGCACCACTCTAACATTGTACAGTATTCAACCCTTCTCAATATCAGCTCAACCATCTCCAACAGCACAAGAACAATAAAGAATTGGACTACTGAGCCTATTCACATATTAATCGCCTCAGTGATCTTGAACCAGTACATGCAGGTCCTTATTGTGTAAATTCCGAAAAATGACATCAAGATCCATCAGTATGCAGAAATCCCTCATTACCGGATGGTCTGTTCTGGCAAGGACTATGATCACTCGAAGATCTTCCTCGCCAAACAAATCAAGCATGGTTGTCACAGGTCTACCTCAGATAAAACCATATGGAGAAGGAATATGCGGACATTGATTTAATTTGCATCCATAACCAACTACTGCCATTGACAAAAAAATACATGGCTGGTGCTCAGAGATCTGTCTAAATTGAGTAATGGCACCATTTTCCAACAGCTCTAAAGCAAACAAACTTCAGCTTCAAAACTAAAAATTCGTGCCATCCACAGTTCCCACTCCGCAAAGTAAAGACCTTTCAACTGGAACCACACTTAAGAACTGCCATTCAAGCACTGATCCTATCCCATCTAGATGGAGGAACATCCTACTGGCCAGCATGTCCAAGATTCACGCGACTCCAACCTACCTTTAAGAGCAAACTTCATTGAGGGTGTTGCTTGATAAAGTCTTCAGAAACACAACAGAATCCCAACTATTGACAGTGAACGCAGATTCTCTCTGTATTCCCACAAGAACTAATGCATATATTAGTAAATACATGTTATGCTATTCATGACTAACTGTGTCACTTAGCAGGTGGTTAACTCAAGCACTCCTCCATACCTGGCACCCAAGAGCAAGATCTTGTATCTGTCTTGCGACATTTGAAGCAATATAATGCTCTCCTTAAGCCCACAATCTGCAGCAAGGAGAAGACCAGACATGTGTGATTTGCAGCTATACAAGAGTAGATTTGGGAGACCTTATCCTTGGTTTACTGACAAACTGGGCAGAACAGCCATCTCTTCAAACATCACCTTGTCACTTTATTACCATCCAGTCATTTCCTGGAGAGAACCAACCTAGCTAATGTAGTTCCCCTACATTTCCATCCCAAAGCGGCTCCCACTTGTTGTTCCTCTTTAGTCCGCCACTGGGCCTGTAAGCGCTCAGCTGACTTTTAGATGGGATCAGGCTTTATATAGAACATACATCAAGAAGACAAGTAGATTCCTGTGACTGTTAACTAACACCTTTAGATACCCCACAAAATACACTCATACCTCAATATACACACACACTTACTTTTCCTCTTCGGTCAACTGGTGATAAACCATAGTTTGCTGACGTAGCATACTGAGTTCCAAGTCCATCATTTGGGTTCTAAACAAATTCAGGCTTCTTCTCATCATTTGCAGTTCTTGAAATGTGTTCTTATAAAAAAAAAAAATTACACAAGTGGTGTTTTAAGTAGAATCCATTTTTGAAAGCTTGAAATTCATTCTTGGGGTTTCACTACCAAAAACATTAAACTTACTTCATATAGAGGCAAGATAGCTGGTCTTGGAGGAACAAAACCAGGATTCACCACTTCGTTTCCCCTCATCATAGGATACTAAAACATAAATACAAATTTTAACAAAGAAAACAAAAACATAGGTCAATCACGGATGACTCGCCTTGAATCCAGCGGACGATCTACATGGCTATAACAAGTGATACCAATTTTACCTGGGTGAACAGTAGGAAAATAAAACAACTTTAGCACGTAAAAGAAGTCATAATTTGGCTGGGTTTAGTAAACAATATCTAGATCAACTGTACTACATTGCAGGAAAGGAATAGACTATAAAGCGATGTTAACAGCTGAAGGTATGAATGTTAAACTCTCTCCTGTATCGCAATACTGTGGCCAATATTGCTATTACAGGCTGATATTTTGTTGGCCATAACTCTGCATTCGTTTAATTCCAACTTTCAAACTATTATTTTATCACACTAGTTAAATGCATCCTTTAAAATGTGCTAAATTCTAAAGGAATGCCACACTTCGATTCGAATTCTAGACAATGCTTATTTTTTCATTATTACTTCAACAATTACAAATACCTTAAAAAAGATACAAAGCTAACGATACCAGTGAAATGGGTAACAGCCTGAATCATTAGAAGGTCATTGGCATTCATTGCTTTAATGTTATCTGCCTCAGTAGAGAATGCATGTGTTTATAAGCACGTAATCATCATCTAAGATGGCAGTTGGCACAGAACAGTTTATTCCACATAACGTTAATTTCATACCAAGTGAAGCAGAGGTCATTTAAATCCTAGTTAACAAAGCTATCGGTCAACTACAAGTTAAATGGAGTGATGGCCAACAGAACAAGCAAAGTACAAGTTCTTATGATCAGCACTGGAAAATGGGGCAGGTCGTAAATTACGCTAAGGAGGCACTAGAAAGTGGGGTCAGACATTTTCTGTGACGACTTAAAAAGACAGAATGAATGGGTATCAAATTCAAAATGAGACTAATACGAGGCTGTATTCAATGCCTTGCCAGGTTTAGTGAATTTTGCTCAAACAATATAGGAGAAAAAAACTGAAAGCATAGCCATTAATGAATGTAGATCTCCATTATGCGGTTTCAAAATATCAAGAGAAGTATAATACATTAAGTCGGGTCTGGTGGGTCAGTGGACCAATGCATCCACTGCAAGCATCTAAGTTTGATCTCATATTCACAGGTTTAAATATGAGATATGAGGCTGATAAGAGTACCTCTGAGTTGGGTAATACAATGAGATTCAGCAAGATACCTCAAAATGAACGTGCACTTTACAAATAAAAATGTTATGTTATAAGTGGCCATGTCATTCAGACCACCTACCTTTTCATGATCACTCTCCTTGCCTGTGATGATAAACAAACAGTGCAAAGAAAAAAAATTATCTAAGTACCTCAACCCTCTAGCCTGCACCAAGACTCAGTGTGAGTGCAAATGACGAGTTTGGATTGGAGGTGAGGGCAGGTATTTAATGCACCCTATTCTTGCCAAAGGTGTAGGAAGTAGTAGGAGAAATCGCTTGCAAGCCTTGTCAATAGGCAAGGGAGGCACATGCCAGCTATCCCCTAAGCTTTTTTTCCCCAAATTGCCTACCGACGATGAAGGGAGGCAGGAGTACCGAGGCATTGCAATCTTGCTGCAATGTCTAACACTAACCCGGACATCAGATTACTGTCCATGTACTGCTAGAATTAGCAAAAAGTCTACTGTGCCTACTGCTAGAATCAGGCAGATTAGTATTTAAAAAAAAAACCACACATTCAGAACATTCCTTGGCGATCTAGGCCCTCTAGTCGTTAGCATGGTCCACTGCGTTACTTCACACCGGTAACGTTATTTCATCAATACAAATCCCCCTTCTTACCTCCCTAACCTGTTAGATATAATTGTTTGCTCTTAGACAAGGTCTAGTTTAATTTCTTCCTGCTTAAGAAAAGTTTTGGGAATTTTGGTTGATATATATATATAGTGTGTTTCATGTAAAGTGTTTAATTACCATTGGGTGCCAAATAAAAAATCTTAATAAATAATACCTAGTCTAAACAGGAGCAGTAGTCACCTTACTTGGCCCTTCCTCAGTCACCAGACATAGCGGCAGAAAACTAGTAACCAAATTGTGGTTTCATAACTTGGAAAAGAAACAACTGGGAGGTCTTGGCTTACTCCATGGTGTAAAAAAATACATAAAAAAAGCATTTACAATGCAATGGTCTCGGCATTATTAAAGGTAGAGCTATTAGCATTGCTCATGACATTTTTTTCTTTAAAACATAAATAAATGGTATTGTCATTTACAATGGCAATAGGTGAGCATTAGAGAGTAGTAGAGGGTAATCGCGGACACAGAGCCCCACACACACGCACAGCGACCCCCCCACACACACACGCACAGCGAGCCCCCCCACACACACAATCACAGCGAGCCCCCCCACACACACAATCACAGCGACCCCCCCCACACGCACAGCGACCCCCCCCCACACACACACGCACAGCGACCCCCCCACACACAGCGAGCCCCCCCCACACACACAGCGAGCCCCCCCCACACACACAGCGAGCCCCCCCCACACACACAGCGAGCCCCCCCCCACACACACGAGCCCCCCCCCACACACACGAGCCCCCCCCACACACACGAGCCCCCCCCACACACACGAGCCCCCCCCACACACACACAGCGAGCCCCACACACAGCGAGCCCCCCACACACACACACAGCGAGCCCCCCACACACACACACACACAGCGAGCCCCCCCACACACACAGCGACCCCCACACACACACACGCACAGCGAGCCCCCCCACACACACACACAGCGAGCCCCCCCACACAGTGAGCCCCCCACGCGCACACACAGCGAGCCCCCCCCACACGCACACATAGCGCGCCCCCCACGCGCACACAGCGAGCCCCCCCCACACACACACAGCGAGCCCCACACACAGCGAGCCCCCCGCACACACACACAGCGAGCCCCCCACAAACACACACAGCGAGCCCCCCCACACACACAGCGCCCCCCACACACACAGCGACCCCCACACACACACACGCACAGCGACCCCCCCACACACACCCGCACAGCGAGCCCCCCCACACGCACACACAGCGAGCCCCCCCACGCGCACACACAGCACGCCCCACGCGCGCGCACAGAGCGCCCCACGCTCGCGCACAGCGCGCCCCACACGCGCACAGAGCGCCCCACGCGCGCACAGAGCGCCCCACGCGCGCACAGAGCGCCCCACGCGCGCACAGAGCGCCCCACACGCGCACAGAGCGCCCCACACGCGCACAGAGCGCCCCACACGCGCACAGAGCGCCCCACACGCGCACAGAGCGCCCCACACGCGCACAGAGCGCCCCACACGCGCACAGAGCGCCCCACACACGCACAGAGCGCCCCACACACGCACAGAGCGCCCCACACACGCACAGAGCGCCCCACACACGCACAGAGCGCCCCACACGCACAGAGCGCCCCACACGCATACACAGCCCCACACGCATACACAGCCCCACACGCATACACAGCCCCACACGCATACACAGAGAGCCACACACACACACACAGAGAGCCCCACACACACACACACACACACACAGAGAGCCACACACACACACACACACACACACACAGAGCCACACACACACAGACACACACAGAGAGCCACACACACACACACGCACACACAGACAGAGAGAGCCACACACACACACACGCACACACAGACAGAGAGAGCCACACAAACACACACCCACACACAGACAGAGAGAGCCACACACACACACACAGAGCCACACACACAGAGCCACACACACACACACAGAGCCACACACACAGAGCCACACACACACACACAGAGCCACACACACACACAGAGCCACACACACACACAGAGCCACACACACACACACACACACACACACAGAGCCACACACACACAGAGCCACACACACACACACACACAGAGAGAGCCACACACACACACAGAGAGCCACACACACACACACACACAGAGAGCCACACACACACACACAGAGAGCCACACACACACACACAGAGAGCCACACACACACACACAGAGAGCCACACACACACACACACACAGCCACACACACAGAGAGCCACACACACAGAGAGCCACACACACACACACACACACAGAGCCCCACACACACAGAGCCCCCCCCACACACACACACACACACACAGAGAGCCACACACACACAGACAGAGAGAGTCACACACACACACACACACAGAGAGAGCCACACACACACACACACACACAGACAGAGAGAGCCACACACACACACACACACAGACAGAGAGAGCCACACACACACACACACACACAGACAGAGAGAGCCACACACACACACAGACAGAGAGAGCCACACACACACACAGACAGAGAGAGCCACACACACACACAGACAGAGAGAGCCACACACACACACAGACAGAGAGAGCCACACACACACACAGACAGAGAGAGCCACACACACACACACACAGCCACACACACAGAGAGCCACACACAGAGCCACACACACACAGAGCCACACACACACACACACAGAGCCACACACACACAGAGCCACACACACACAGAGCCACACACACACACACAGAGAGCCACACACACACACACAGAGAGCCACACACACACAGAGCCACACACACACACACAGAGCCACACACACACAGAGCCACACACACACACAGAGAGCCACACACACAGAGAGCCACACACACACAGAGCCACACACACACACACAGAGCCACACACACACACACACAGAGCCACACACACACACACACAGAGCCACACACACACACACAGAGCCACACACACACAGAGCCACACACACACACAGAGAGCCACACACACAGAGAGCCACACACACACAGAGCCACACACACACACAGAGCCACACACACACACAGAGCCACACACACACACAGAGCCACACAAACACACAGAGCCACACAAACACACAGAGCCACACAAACACACAGAGCCACACACACAGAGAGCCACACACACACAGAGCCACACACACACACACAGAGCCACACACACACACACACAGAGCCACACACACACACACACAGAGCCACACACACACACACAGAGCCACACACACACACACACACAGAGCCACACACACACACAGAGCCACACACACACACAGAGCCACACACACACACACACAGAGCCACACACACACACACAGAGCCACACACACACACACACACAGAGCCACACACACACACAGAGCCACACACACACACAGAGCCACACACACACACAGAGCCACACACACACACAGAGCCACACACACACACAGAGCCACACACACACACAGAGCCACACACACACACAGAGCCACACACACACACAGAGCCACACACACACACACAGAGCCACACACACACACACAGAGCCACACACACACACACAGAGCCACACACACACACACACACAGAGCCACACACACACACACAGCCACACACACACACACAGCCACACACACACAGAGCCACACACACACACACAGAGCCACACACACACACAGAGCCACACACACACACACACAGAGCCACACACACACACACACAGAGCCACACACACACACACACAGAGCCACACACACACACACACAGAGCCACACACACACACACACACAGAGCCACACACACACACACACACACAGAGAGCCACACACACACACACAGAGCCACACACACACACACACAGAGCCACACACACACACACACACACAGAGAGCCACACACACACACACAGAGCCACACACACACACACAGAGCCACACACACACACACACAGAGCCACACACACAGAGAGCCACACACACAGAGAGCCACACACACAGAGAGCCACACACACAGAGCCACACCCACACACACACACAGAGCCACACACACACACACAGAGAGCCACACACCCAGAGCCACACACACAGAGCCACACACACACACAGAGCCACACACACACACAGAGCCACACACACACACAGAGCCACACAAACACACAGAGCCACACAAACACACAGAGCCACACAAACACACAGAGCCACACAAACACACAGAGCCACACAAACACCCAGAGCCACACAAACACCCAGAGCCACACAAACACACAGAGCCACACAAACACACAGAGCCACACAAACACACAGAGCCACACAAACACACAGAGCCACACAAACACACAGAGCCCCACACAGAGCCCCACACAGAGCCCCACACAGAGCCCCACACAGAGCCCCACACAGAGCCCCACACAGAGCCACACACAGAGCCACACACAGAGCCACACACAGAGCCACACACAGAGCCACACACAGAGCCACACACAGAGCCACACACAGAGCCACACACAGAGCCACACACAGAGCCACACACAGAGCCACACACAGAGCCACACACAGAGCCACACACAGAGCCACACACAGAGCCACACACAGAGCCACACACAGAGCCACACACAGAGCCACACACAGAGCCACACACAGAGCCACACACACACAGCCACACACACACAGCCACACACACACACACACAGCCACACACACACACACACAGCCACACACACAGAGCCACACACACAGAGCCACACACACAGAGCCACACACACAGAGCCACACACACAGAGCCACACACACACACAGAGCCACACACACACACAGAGCCACACACACACTGCCACACACACACACACAGCCACACACACACACACAGCCACACACACACACACAGCCACACACACACACACACAGCCACACACACACACACACAGAGAAACCCACACAGAGAGCCCCACAAAGAGACCACACACACAGAGCCCCACACACGTTTCTTCAGCCATAACTGCTTTCTAGGAGCTGCTTGTCAAGAAAATAAAAGTATATTTTGGTGAGATCAAAAGCCCGTATTGCCACCATTAAGTATTGGACTAGATTAAAAACAAAAGAAGGGCTCCGAGCCCGGGCCCTCGGCTGCTACAAGGGTGTCTTTACAAGTTCAAAACTGCCCATTTTGTAAACATGGGTCACATTTGTAGCTACTTCACTAATGTTTGGGACATGGCCGTTTTCTGTTCCAGTCCGACCCTGCAAAGGTGGCAACCTTAATTCCACCCTGAATGATGAGTTGCCAAAAAGGAAAAACCTCGAAAAACTACCTATATTTTTCAGCCTAGAAAACAGAGCAACAAACCGTCAGCCATAAACCTTGACCCTGCTTAACGTTCAGTTACTGTGTATAGCAGTACACAGACAGCGTTCGGGACGCGCTGCTCTTCTGGTGTTTACGGTGCAGAAGTTCATGACTTTGTCAGGTTCCGGGTGGGGTGCGGGGACTGGTCTAAAAAGTTAGCCAGACTTGGAAAGTGCATGAAGTGGTGGAGCTCGGGTGGTGAGGCTAATGGAGCAGCATCTTTCCCTGCACCCCGAGTAACAACACCCCTCGAAGCCCGACATGGGGTGCAAGGGCAGCAAAATGAGAGGCTGTCTGCGACCCAGGAGGAAGGTAATGGGCGGGAAATCTGCATCTTTTTAATTTGTTTTTAGTTTCCTTTTTAAAAGTTTTGCACAAGTTGAGGAAGTGGCTGTGAATGGGGGTGGCTACGCAGGGGGAGACGGAAGCTCCACGGAGGGAGTGGGGGCAAGGGGGGCAAAGGTCCGGGAGAGGTGAGTAGGGCGCGGAGCCGTGCTGGTGGGGAAGGGTTATCTAGTGGGGAGGTTTCAGTTACGCAGAGTAGCGGGTCGACGAATAGGGGCTCAGCAAAGATTCGATGTTAGACAGCAGAATGGAATTTGTGTAGTTTAATTTTCTTGCATAAAAAGACATTTTACTCGATTAATTTAACGGGAGAAGTTTGAATCGGTGCCTCTTTCAAAACACACGATCCTCCCCCACGCTCTGCTGCGTTGCGAGGGCACGCACTGGCGTGGCTTCTGATAACCGCCGACTCCTCCACGCCCCCAAATCCTACCTCCAGTCAATGATGTCAGGATCTGTCAAGCCTCCCTTTCTGTCTCGCATCCTTAAAATAGCCGGAGGGGTCCTTTCTTCCGTCGAGCGCGCAGCTTTCGTCACAACATTACAGTGACCGAGGGGGGTGGGGGGGGGGTGGGCATCGACGTTCCCCTTAAAAGCACAACAATAGGCACTGACCCAGTGACTTGTTTCTGGCCCCGAGAGGCAACATTTTTAATATTTACTCCCACGGTGAAGACCTGCTTGCATCCAGAAACAAGCGGATGGATGCAAGGACCGGACGCGTCTGGCAGAAATGGCTGCCGCAAAGCTCCGACATTTTCGGAATCGGGGCGTGTTTTTTGCTGATTGACTGAGGACGTCACGGTGCGAAAGAACGCAAAAAGCACGCCCCCGAATCCGAAAAAGACTGGGCTTAAACAGAGTGACGCTCCTCTCCTCCAACGGCTGGCCTCCATTTAGGAGGCCAGCCAATGGAGAAGAGGGCCGGGTTCAAACCCCCTAACTAAGAAACAATATCTCGGAGCTCCGCCCACACTGCTATGCAGTGCGACTGAGTCATCGACCTAAAAATAAATAAAACTAAAAAGACTATTCGGACCCATCCAAAGTGGCAGTTAAAAGAAATGCTTTGCAACGCCACTACATTTAAGAAGAAAACATGTTGGCAAGTACACAAGTAGATGTTTTTCTTTTTTCCCTGTTTTTGCTGAGCTCTGCTGGTCGGTAGCTTTGCTGGAAAAAGGCATTAAACAAAAACAAAACAAAAAAACCTTAAAATAGTTTATGACTCACTGAACTGTTACAAAACCGATGGTATCAACTCAAGAACAAAAAATAAACCGGACGAGAGTCACCATGATTTTTAGAGGATTGCAATTACTTTAAAATGGCAGCCGATATTCAAAAAAAGAGTTGTTTTATTTATTTAAAAAAAAAAAAACCTTATTACAATGAAGGACATTGAGGACAGCAAGACTTGGCACAAGGCATTGCATTATTCAACGTCCTACTCCCAGCACCCACTGATCATTGTTGAAAGACGTGCACTGTGTGTTTTGCACCAGGGAGAGGTGAATCGAGTAGAAGATCTGGCCAAAACAATGGCGCATTGTGTGGAGGAAAGACATCCCCTGGGTCAAGTGCCTGTCATGCAATAGGTTATGCTCTGGGAGCAGGAAGTAGTGGGCTATGGGGAAGGATATGCTCTTAATTCATAGTGGGTTTTGAGGAGCTGGGCAGGGACAGACTACCACACTCCGGGTCCAATTGTCTCTGTGCTAGACAGAACTAAAGGAAGGAGAAAGAAGCCAAGCAATGCACATTGCCGGATAATGTATATTGTGATCTCTGCTTTCGGGTGTGGAGGTCAGGTTGCAGAGCAGGGTTCAAGCCCACACCCAGCACCTATGGTGTGCATCTACATTTTGTCGTTTTGAAGACATGTGCTCGATCCACACAACTTAAGCTCAAAGTAGTTTGGAGAATTGATGCAGGGCATGGCAAAAGAACATGCTCTGCACCCAATGTTTTAGGAGCTGGTGAACTGTGCAGAGGGCAGACCTATTCCATCAGCCTAATGTCTGGTATGAAGACGCCCAAGCAATACACAGTGGAGCCACATGGAATGGTCTCACAGGTATGGTCACTAAATACCAAGAGACTATGTAGAACAGTCTACTCTTGGGGATCCTGTGCCAAGCAAACACTGCAACTGGAAAAAGACTATGCATAGCGGACTGTGCTCTGGCTGCAGATGAACTGGGTGTAGGTTCTAATCAAAGGGCTCTAACGGCAGACCCTGTGATCACTGCTCAAGGCCAAAGGCAGTGAGTTTGGAGTTTTTTTGGGGGGGGGGGCGGGGGGACAGTGCATCTAAAAATTGAAATTCATTGATGAAACCCTTCTAAAGGATCAGTTATGGTATATGGTCAGAGACAAAAGGCAAGAAATGTTTCTCGCTTTGCCAATGGTCTCAGCTCACCACCATTTGCCTTGCAAACTCCTTTAAAACTGGACAATGTGGCCACCTGCTTAGAAGTACAGAAAATAATATATGGTCATCTCTAAGAACAATATTTACTCAACACCAAGTTATATCTATACACAACTTGATGGCCATCGTAGAAGTACAAAAAATAAACTTCCAAGATCGTCTACCACCGTGATTGGGGTGGTCAATGCTGGTGCAATTTGAAAACAATGTTGCACTGGCAAAGCTACCAGAAGAGAAGTAGGAGAAAGGTGTCAGGAAAGATGGAGGGGGGAGGCAGAGGAGTGAAATTGTGTACAAAGAGCTGCGGTAGTGCTCCAAGATCTTGAAACAGGAGAGCAAGAAATACACTCCTGACTGCGCGAGGTACTACCATGGAGTGCAAAATCACAAACTGCGAAGAAAAGGTGGAGGAAATAAGTTCCATAAGATCAGCAGAATTAGAAAAAAGCTCATCCAGTCTCAAACCAGGGTAAAGCATAATTGGTGGCAGAATGGGACAAACACAAAAATAGGCAGGAAATATTCTGATCCAGGAGCAGGAATTGAAATGGAGAAGCAAGCCATTGAATCATTAGTCAGTGAATGGCCCCAAATTTAAATTCGCAAACTTAACTCCATCTATGTATCTCTCGTGACCTAGCAGACAACTTCACATAAGACTATTCTGGTGTCGCTGGGTGGCCCATGATATTGCTGAAGCTGCTCAAGGACTATGCAGCACACTGTCCCAGGGGCTGAACCCAAGGCTCCCCCAAAAGGGGCTGTGGGAAAGGTATTGCCTTCTGCCAAGTATCATACTGGAGGAGAAGGGATGCTAAGAGAAGAGACCACTTTGGCTGTGCCCAGCAACCCTGGATGCAGGGTTTGGACTCTGGACCAAGACTCTCTTGGAGGGGAAGCGACGGGAGGGTGTGAGCTTGTATGTAGCTTTGGTCTTCATCCACACCGCCTTGCAATGCCAGAGAGGAAGAGCAAAAAGCAAATAATCAGTGAAAATACAGTAAACAGCTGAAAAAATGCTCCAGCAGAATATCCAGTGCATTTTAGCTCATCCTTTAGCTGAATGTCACGTTGCTGCCCATTAACCGTTCAATTCCCTTCCCCTGCATCAAAAATATCACATGCCGCCAATCACCTTTATAACCATCATTTTCTCAGCAGCAAACAGGCAGACTAACAGTCTTACAGTCCCGTTAGACAAGGTAGGAGCACCTGGGCAACACGGTCTAGCCAAGTTTCTTCTTACTAAGCAGGGTACGAACACACTGATTTACAGATTATTGGCGTCACAAAGGTGGGGGCTAATCAAACCTGTAGGGTCATTCTGGTTTAAGGCAGCCAGCTTTAACCCCTTTCAAACCATTCAAACACCCAGCTTTCTATGCATTTAATTTATGGAAAAGAAAAATCGTACAAGCAAACTTAACGGAAAGGTGCTGGAGCACTGTCCCTTTATTGAGAGATAAAAGCAATATTTTATCTAAGGGTTCAACTTGAAGCTGCTAATCCCAACACCCTGAGAGTAGAAGGACCTACTGACCTAAAAGTGTATAATTACTTTCTGATAGAAGCTGCTCGGACACCAATTCAAAGTTCTTGAGTAGGGTGTTGTTGGACAGGCCACGTGAAGGGCTTGCTCCCTCCCCGCATGACAAGGCCCGAGCCCGGCCCTCCAGGTGTAACCCACAGTAACCACCCGCTCCCCGTCTCATACGGGACCCCTGCCCCCGGACATCCCTGCATCATGGGCCCGAATCCCTACCGGCCCCCTCGCCCGGCCTGGGCGCCATCTTGGACATTGCACCACGAGGCCGCGTGGCCTCCGATCGACCCTAACCCTGGGCCTGGCCAGGCCCCGACATCCCGGCACCACCATCCACCCAGGAGGTAAACGGACCACTTGGCAGGTCAATGGGAGAAAGAAGTGTCGATGGCTCTCCCCCGCCAGGTGCCGATCACCCCCAGCTCCCCCAGGCGCTGGCTCCACCCCCCTGCTGGGTGTCTGGACTCCCTCATCCCGGACCTCCCGACCTCCAAGTGCGAGGGTCCGGACAACAAAGGGCGCCAGACCTATAACTGGGGCAGCTCCAGAGCAGGAAGGCAGTGGTATCCTGGAGTCGAGAGACGCAGTGAAGAACTCATCCTTGACGGACTACTGGCGCTGCCGTAGCCCTGCCTTGCGAACTACCGTCTTGCCTGCTGGCGCTGCCGCAACCTTCTGAAGCCTTCACCCTCGTCGGGACCTGCTGGCGTGGCCGCGGACCGTTTGTAACTACCACCTTCTCGGGACCTGCTGGCTCCGCCGCGGCCCGATCATCTAGAACGCCCAGCTCGAGGATTGTGAGCTATCTATCTTATCGCATCTACCAGATTGGTAACGAGACTGTCCCGCTACCCCTTCTCCCCAAACCAAGAGACTAGAATCGAGGGGACCCCTGAGTCCAGACCTCCTTGTACCATTCCACCGTACTTAACGAATTGCTTATAAAGAACGTTAAACCTTATTTCTGTGTGGTGTACCTCTGTGGGGGGGAAGTTACTCGTCTGTACGATCGCTGGAGACGGCTCTCCCCGGAGACCTCTCCCCTTGTCCTCGGCCGACCCTCCCGGTCCGTCTAACAGGTGTGTTACAAGGTGGGCGTATTGCAGGAAAAGATTTACTTAGCAGTCTTTACTTTTACATTTAACAACTTGCTTGCCATATTCTGCGAGCCCTCGAGACACTTCATTTGACCTGCAGATATGATGGGTGAGGCAGCTGTAGGGCGATAGAAGAAGATTTTAATCTGACTGTTGCTTCTAGCAGCAGTCAGCGTAGAGTAATCATTATTTGTACTATATAATCACTCTTTTTAGCTTCGATCAGTGACTTTGCTGTTGCATGGGAGATCTTTTCATGGATAATCGAAGTTTAGGGCACACTGCTTTTTTTTATTGACTGAGGGAGCTAAAAGTTTGTTTTTCCACTTGTTTGAAGATATTGACCCATATTTGATTTAGAAAGTGCAAATAGTACTGTTAAAATGTGGCCAATTTAGTGAGTTGGGCCTGCAGTTAAGAGTTGATTGGTTTTAATGCAGGTCTTACTTCTTGTTGTAAAGTTGCTTTCAGCCACTAGTTTACGTCTAGTTCTTTCTTGCAAGCACGTGATAGTAGAAAACAGTCCTCAGTGGGTTTAACATAAATACGGTGTGAAGGTAAAGCATCGATTTTAGCTTTACAATGGTCATCAGAGGAGGCAATCATAATGTATAGCTGGGTGCCTGTCTGCATACTGGTGAACGGATGCACACTCCAGTGCTTAATTTGATCAAGTGGTTGCAGACGGGGCTCACTGGTACTCGTTTTTGAGAACCAGTATTTTTTTTCCATCATCAGACTTTTGCCCACTAGGAGATAGAAAGATACAAAAGGAAGAAAGGAGGAGAAACAGAGAGAACAAGCATTTGCAATGCAATAGGTCTCGCATTTGCAAGAGTTTAAGCTATTGGCATTGTAAATGACAATGCCTTTTATTTATCTGTTTTGCTACTTAACACATAAATAGAAAGCATTGTCATTTACAATGCCAATCGCTCAAATACTTGTAAATGCGAGACCTGTTCAAAGAAGCGGCCGCCATTGACCCTGCTGCTCAAAAAGTTAAAATGTGCATGGCGTGCTGAATGTTGCAGGAAAGCACGCCGTGCCTGCAGTAGGAGAAACTCATTAAAGAAAACAGTGCTCACAAACAAAAAAAGAATTAGGCAAAAGCAGGAGAGAGCAAAGAAGCAACACGGGAGAGCTGGGTAATCTGAAACTTTACAGCTATTGCAGATTCTGCAACGTTCGGAGTTTGAGAATTATGGTGTAGTCCAATGAACAAAACATGTACGCAAATGTTAGCAAAGCAATTTGGGTATTGCGATGTATATGAAC
This sequence comes from Lissotriton vulgaris, assembly GCF_964263255.1. Lineage (NCBI taxonomy): Eukaryota > Metazoa > Chordata > Amphibia > Caudata > Salamandridae > Lissotriton > Lissotriton vulgaris. Next base: position 822,441,213 of record NC_141687.1, read on the forward strand.
TGAAGTGACTGGCTACAAATTAACTATAGTGTCACTGAAGAAGCTGGCAGCCCTCTGCTTGAAAGGTGTTCACACATGCAAGATGTTTTAACCAAAATATATGGGGATGTGTGAGGAAACCACATAGTGAACAAATCATGTAATATGTGGTTTGTTAAATGCTATTTCAGGGAATACATTGATCAAATATAGCACCTTTGCTATCCTTATTAATACAATACTTTATATGGTGTAATTTCATTGATGAAGTTGCCCAGAATCCGTAAAAAAATATTTGTCCCGTAACGCAGGTCGTTTTGCATGGCCGATCCTCGGCATGTTTCACCTCATGGTGCTGCGCCTTTCTTTTTAAACCTGTCCTGTTTCCTGCTCTCCTACCGTCAGCATAGGCAGGACAGCTGACTGTGCGGGGTATGCAGGGATGCGTGATCTACACAAACAGCTTCACATTCACAGGCGCCATGGTGAGCTCGTTCTGTGGTGGGTTACATGTTTACAGCAACAGCATTCTTTCAGAGGAGTATCAAACAATTTTGCGAAGATTACTGTTTGAACGCAGCAGCCTATTCCACCAGAAGCAACATATCTTCACAAAAGCCATTAGATCTGCATTGACTGTAGCAGCCCAGGAATGCCATGATAAGCAATTAGCAGCATTTAAGGTGGAAGGGGGGAAAGCCACTAATAAAAGCACAGACAAAACGCCTACCATTAATTTAAAAACAAGAACGTTTGCAATCCACATTAGGAAGTAATTTCCTGCTACATAAGAAATACTACAGCAAATTGAAGAAGAACCTCCAAATTGCAGCATGTATGCCAAAATAGCAAATGGGAGAAAAAAGTGTAGCCTCATTAACCGATGTGGAAAGACAGACATTGGTAGTAACAGCCATAATGAAGGTGGCATTATTATCAAAGAAATTGTCCGGTGAAGTCCATTACAAGTGTAAAGAAGCGTGAATGAGAAAGGTGCATTTAGTAATTTCTCCAACAAAGTCAGTAGAAAATTATAAATATGAAATAACCCATTCACCTGAAAGCTGCATTGACCCCCAAGGCCTGTGGTCTGAAAAAATGGAAGACACCAATGTGATATGTAAATGTGATCTCTACTTTTAACACAAAGGTAAAGTGCCCCAAGTAAATCATTCCAAACACTACTGAAAACTTTTTTCATTTTATGTGTATTTTCTTAATTTTATGTAGCACTCATGTTGAACAAGAAGCACTTAATATCACAGGTAAAGAAAGATATAAGAAATACCGTACAGTATGAAAGCCAGCAAAGGTCTTACTGAAGCTGCAAAAGAAAAACAAGATGACGCACTCCATTCTACGTCTTCCGGAGACGAGCACACGCACACAAGCTGTTCCAATGTGAAGCGCGGGAAGCGCGTTCACGGATTCCAATGTGAAGCGCGGGAAGCGCGTTCACGGACGTGAATCGGCTCGTGCACCGAACTGTAGCTGGTCTATACTCCCTTCCCAGCCAACGTAGCAGCTATAATACTCGCTGCCGGCGGCAGCGCTTCGCGCTGCGAACGGCAGCGAGCCCTAAAAACGGACTAAGGGCAAAAGCAGGGATAGCAAGCAACCTGCAAGGGTGATAAGTGGATAGGAGTGTAGGGTGGCAGGCGAAAAAGGCATGATGTGGAATAAAAATACACATTACTAATACTACTTGGATTTGTAGAGCACGGCTTATCACCCATATGGTGCTGTCCGTAGGCAGGGTAGATTAAGTGATTTGCCCAGGATCACAGGATGTTGGGTTTGGACAGGGATCCCCAGCTCCGAAGTCGGCATCTCTGGTACGCCACGTCCTCTCTCCCACACAGCCTTGGTATTTGGCATTCCCTATATCCTGAAGTGCCAGCCGCAAATTCCAAGCTACATTTTGGGCCCAGTACTTATTCTTTTACAAATTAATCACTACTCCTCTGGAATCAGAGCTCCCAGCAGTTGTAAGTACATGTTGAATATGGCAAAGCAGTAGCTAAAATCCAGTAGTAACTCACGTCCCCACATCCCCTCTACCCAGTCAACAGCCACTAACTCGCTGAATGTCGCACATGACTCAAGACATCCACCAGACTGATGTACATTCCCAGTGATACGGCCTGTGACACTGTGGGAGTGGTTCTTAGTAGCACACAGGTATTGAAGATGAATCACTAATATGGGAGGAAACAGTCTCTGCTGAAAACGTGTTTGGAGTTGGGACATACTCATTGGAATGCCCTGGAGTCAAAGTTTGGCTAGGTGGCGAAACATAAGTCTAAAAAACTCTAAGCAACCAGCTTCAAAACAGTAAACACAATCTAGCCAACACAAATGGCACTGAAGAGATAGGTGCTGTAAAAGGCAAACTATCACTATTTACTATTGTTGTTTAAATAAGAATAATGAGGCTGTCTGAGTCTAATACGGTATGCAAAAGAATGCTTTTGAGTGGCACTTGCACATATAGTGCAAAACAGTGTGAGGGCCTGGAAATGGCCTTTGAACTGTGAGTGCATTCTTGTGTTGGTCTCCATTTCCTTTCACAAGTTCTGTCGCTTCTCCATTCAAACTGTGGCCCCACCTGCATCCCAGGCCTCCAGTGACCAGGCTCTTCTACCTGCTCTCCGCTTTGGTAAGACGGACCCATTTGATGTCCATTCGAAGGTTGAAGACGTTAAGAGTCTTTGACCTTTGCACTTAGAAATGGCCAGAATCCCTGCATTGTCTACTCACCTGTTGTGAAGACCCTATGGCCAGACACCATTTTGTCTCAAACAACAAGGAAGGGGTCCTCCGTAACCAAAGGGACAGGACGCCAAATTGACTGATAATCAAAAATAACAATTTCCCAGGAATATATTTACACAAACTGCTAATGACTCATACACCATTCATCCCAGCGTACCAATATCACCAGAGAATACCAAATATTCACCAATGTTTTCTTCTTAGAAATTCAGTTAAACTCAAACGAGAGACGACCGGAGAGCGTCCGGAGATTTATGTACCGGCATTGATTTTAACTTGAAGAATGATACAATAGCAAGAAGGACAAATAATCAGGAGATTATTTAATCCCAGAACGCAGGTGATGGAAAAAAATCTGAAAATGTTCAGTCTACATTTTATTTAAGGCTCATAGAGAGAGCCCTATATCTGAAGGGCATTTCCCAGAAATATACGAGTGTCCTTTGCCTTGAGGAGCCATGACCCAAGAGCATTGATTGAATGATAACACATCCCCATTTCTGATCTGAAGTTGTGGGAGACCCCAAGTCTATTTTCCTGAAGAAGATGGTCGGATCATTTTAACCCACCAAAACGTATCGCGCTTTGCTATAAAAGCATTAAATCAACCCTATCTTGGCCAAACAAGAATCTGTACAAAATAGTTGTTTGACCGATGAATTTCTGTATGATTAGTGCTAAACAAAGACAAAACATTAATGTCTATTATACTCTCCCATGTTTATTTGGAGTGATTTTTAGGTTTCGCATGTCGAATGCTGCGCAAGCAGCGTTTCGCGCAGGCGAAATCTTTTGTTTAGAGTATGTGAGTGTAGTCCCGCCCCTCTGTGCCATTGGCTAACTCCGTAAATGGAGGCTAGCCATTGGAACAGAGATCTGTCCGTCAAAGCCGGAGCAGATTCGTGGGCGTTCGAGACTTTTAGGCTTTTGCCTACGTCATGCGGCTGTGGGCGGTGCTTTTTTTTGGGGGGGGGGGCGGGGGGGAAGGGGGGTTTGTTTTGGTCATTTCTCCTGGAAGGCACCGCAACGAGGGACGTCTGCCTGGCATCGGCTAGCAGGTAAGCGGCATATTTTACTCCCGTTCCCACCCCCCTCCCGCTGTCTGTGAGCCCGCCCCCCCCCTTCCGCTGTCTGTGTGCCCGTCCCCCCCCTCCCGCTGTCCGTTAACCCATCCCCCTCCCACTATCCGTGAGCCCGTCCCCCCTCCCGCTGTCCGTGAGCCTGTGTGTGTGTGTCACTGCTGCACTGTTGCACCGAGAAACGAGTCAACTCGAAGCGCAAATGAAAAATGGGACTGGCGAGGGCATGATCTTCGTTTCTTGGCTTTAGTTTGGCCGTTCATGTGGGCCGTACTTTTGTGTGGATTTTCCATATTCCGAAAGTCAGGTATTGGTGAAAAGAACACGTGCTTGCAAACAGTAAGAAATGGGTCTGCTGTCTTGGCCGGTGTAGAGTCTTGGAGCTTTTCAAAACGCCACTACTAGCTAGGAGGGATTATATATTTACTCTTCATCCCTCCAAGGTGTCTTCTCATACTCCTGACCTATCCCGTACTTAATCGGATTTCAGTGTTTGAGTACTTTGTCTGCCACCCTACAGCCTGCTCCCGGAAGTAGACCTTCGACCCCGAGAGTCATCCAGTAGGGGGTGAGGAAGTATTTGGGAAGCGTTGTGGTGGTTTAGGAGGACTGTCATTTTCTATCTAATATGTTCTTGTGCGCATTTTGATGAAAGAAAACGTGCGTGTGTTTCTTTCTCGTGTCCGACGCAAACACTTCTTTCAACGACTCATTTCATGCCATTGTCAGCAGAACGTGCTGTTGTGACTTTGATTTTTTTTTACTGTCGCCTGTTTTGCTCTGGGTCACGCCTACTGCTTCCCGAAGGGTGTAGGGTTAAAAGCGTGCATGTTTTCAAGCCCACTAGGACCACGTATTTATAGCAGAGAGAGGTGCTGCAAAGTGCTAAAAAATCACATTATTAGGCGGAGACTCTGTTTAATGATTCAGTCTTTAAACAGTGCTTGTTATAGAAGGTGCGCAAATGTCACACTCGACATTGTTACAAAGCTTTTTTTTCGTATAGTGTTACAATACACACAAACTATAGGCATGCATGTTACAATACAATGTAAATCTAGGTTCACAATGACTTTACTGACGAAGTACCCTATATACAATTTTAAAACAAATGAATACAGGGAACCATCCCACCTCCCTCCTCTAAAATGTTGGCCTGTATGCACAGAGTGACTGTCACTGTAGCAATGCACATGGTGGCACTGACTCAGTGCAGCACTGCAGACTATGCAGACTATGCCCTCACTGCATCAGTCGACAGGGATCTCACTGCAGCATTAGAGAGACCCTACTGCAGCACTGTAGAGCCTGGCCCTCACTGCAGGGCTGAACAGCATCCCTCCAGTATACCAAGACACCCTCACAGCAGCACTGCACAGAGTGACAGTCATTATTACTGCACTGGAGAGGCCTCACTGTAGAGCCTGACCCTCACTGCAGCGATGCACAGCGTCCCTCGAGTATACCAAGACACCCCCACAGCAGCACTGCACAGAGGGACCACCATTATTACTGCACTGGAGAGACCTCACTGTAGAGCGTGACCCTCACTGCAGGGCTGCACAGAACAGCCCTCCGTGCAGTACTACACAAAGAAGCGCTTAATGGAGAAATGAACAGAATAATCCTCATTACCACACTACAAACAGTAGCACTGCACTAGAGGGCAACACTGCAAGGTGATAATCATTACATCACTGCCCATACCGACTCTAATTACAGCACTGCACACTGTGGCCTCCTCTGCAGCACTGCACACTGTGGCCTCCTCTGCAGCACAGCACACTGTGGCCTCCTCTGCAGCACAGCACACTGTGGCCTCCTCTGCAGCACAGCACACTGTGGCCTCCTCTGCAGCACAGCACACTGTGGCCTCCTCTGCAGCACAGCACACTGTGGCCTCCTCTGCAGCACAGCACACTGTCTCCTCCTTTGCAGCACTGCACATCGTCTTCTCCTGTGCAGCACTGCACACTGTGGCCTCCTCTGCAGCACTGCATATTTACCCTCACTGCAGAAATGTGTGTGTGTGGCTGGCTCTGGGTGTGTTTGTGTGGCTCTGAGTGTGTGTGTGTGTGCTAGTAATTGCTGTCTGCTGAGCTCGTCCGTAGGGTACAATAGGTCTCACATTTGCGAGAGATTAAGCTAATGGCAATGTAATTGACAATGCCATTTATTTATCTGTTTTCAAAACCAACACAAATTTTGTCATTTACAATGCCAATAGCTCAAACTTTTCCAAAGGCGAAACCATTGCATTGTAAATGCTTGTTAATAATGTGTATGACTTTTTGAGATGATTCTCCATTTAGGGAGTCCCTCTGTTTTGCAGCAATTCATGTGGTTTATCCTAAGTTCTTTTATACGACTTTTTAAATAAATTTCACAGAATAAAACATTTATATATTGGCCATAGGTGAACATTTGGCATTCTCTGGGGATATGGTAAACTGGGATGGATGGTGTATGAGTCACTAGCGGTTTGTCCAGGCAATCCTCGAAACGGGCGATCTTTAACTTTCCAGTTTTAGGACAGGGTGGACTTTAACTTCCTTGAAATAACTTTATTATACCTACTCTTGGTTATTCTATACGCTGTGCGCAGGGGGACAATTCCTATCAGGACTTGCTTTTTTGAAATGTACATATGTCACATCGTTTTGACCTGCAAATGGGTGATATCCTTCTGACCCTAATGTGTAACGGTGTCATATCCTCCTGATAATGACCCAGAAAAAAAACTCGTAGTGCAACAGCAGTCTGGGACAGGTGCCTTTTCCAAGGTCAAAAAACAACTATAATCCAATCAGTATAGTCCTGATTGACGTATTGTTTCCTTATTGGTACACCTATCTGATGCATAAGATTATGTCAATACATTCCTTAAGAAAGATAAGAGGGGTTTATTTACTATTTAAAAAAACATGAAATCACTGTCAAAACAAAGGTCCTTACGCCAGATTACCGCACCAGGTGCTGTCGGATCGTGGAGCTGCTGCAGCTTCCAGTCCCATGCTGATTGCGGATAACGAGCCGCAAGAAGAGGAGCTGAGCTCAACTGATGTGCTTCTCTTTTGAAAAAGCACTATTTTCCAGCCCTACTGATAAGTGTTTCGCTGTAAACCGGTATGCAGTATATCACATCCCAAGACACTCAAGTTGCAAGTTAATCTGCTCCATGCTCTGTGTGGTGCACAGAAATTGCCGTTAGGGTATTAGTTCTACAGAACTTCTCATTAGGTTAGAAAGTTCATATTATGCTCATTGTCGGTTGTGTGCCTCAGTGTTGTATTAATTATATTCTGTGTGGATACTTTTCATGTGTTAAGTAACAATTAGAATGCTGGAATAAACACTGAACTATAAAGTCTCTTTCTTAGAGCAGTGTTTGTGTGGGATAGTCTGTAGGCCAAAATGGACCTGGAATGTCCAATGATTCCCTGAAACCTTTTTACAGGACTGTTAATAACCTAGAAAACACCAACACCACATCAACCAGAGTTGAGAGTAGGTGTAGCGTTGGGCTACAACAACCTGGACTTTCACGTTCAACTTCCAGTGCAGTGGACTAAGTTCAGGCACCTGTGGGTGGAAAAGTCAGACCTTGCAGAACTAAGCCTATAGCATAAGTTTATGCAACACACCCTGCTTCCTCATGGGCACCTCCAATGGTGGGCTAGCTGTGGCTCCAAAGTGGATTCTACTCAATACTCCCTTTGTGATTTAACAGTCTCCAATGACATTAATCCTTTGATGTTACAGGGTACACTTGAGACACCGTAGGGGGCTCAACTGATGCACATCAAAGGTGAGGAGTTTCCATAGCAGATGGCCATGTTTGGGACATAAGCTGCACTCTACAAATCCTGTTTACATTTCAATACATGCCACCACAAAGTTGGTAAGCATCTGTGCAGCAGACACTGTCCAGCCTCACACACTCGGACACATACCATGTTTATGGGTAACGACTATAAGTGCGCCATGAGTCACCATTGTGCTTAAATCCTACGGACCCCAACAAACAGGAGCCCATACATGCTACAATCAATGACTTTCAACCATGCCCTCCAAATAGCACAAAGAAACAAATGCCAGCTTGAGTGCGGCAGTGTCTTGAGACAGCAGTGACATGACCCTGATGGACTCTGTAGAACTGTGATGTAAGGGCTCAGGTGTGGGTAACTGAGTTCATGTTTAGAATGTGGAGTTCGCTGTTACACGCAGATGCTCACCCACAGCGAGGCGATGGCACTCGTTCATTGACTTAGATTGTCAATGATTGTTTTCTGCCACCAGCTAGGTTTACAGGCAAAGTATTTAAATAATAATGCTGCAATTACAGACTTGGCAACACATCGGGATGTCTTTGACTTTATCAGCATTCAGTTCCTCCCTGAAACTCTATGGTCATCTGTTTAATGTTTATAGAGTGAAATGAGGTTGATAAGTAGCTTAAAACATGATCTGTTAACCTCAGCTCCCTGAAAAACACCGGTCTACATTTTAGCCATTATATTGACATATCACTTCTTTTTTCACATCCAGCTCTCTATAAAGATACCATCACGTTCCCTGAATGAGGGGAACTGATAAAGTAAATGGGAAGTGACTGAAGGCAGACACAAATCTATTATCAGTTTAAAGTGTTTAAATGATCTAAAATGTATCTGAATCCTTCGAAGAACTCACAGAAGAGCAGGATGACTATGTTGTTAAGATGTCTGCAGTAGACAGGTTCACCTAGAATACATTTTATAGAGGAGAGAAGCATTGCAACATTAGTGAACCAGAGAGACTAAGTCAACTTCTCAAGCTGATGTTCAATGTAGGGTTTGCACTTAGTTTGAGAAGGACTTTGCAGCATTAAAGCTGGGACATACATTTTGAGGAGGACAATGTAGATTTTGAAGGGGATTCATATAGTGTTCAATAGTTAAACAAAGTCATGGGGGAAGAGGGGTTATTTAGGAGTTCATGAAATTATTTACAGGATGCGGGCTTTACAAGATTTCCTCTGCCTAGGGTGTTTCTAGTGTTTCAGGAATTTGAAGCAGACACCATGCCTTTTCCAAATTGTCCAACAGATTTCTGTTGGCATTGTACTGGGCTACCATCAGTTTCTAGATTTGAAGAGATAGAAGGTACCGGTGATCATAAACCAGACCGATCAAGGAAAAACATGTCACAGGAGGAAAATCAATATTATTAATCCTAGCCGACTGTCTGGATAACACTAGCAGACACACAAAACCAACAAGCACTGGCAAAGACAATAGGTCTTATCTGTTAGACCTACTGACTTTGCCTATGCCGATTGGTGATTCTACATGGCCAACATTTTAAATAAAAATACATATATAAAGGGGCGATGACGCTGCTGATCAATTTTCTGCGAGTGCACACATTCTCGTACCTGCCTATGAAATAATGTGGGCACGTTTTTTTTTAATTTGTAATTGACTTATCTAATATGGATGGGTAAATTAAAAAAAATATGAAATCAAAGTAGTGTGAACGTGCTTTTTTCAGAAGAAAGGTCAGCAGCATTTAACTGCCTGGCCCGCTAAAAATAAATACATAAATAAATAAATCAAAAAGGGACCAAGCTGGTGAAGGCGCAAGGAGAACAGGGAGCGGGTGGTTGAGGGAAGCAATGTGGAGTGGTAAGGTAGGGAAAAAAACAGCACTCCAAACAGAAGAAACACAGAAGGTACAGAAGAAGCACACAAGGGTGCAAGCTGGACAGAGCAATGGGAGGGGAAGCTTGGAGAGGAGAAGAAGCACACAAGACAGAGGGTGCGAGCACACAAGGGAAACGCAGCATGACAGACCAGATAATTGGTGGGGGTGGGGCGAGGGAGGTAGAAGCACAAGAAGGAAGCTGGAAAAAGCATGCACTAATGCAGTGCTGAGCAAAAAATAGTAGTAGCCTAAAAGTAAGCATTGGAAGAATAGGAGTAAGCCAATCAGAGATGGTAAAAAGCCTATGCTAAAGGCGATCCACAAAAACAAGATGGGCAAGTTGGGGACAAGGTAAGCGAGCAAACTAATGAGAGTATGCTTTAGAGATCATCCATGTGACATGTCTGTTTGAAATGCATCAGGAGTAGGGGTGAAAATGGTACCTGATGTTGATGTAAATGACAGGAGTACCAAGTTATCCACAATAGAGCATTGAGGTGTCCCGGGCCGATACATTTTATTTTTTTAAGACTCCATTCCTTATTGGGAGAACTAAGAGGCAGGCTTTCCACCTGATTTAAATTCAGTAAACAGGCGCTGTCAGAGCCAGTACGTCTCACATGGTTAATACATGCTTGACAATAATTTTTTTTAACTTTATTGTTGGGGAAGCATGAATTTAAATTAAAAAAAAAAAAAGACACCTAGCAAAAGCAAAAATATTTGTTTAAAAAAAAGCACCCATTGCTGTAGCTGCCCCTTGCGCTGAAGAGCATAACTGTGTGGATGTGGTTCCTTGTAAAACGGCAGAGCACTGTTGCTCACAGTCACGTCAGCCAATTGCTGATGTGGGCTGACCCACTGCCCCATGCTGTAGTGGGCGAAGTTTTACATGCTCTGATTGCATGCGATCCCAGAAAGTCTCTTCACGCTATATTCGGAAACCCTACATGAAAAGCTGACATTGACAACTTTCAATTGTTCTTTCTTCTTTCTTTCGAATGACCCCATCCTTACCTCCATCCCCTGCTTGCCTTTTCATTCGGAGTGTACCACTACTCTAAACTGCATGCCGGTCTTCATTAATCTGCTACATTGTATGTCTGCAAATCATCTGCACCTCAGTTCATTACTCACAAACCCCCCTCTTTAGAACCCTATCCATTCAGCATAACAACTAATCTCATCTAGCTCATCTATTCATCATCAACTACTGGCAGAAAAAAAAACGCTAGCTCCAACTGATAACACCAAACTCCTGTTAATCCAATAAACAGCAAAGGAGGAAGAACAAATACGTGGAATTATTTACTCGAGAGCACAAACTGAATACCAATTACCAACAATAATCAATAACCAGGGAATAACAAATAACTTTGGTTTGCAGAGTAGCTTTCTTCTCACCATAAAGTACTTCAACGCCTCGTCAGGAGTATCAAGTGCTCAATAAATCATCTCTATACATCCAATTACAATACACAGTAATTTGAAAAAGATTAAAATATCAACTGCTGCATTAAATCAAAAGGTTAGGGATACTCAACACTCATCTGTTGCAGCGCAAGAAAAACTACTTAAGAATAGACACCAAAAAAAAGTAAAGGAAAAAGGTGACACCAAAGACGAAAGGATTCTGGGTATTCAGGATTAGAAACACAAGTAATGACAACTAAAAGGTCAGTTTTCAACTGGACAAGAATCGTTCTAGATCAATCCACAAGGTGGCAGAACAATACAAAGCATATGAATCTATGAAAGAGCCAGGCTGCAGAACACATACATGCTCACTAACCAACCAGCCAGTAACTCTCTATAGCAATAAGGAAGCTGGTCACAACTAGAGTCAAATGCAGCAACGAATGGGAGTAGGAGCTTCTACGCTTAAAGAAAAACATCTTGCCAAGGTCATCCTTGTAAGCTATAAGACTTCCAACTAGTATTTAGATAATATGAAACTGAGAATTTCTGGATGAGAACATTTTCGAAATGGGCTATAACACCATGAGAAAGACATTCACACTGAATGCTACTGCATTTACTCAGTTCCTCAAAAAATGTGTGTAGGCCCTTTTGTGAATAATGCAAGCCCAGCAACTTCTGGATGTTGTGCTACAGGCTCGCCGATGAAAGTGGGACAAGTTTATTGCAGGCGCAGCAAGAGTTTTTACGAGAGGGTTATATACTCTTACAATTTGCAAAGGAAACACAACATTTCTGGTGGTTGAGGGGTGGGTTGGGTGGGGGTGGTCTGGATGGAGGTTGACAGGGATAGTCTCGAAATGTTAATACTACACAACCTCATATTGCGAGTGGGCTTTAATACCATGACATGCATGCTGCTATAAATCTGCACACATAAAAAAGCACCGATTCAAAATAAAATAATGAAAAAGAAAAAATCTGGGCAAAATAATAATATTACACATGTATGTCTTGTGGCACTAACAAGGTGCAGCTGAGGAAGCACACACCATGAATCCTATATCACCAGCTGTATTAACCATACTCACCAACCGAGTTATGAATGCTTTCTCAGTCAGTGTACATCTCTAATTAAGCAATGGAATAATCTCCCACACTTGTTAATCGGTCGTTGTAACAAAGACATGATGGTCTTTCACCCATAGTTTCTCTACCTAAACAGGGCACTGGCGATTTAGGTTCATATACAATTTTTCAGGCAGTTACGCATGCATCTTCTCCTTTAGCGGGGACAACAAAAATACTTGACCGGTTTTTAAATTTGGAAACCTCCCACTTGTCACTAATGGCCAAGTGTTCAACAAATGTAACATTTTTATTAATGGGTCAGAATGAGGAGGTGAATCTTTCAACACACAGGAGGAAGAAGTGTGTAATTTTCCATTTGTGATATTTTACGGTTGATGGGTTAGAGAAAATATCTAATGAAATTTGGAAAACCAAGTTATTTCACATAGGTGACTTTTAAAAGTCATTCGGGATGGGTGCCAGGATTGGTGGAATATGATATGCCGATAGAGTGAATAATGTCTTCACTACACGATTATACTCCCATTGGCCAAATCTCCAATCTTTATAGTAGGTTCCATAATGTTAACTTCTGAAACTGGGATAATGCGGATGTACTGATCTTGGCCAGACTTTTGATTTTGATGCATTAGTTACATTTTTACATGGTGTCTCCAGGAATTTCAGGTTTCCCCTGAGAGCTTTTTGAAATGTCTCGAGAATTGGAAATGTATTACTTTTCACTTAACTCGAATGCTGAATTATTGGACACTACAGCATACAGCAGACTTGATCATCCTACCGACTCTGGCAGATAGAAAAATTTCATCAGGGATTCAGGAAAATCAAGTGACAGCTGCTAGATTAAGCATCACAGAATCATTATTCCCCATATAAAGAGATGGAGTTATAATGGAAGTTCGAGAGGTCTGAGCTGCAATGCTCCTGATGCCGATCAATGGCAATACCATACAGGATCACCGCTGTTCAGGGATACTAGAGGAGATTTAGTAGCAGCTGAATCCGGAAATCCAACAACCAGTTTACATGTGCCCAAAGATAATGAAACTGCGATACCTATTGTATTAATAGTAGTTTATTTTTTTCTGAATGCATACCATTTGACTGACTAGCGCTGTTGTGTAAGGAATGTGTAAGGTGAAAGAAAGCTAAGAAAGTGAATCTCCAGGTTGTTGTGACACTAGGGCCCCAGTATACTCTAAATGCTACTAGGAAAAGCATGTTTCTTTTTATGTGGTTGATATGGTCTCCTACGGCAAGCATGTTCCAATCAATTTCTAAAGTCAATTTATTTAACATTAAAAAAAAAAAAGAATATCAAACATTGTTGCTTTTCACAGCCCAGAGAAGATATTTTGTTTGTTTTAATAGAAGTCTGAAAACCAACACAAAATTCATCTGACAATCCTGTGACCCTGCCACTAAAAATATTGGTTGTAGGACGATACATCCATGACTCCTATGACATCCATGACTTCTATGACATTATACCAATCAATCACAGTTGTGTTACGACATTTTGGACATTAAAATTAGGTCTTACCTGACTAAGGTTCTGAAGAGAATTTCTGATATCATGGAGTACTCTTCGTAGCTGCATTTCAATCGCAGAGGGTGGATTCACAGAACCATGGGAAGAACACGTTCGCAGGTGTCCACTTAACCTTTGTGAATAGGGACAGCTGTAAGGAGAGACTAGTGCATTGCAGGAAGCACCTGGGATGCTTTGGGTGCTCCATGTTCTTGCATGTTCACATAGGGGTCGGTCTTGCCAGTCAGAGTGTACAGAATGGAGAGAGCATGAGGAGTGTGATCTGTGGGATGGTGCATGAAGAGAGCATGGCCGCGATCTTTGAGGAGATTGGTCCTCCACCAGATGGTTGATCTCATCAGTGCTAACGGAGCTCTGCTTTCTTATAGCTGCAGAGGCCACCTTTGTAGATTTATACTCAGGTGGGTTTTCTTGGATTAGTCCTACATCAGGATTCTCCTCCTCCTCCTCCTCTTCTGGGGTGTATTTGAACGTGAAAGAAGGTGGGCTGCAAAGAGTAGCTTTCCCTGAAGACACGCGAACACTGACTGAAGACACAACCCTAACCGGACTGAGTAATGCGGTTGGCAAAGACTGAGTCCTCCTTAGCGGATACCCAGACTCTGCATACTGAGTTCTCCTTCTCAGGAGGTCTTTTGCACTTATCATACTGCGCCCAACTCTAGAACCGGATGTTTCCGATGCAGTGTTGACCTTCAACTGAGCTCTGTGCAAAGCATTAGCCACACGCTCCAAAGGAGAAGATTCTGTGTAAGCGGATCCAGCCCCACAGTCACTCATAAAATCAGAAAAGCAATCTGTGTTCTCAGAAATATGATGTGTTGCATATGCTGCAACTTCAGAGTTAAAGATATTCTCTAAATCGTTCTTGTCTGCATATTCTTGCTGCAAGTCAGAACCTTCACCCTCCAGAGAATCCCCTTCGCCTTTGGAACCCTCAGCATTTTTCTCAGCAACCTTCGATGTCATGGGTGGCTTACTTTGATCCTCATTTGTACATTCAGCTGCAGACCCTGGGAAAAAAGTAGGCGTTTGTCCTGATGTGGCATAAGGCGTTAAGAACTCCTCTTCTTCATATCCCTGGAAGTCTGGCTGTTCTCCTGCTACAGGCGTCATGAGGTCCTCTGCAATGGATGTTACTGTGTTTTCACTGTCGCAGCTATCTGCACTGCTTCCCATATCCCTGATGGGATCATGACCCTAAAAACATTAACAGAAAGTGGGATGCCTGGTTAATACAAATGGTCAATCTAGCAGCACAGAAATTACCAGCTGGTCTGCTAGTGTGCACAAAGTGCATTAAGGTGGACTATTTCTCCCATTTGGGAACTTGCAATATAAATGTAAATGCTTCAACTAATCCAATCGGTCTTCTCTCATCTGGTATCAATCTAACCTCTATGACTGCATCTAATATATCCTCCGAACAGAGAGATGCCATTCACTTCCAGTTCAGAGTAACACCAAATCATTTTTTAGGTTTTCACTTTATGCAAACTCTTTGTAAGCCTTCAATTGACCAACATGCGATTTGTTAACATCTTGTTACTTAAAGTGATGTACATTTATCCTTTTTTAAAATGGCGTACATTAACTGGACAGTTGTCTATAATGAAGGTGAAGTAACAGCTGCTGTATTTTTCCACTCCATCTCAATTTGTTTATATCCTCTTGTTCCCATACACTTTTCCAACATCACAAGCATATCTTCAACACACATTAGCCAAACAGCCTATAAGTATCCTAAGAATAATGGTATATAAACTGATGTGGTAAATTGCTCACTCACGATCCCAACCCCTCTTCTTTAGAGGAAATGACAGATTTTACATTCAGGCTCAATGGAAGAGAAGACTTGGGCCTACATAACTCTCCCTCCATCCTGCCTCCCCAAAAACAGAATTTCCTCTGTACCCTTTAAAATTTACCTTTTCAGATGTCCCTCGATTGACGATTTTCAAACACTCGATTCCAAATGTTAACTCATCTACCCACCTACGATACGAACTGGGCTCACGTCACAAATAGAATCCAGACATTCTCATCTTATTTGGTGGACAAATTAGGATTATCCAATTAGGTTTAGCCAATCAGTGCAAAATAAATCTTTCCTAGAAAATGTGCCCATGCCGTTCAAGATAAACAATGCATGGGCTTTTAATATTGAAAATCAGTTTACAAACCATCTTAAAAACACAAGTCGGAGCAGATCTAAAAACCTAGTGGTGCTGGAACAAGGCATTTTTCTCATCTACAGCCTGGGAAACCCAAGTCCATTTTTAGGTCTCACCTACAAAGAGCTCCTAGCTGTCTGACGTCAAAAACTTATTGCATACAGTACCAACACAAAGTGCGGGCTTTGGGTTACCCATTGCTGATCATGGGTCTTTCAAGCCAATCTCATTTGCTTTCTTCCTATTTAATGGCTTCCCTGCCTCTTATGTGTCCCTTCCCTTGGTATGCAGATTCTTTACCATCCTTTTGATTTAATGGCTATCCTTCAACAGTCCTCATCAGGGAACTACTTTTTTGGAGTACTCTATTAAGAGTGCATGTTTCTTCTTGCCATCTCTCCCCCAAGCGCGACTTTCCACTTACATCACAACCTTCATCTCAGTGCTGCTCTCCGCCCATCCCTGGGCATCCGTAAAAGCAGAGCAAGAGGTATAGTTTTGCTGGGATTAGACTACAGGCCAGACTTTATAGGGTTGGTTTATTTTATCTACTGCATTCCACGTGTTGCATAAGGCCCTTAGTTCACATAGGCTACTGCACACACCCAGCTAGCATTTGAGACTGAAGGTATACTTAGCATGACAGGAAAGGAGAAGTCTCTTCTCTTGGAAGCCCAGAACGTTACCGCCTGGACTGCTGCAGGACATCAAAAGGCTGGAGCATTTTTCCATGTCGAAGTCCGGTTGAAGATAAATTTGGCATTGGCCGGGATTACCTTTAAATTCTGACACTGCCTTATTGTTTTATTTTTATTCTGGTCAGTTTGTTGTGTGAAAAGTATTTGAAACCTTGTTAATAAAGATTGAAAATATTGAATTCAGTGCACAGTTTTGTGGTGCTTAAAATAGGTTTGCTTTTATTCCAGCATTTGGATTCCTTCCTTATGATTTTTTAGGAAATACTTTATAAACATGCACTGAAAAAGCCAACAGATTTGCACTGCATTATAAAGACAAGACTTTGTGGAAAAAGCTCTTCTTTCATATTTATCACCTCCACCTTAGAGAAACCAGAATTGACAAAGCCACTAAGTCAGCAAACTTTAAATCTTGTGCACATCTGCTTTCAGCCCATTCCTTCACCGCAAGTTCTTTACATGCTGAAAGGAATTCAGACTTCAGATCCAAGAATAAATACCCATAACCCAAGCATTCACAGTTGCTCTTGCCTTCACAGCTGGTTAAAGTTCATCCCAACCTTCCAAATGATCCTTTTAGTTTGGGGCCTATGCGCTGAAAGCATTACATGGATTTTAAAGTGTATATGTTACAGTCAAAGTGTGAAATCCCGGTATTGTATAGAATGCCTAGGTAATGTATAGAATGCCTGATGGTTTAGAGGCAAACTAGGAAATATAAGTTTTTTGTGAAAATGTTACCTACTTTTCCCTAGGCATTCTATACAATTCCTAGGCATTATACAGAAGGACCAGTACCATTTATGCAAAGTGTTAAAAGGGCACAAGATGAGAAGCCTTTATTAATTAATACGTATTTGAAACTGAAAGAACAAAACTACGAAATAAAGCACAGGCTATTCTTACCAGTAAACAATGAAAGCAGAACGGAGATTGAAGTACTTGTTACACTAAGAAAGGCCGGATTAGGTGTATTATATACTTTGCCGGCAGACAATCCGGCAAAGTATACAATGCCTAGGCAATGTATAAAATCTCAATCATTTCATACTTTGACATTCGATTTTCAGGCATTCTATACATTACCTAGCCATTCTATAGAAGGCGGGATTTCACACATTGCCGGGCGGGAATAAAATGGCGGGATTAGGCGTATTATATACTTTGCCGGCAGACAATCCGGCAAAGTATACAATGCCTAGGCAAAGTATAAAATATCAATCACTTCATACTTTGACGTTCGAGGCATTTTCAGGAATTCTATACATTACCTGGGCCTTCTATAGAATGCAGGATTTCACACTTTGACTGTAACATATATATTAGAGCAAAAGCAGTTGAAAAAGGACAAACTCATGTACTCCTTCAGAAATGCCAGAAAAATTTGTAAAAACTAATTTGCATCAGCCCTGTTTTTGTTACACCATGTTGCAATAAAATCATATGGATATCGAACATGTTCAAAACTGACAAATCGTTGTATTTTAAAAACAGACAGTCTTGATGCCAGATGCACAGAAATAAATCAAGTACTAAGCAAATTAAACAAAAAATGTGTTTGTGCTGAACAGGTGAAGCCCAGACAGATTTCCACTCCACTGGTATTTCTACTGCTCCACCAGCTCAATATTAATGAAAAATGTCAACCCCAAAACAAATCCAGAACAAAGATTGAGTTAGTGTTGATGACAAATGCATGGTGTGTGTGTGTGTCTATTTGCCTAGGATAGGATGGTTGTTAGTATTTAGTAGTTTTATGAATCAAGAAAATTGTGTTGGGGTATTTAATTACGTGGAAAAAGCAGTGCAACAAAGACAAAAATGCAAATATTATATACACATACATACATACATACACACGTTTATTCTTTACATTGTCATGTTGCAAAACAGACTACTTTATTTCCGATTACTAAAGCCTAACTGAAACACAGACGGAAACCTAATCAGCCACAAAATGCTATAGGCTTGACGTATCAGCCGGCCAAGAAATGGTAAAGCAAAAAAGAAAAATAGCAAAGTGAATAGATGAAGGGGCTGAATTAAAGCCTACTCTTTCCGTGCACTTATTTGAAGATTTTATGTATAAAAACAGGAAGAGAAATCAAAGAGCAAATAATGCTAAAATCTTAATTTTGTAGGGCAGTCCAAATGTGCATTAAATGAAGGATTATGTCTCCCAATAGACAATTCATTGTAGAAATGCTAATAAATGATTAACACTTAAAGGGAAGATGAAGGATGGTTCCTTATTGTGCTCAGTACCAGACAATACTCTAGATGCTAGGAATTCTCTTCACACACCCGTCAGGATATGTCCTACAAAAAAAGTATGATTTTCTTCAATGTCTTGCCTCAATTGTTTCATACAGAATTGCTTTACTTCATAGCATCTAGGAATGTTGGCTTTGATTCTCTTTGAAGTAGTCGTCAATGTCTTTCTTACAAGATCATTGCTAGGGTACAGCATTCCTTTGCGGTTTGAGTTGTTGAGCTAGGCTGGGCCTGCTGACCTTGTCCTGTCAGGCAGAGGCCTGTGATGCCTCCTTCACGTCGCAGGAAGCGGATTGTGATAGACTGGGACACCAAAGGGAATTTCAGGACTCCGAAAAATACTCAAGCCCAAAGAAGAACAAACCCAGGGTAGACTTAATAGCTGGGATTTTCAAAATTTTTATTGCTACCACTTAGGACTTCATAACAGAGTGGTTGCTACTGCCCAGTAGTCAGCGTCCAATTTCTAGAACCACCAGAAGAACTGGCTGACACCTCCACCACCCCTGGACAGCAGGTAGCTGAAGAACAATCTGAATAAAATGTTGTGTATGTGGATTGGCCCACAACATAGCTGCATTTGCCTCAAAAGCATCAGTCTTACTCTAGGGCAAGGATAAGTTGGAGGGAGTGTTGATGTACTGAGACGTAGGAGACAGGAGGGATGATTATTTGCACCGGGGGAATATAGTTAATGTCAGGTGTAGGGGTATATATCTGGATAGGAGGAAGGCCACTATGCTGATGTGCAGTGCTTGTGCCGTTATTTCGTAAACAGGCACGCAATTCAGCAGCCCACACCAGAAATTGTTAAGAATGTGGCAAAAGCTACAGATCAATGGGCGGATTTAGTTTTACATCTGGGAAGTAGGTCTTGTGTTTTAGTCAGAAGTCTGGAAGAAGCAGAACAATTTGGGGTCAATGAAATCCAGGACATGATTCTATATTGTGCGAGCAGTAGTCTCAGCACCATTTTCCTGCGATTATGGTGGCAGGTGAGCTTTAGGACACATACCAGATGGAAGTCAGTCAGAATTTATGAGAAACTACCATGGACATCCTTGAAGGGTGCATTTACTATTCTAACCCCACATCCATTTTGATGTAGCATATGTGGTGCAAAATAAACCCAAAGTAAATGCTTCCACATAAAAGTATACTTTGACATCTTTAGAAACGTTGTACAAGAACCTGTTGTAGAATGTTTTGTCCATGTGCATATGGAGATCACATGGTTCTATCAGGCATCTCTAGCTTTATGATGAGTTGTCCCGGCTACCAAGAAAAAGGAGTTACATCAGTGAAAGTGGAGGGATCTGAGGTGGTCCCCGTTTAGTTGTTTGAGGTAGGGGACAGGAGCAGGAGAAAAAGCTTGACCTTTCATCTGCCAAAGTGGGTAAAAGCCTGGCTCACCTTATTTTGGCATGTGATGTGAAAGTTTGAGAGTTTTAAGAGTAGTCGTTGCTTAAGCACATAGTTTGAGAAGCAACAGCATGGGTACAGAATGCGAAGTCTGAGAAAGAGGTTGGTGCAGTCTCATTAGGGTTAATGCGGACAAATATATATTCGGTATTGGTGCCATTTAGACTTAATCAAATCAAGTTATCACAGCTCTGAATGACCTTATTAATCAAGGAGCAACTGATCAGAGCTGAGTGTAAATCGACAAACTCAGTGCAACACTCTACACCCTGCGCCACACAGGCATTAGGCACCAGCAGTGGTATAGCTACAAGTGGCCAATGGAAACTTCATTTTGTCCTTTAATATTAAAATTAACAGTTGTTTTTCACAGTTCTCACCCATTTGCCTAACCTTATGTTCCATGGGGCTTGTTTTTGAAGCACTTCTTTCTGAATCAGGCTTTGAACTGCAGAGAATCCTCCTGCCCAAACATGCTCATGCCACCTTACCTTTGTTTTAGAACGATTTGTTCTAAGAATGTGTACTGCAGATGCTATTTTAGTGCTCCCTAAAGGCTTTTAACTGACATGCATCAAACTTGCCAAAGTGCATCAGTTTTTGGTAGTGCAAAAAAAAAATCCAACCCTTTAAAGTGGCTTAGGAAACCTTGAACTTGTTGAGAGATTGAATAGCTGGCACAATTACCGCTTCCCAGCAAAGAGAAAACTACAAAGAATTAATGATAGAAATACTAAAAGCAGTAAGTGCTTACTATGTCATCCTATCAGAAACTTCTTTTCCATAAATAATATCATAGATTGACTGTTGCACAAGATGAGAAATATTCACACTTTGTCACAGAGTAGCTGGGACGATATGAAGCATAAAATTTGCCACATACGATTTCTAAATCTCTACATCAGGAGAACGACATAGGTAATGATGAGGGTGCTAAAAAGACTTTTAGAAGGAAAAACTAAAAACCAATTAAGATTCACCTGTACATTCTTGAAAAGCGTTACAGAAGATGCGGTTTAGGGTACGTGATAATGCACTAAGATGACAAGGTGGTAGGATAACCTGGTCACATATCCAGGTAATCTAACAGCAACTCACAGGAAATGCAATAAGGAAAACAGTATAAAATGAGAAATCGGTGTGCGATCAAGAAACAATTTAAGAAAAGTTAATATGTTTGAATCCAAGAATAGTTTCTCTTATGCAACGTTCAGAAGAGTCAAGGTCGGAAGATTAACTTCAAAATGTTGGAAGCCAGACTGATGTACGAAAAGGAAACCAAAGAACTTGGAGAGTTCCCATTTAAGGTGGTATGCGAGGTCTTAAAAAGAGTGGTTTCTTAATGACTGATCCAGGTACAGTACTTCTGATGTATGCAAGATCAAAAGCTGTTAATATCTCCAGGATGTTTCAAAATGTATTGCCAAAAGTGCCAAGTGGAATGAATCCAGTTAAAGAGCCTGGAAATATGGGCAAAGCCACAGCGGAGGACAAGAGGACTGACTTCAAGCATCTTCAGCTTGTACACATTTAAAGAAAGTAGAAGAACTTCCAATGTGCATACTTCACTGCAAATGGTCCCAGAGGCTTTTAGCAAGATGTGTTAAACTGATCCACATTGTAAAATACAGTGACAAGCACTGGGATTTAGCCTCAATGTAAACCCCTGAAGTTCATTCAATATCAGCAGGGAAAGAATCAGACTCACAGAAGGGGTTAGAGACAGGAATCCGCATGAAAGGAGGGACTTACAGGTGATAAAATGGACATGGCGACTACTAGGATAGAAATTCTCAAGTTACGCACTGGTTCGGATGCAAACAGTGCCAGCTAGCCCAAAAGATTTCTTATGCGACAAGGAAAGTCATGAATTGGCTCTCAACATAGGACCACGAGTCTGCACTTAAAAACAATAAATAAATCAAAGAAGCATATTCCGATTAAACGTTTTGATTTTGCATGTAGAACTGTTCTTTCAGATTAAACACCATTGTTTATTATTTCCACTAATCAGGGCACTTATTATCAGGCACTGGCATTAGGGCTAGTAGCAATACCTCTGCTATAGAAAAATATGCCTAGAAGAAGAAAGAAATCGAAAGGAAAATGGAGTACCATGAAGATTTTTCAATTAGCCAGAAAAAAATATGACTTTCTCCGAAGAGATAGGAGCACCAATAGGCTAGAGAACATGACGCAGAAGTGGAGTGATCATGCTAAGCTTTCATGTATCATGGCTTAGTTAACGGCTAGAAAAGGAGGGCTAGTGTAAAAGACATTAGTTGAAAGAATGTCACACGCGGTTTGCAGAAGACGTGGGTCTTACTACCTCTAGTAGGGAGTCAAGTACAATGAATGAGAGAAACTAAACAAAAAGGACATCCATATGGTGGGCTCATTTTCCTTGGGTCAGTGGACCCAAAATACCAAACTGAAAAAAAATATGCAGCAGAAAATAAGCACAACTTTTAAAACGCCAGGCTAAGAAATTAGTACCAATACACTTTTGAAAAGTCTTCAACTTAAGCAAAACTTAAATGGTAAAAGAAATATTGACTGCCCTTCATGGGGCACTTGTAAGATGAAGTAAGGTGGGATAGTGGAGATGGATACCCTTTAGTAAGTATGATTGGCAAAGAACAAAGATAAAGGAGTCAAATTTGGCTCTAGAAATTGTAAATGTGTTTGAGTTAAGGGGCAACTTCATTCTGTTATATATCATTATATATCCCAGTGTATATGAGGAGAAAGCAGGTCTTCTAGTCGAAGTTTTCTGCATCTCTCAGTATGAAGTCTATCAATGTATAGGCTGCGTGTGCAGTAGTGGTACCCTGGAGACTAGTAGATACAGCCATACTGATGACACAACAAGCTTTTAAGATGATACCTAACTATCAGTGGGAACCCATGTAGCTCTCTCAGGGTTACAGTAATGTAATTGTGCTTCTTTAGACCTTTGATAAATTGTGTGGTGGCTTGCATGGTGGTTCCCGTGTCCATTTTGTAAGAGTGTTTTTGAACTGCTGCAGTAGAAATAGGCGGTAATGTACTTTTTCTTTAATGCATTACTTTATTTTGTTGCATATATGGGACTTTAAGGAGGATGTTAATGAATGTTTGTGGTGCGATTCTGCCAAAGTGCAGGTAGGTAAGCCATTACTGACTCAGGGCTTCATTGAAAGTATTGGTAATAACCGCAGTCTAGAATGGCTCCAGTTTAAGACAGGAGTTCAACTTTAGGCTCGAACAAGAGTCAAGGAGTTAGATTCTTGTGATGATGATGTTGCAAGTGTAGAACCTTGCTTTCAAATGAGGCCTGTGAATGTCAGTCAGTAATTAAGAAGTAACTATAGGCCATGGTTTCAGTTGCAGGGGGTGACGTTGTGCTCAAGAAAGTTGATGGAAACGCCTTTGACGGACCAGTGTTGTTGGATAGGTTTTGGTTGTATGCCGTTTTGAATTTAGATTGTTACATATATCAAAACATGAATTGGCACTAAGGTGTAGCATTTGAGTTTCAAAGTAAGTGAAGACTAGCCTAAGAATGATTACTTTCAGCTTTACCCTGCCAGGTATGGTAATTAAGTTAGTATGCCCTTGAGCGGTCATAATCAAATACCCAACACATGAGTGAAGGTAGATACCACATTACTGCTTGCCAACAAAGCATTCTTGGTAGCTCGAATAGAAAATACACTGTGAATGATGTTTGCTAAGTTCAATAGGTTGAATTAGGGCAAGAACTTGCAAGTTAATGGAACAAATTCCAAATTTAGGATTACTGGAGGTAACAATATGGTGAAAAAAGTTCAGATATCAAAGCTATGGCCAATCAGATTGCATTTCTGTATGCAAACACAAAAAAACATGATATACAAAGAGCTAACACGATCATAAAATAAAACAGGACCAACTCCTTAAAAACAAAAATAGGTAGCATATGAAGTTTATGATTCCAAAATTTGGGGCTTTAGAAAAACCACAGATCTGGAAGTAAAGAACATGTTCAAGACATTTTAGAGTCCATTTCTCACAATTTTAAGTGGGATCAACTAAACACATGGTTTCAAAGTGACAGATAAGTAACTTTTCAAGCTTGGTCTACCTTTCTGGAATATGGACCTTAAGTAACTCCCTAAAAACAGAGTACATGTCCTGAAAACTATGAAAAGTCTATCTATGAAGGATCAGCGCAATTATTATTTTTTTTACAAAATTTTATATAGCGCGAACTTGACCCGGTATCGGAGCCCTTTACATAGCACCAGTTACGTTACAGGAGGACACATTCATTTTTGTTAGGCAGTGGGAGATTAAGTGATTTGCCCAGAATCACAGGATGTTCACAGTCATTGCTGAGACTCGAACCCGGTTCCCAGATTCGAGGTCGACCGCCCTAGCCGTTTTCCAAGTAAGAAGTACGCATGAAATCTGCTTATCATCAACCTCCTTATGCAAGAAAGTTAAGTAAGCAACACTTGACAATTTCCTCAAGAGAAATAGAAGGAAATGGGAAAGAAAAGGAAGAAGCAGAACGAAAGTGTTCATGCAAATAAATCAGCTTAAAAAAAACAGAACACTTCCTATTGAATGTCACAAGAGTTTCTAAAGCCACTGTAATAGAAAAGGTTAAACAAATGACTAAAAGTATCTAAAAAGCACCAACCATCAATGAGAAATATGCACAATTGAAAATTTTATGTAACAGCTACAGACTGTTAAACAAGAAGAGAAAACGAGATAATAAACATTTCACCATGACCACATTGTAACAATAGACAGAAAATAATGTGCGTCACGCATGGGCCTTCATAGCCAGTAGATGTAATCTAATTAAGGACAAAGATCAAATAGGCCAGCACAGATCAATGGCATGGAGGGCAAGAGTATTAAATGCAGCATGGGTCAATGTAAGAATATTTGTAGCTAGTCATGTGCAGTAGCGGTTTGGCTGTTTTACATAGCTATTAGAATTTCTACGGAAACCGCATTTACCAGGAATCTTTTAGCAAACAGGTACGTTTTTGTACCTTAACCATGCAGGACTTTTCTCAAACAGGTAAAAAAAATGTTTTTTAAAGAACAGCTTTCATATCAATTAACAAAAAAAGTGGTTTTGTTGTGATAGAGCTAGCTTTAGGTTGGGTAGAGATAAAGTGGGGTAAGGGTGATTTTAAGATTAATGGGTGGGTAGTGCTAAGAGGAGTTAATGGTAATTTTAGGGTTTAGGTGTGGTTAGTGGTAAAGGGCGGTATGGGTGATGGAGCAAGGGGAGAGAAACACAGAGGCGAGAGACCAACACAGGGAAAGATGCACATGAGGGAGACAACTGGAAAACACATGAACTCTCATGGAGTGCGTACGCAAAAAAAATAAAGTTGTTTCCTAAAAATGGGATGTGGAAGGGAACAAGTAAAGAGGCAAGGTCCATGGGGAAGGACAAACATAAGAGGGACAAAGCAACCTATCAAAGAAGTAGGTAAATTAGAGTGCCAAAGCCAACCAATGCCAAGGAATGAGCAGGTTTTATCCCCCTGTAAGTTCTTGGTAAGCAGTCAATAGGTCTTTAGCAACTAAACAGCTTGCACAATCTAACAGGTTTTACCTAAAAAATGGCTATAACCTTAGAGAGGTCTGAATTTTCTGAATGCCGTTTTTTCTGGTGAAACCTTAAGACCTTCTCATTTCAAAGAGAAAATACATACTCACACCCCAATATCTAACCCAGCATTTTCTTTTGCAACTTCACCTTTTACATGATATTTGGAGAATGCTCACCTAGAAAATACTGTCAACATTTTCACACGGTATGGTCTACTCTATTTTGGATGGTGGAAATGCAGCCTTAGCTGGTGTGGCCAAATGTTGTACTGCACATATGAACACTGTTCTGCACGGAGATATTGGCAGATGCCCATACATACAACACCAGTCCTACTCTCTCCTCGCTGGATGCTAAGAGAATCTAGGTCCCTGAAGCAATTTCTCTTGTCATTCAGACAAATGCAACTAAAAAACAGCGGACATACTGTCTCCAAGTGTTTAGGAGTAATGGCATCCAATTTAGTAATGCACCTTAAAGATCAGCAAAAAACAAACTTCATTGTTACACATCATCCCTGTGTCTGCTTAGTATTAAACTAATGAAAACATAAAAGGTATAAGTCCTTTCTCACAACAGTAAAGGTATGAAAAGCAAAGGCATTTTGTGGATCCTCTTGGTAAATCCTTAAGCTAAAAGGCCCCACTCGACTGATGTTGTCGCGCCTCCATCAACAAACCTTAGAAACTCTGTCTGGGTTTGATGCACAACATTAAACCATGAGCACTGAATATGGGTTGACTGAGGGTATGTCTTTTAAACGTAAAGCTCTAATGCAATGAACTGCATGCCACTTGAATGGTCATATTTGTACGGAAAGTAAAAATAGGTAAGGGACAGACACACTCAAGGCAAAAAATTCATGTTTCTCTATTCGATTAATACCTTTGTACGTACTTCACTGTTTGTCTTGGCAGAGAAGATTTTTTTTGCGTCCCGAGTGAATAAGGAACTGGTCTGTTGACCAATGATTTTTCATGTTTAAGGTTTTATTATTGGCCTGGTGGTGCATTTCTGAATTTAAGTTTTTTCACCAAGAACTGTGAAATTCTTAAAGAACTTTTGTTATTTTCGGAACTTTTTTTATTTTCTTTCATGCCAGAGGAACGTAGATTACCCTTTCACCGAGGTGCTGTTCTGAGAGGATAAAAGAAAAAGTAACTGGCATTTGTAAACCTTGGTGGAGTTCCATATGACTAGTGTATGCTGCTGCTACTTCTTTCTAGAAATGATGAAATAATGCTTCCTTCTGCCTTTATGGAAAGTAAAACCAGTGTGGTGAACGAATCTGAGAAAACCCTGGCCAACGGTATATCATGGTTTTTATATTGTTAAAGGACAGAACAGTACAAAACATTTGAGTGTCATTTTCTCTTCTCTTTCTCGTGATTTGCTTGGGTATGAAAGATAAAAAATAAAATAGGAAGATAAAGGGGAATCCACTACTGTGACATATGTCAAGTCTATTAGACAAACCAGCAGAAAACGTAATCACCTAGTTAGAGAGCAGATTTTTTCATACAACTCGAACCTAATCATTTTCTCAGCTTATTCAGCAACAAACAGAGAACAGAATTTCACACTTCATGTAGGCGGAAATAAAGTAACACCTTTTAGGATGTCCTCAAAGATGGCGTTCTTGTTGCACAAGATTTTTAACCCGTCTAACTATTTAAGCTTTGTCCAAGTGTCGGAAAATATATTATCTTTCTGACTGCAAGCACAATTACAGATTTCTTAGCTTTTTTGCTTTCCCTCCAGAACTAGTAAGGATAAGACCAGCTATCAAAGCTCATAATTGTTGGGTCTGGAACAGTAAGCAATACAAAAAGGAACCAACGCAACTCTTTGGGTTTCGCAAAGTTTTACAAAGGAACAAACTAGGCATGGGGCAGTATTGAAATGCAGTTAAATATTTCTGGCAGCTTTTTACATCAACTTCCCAAACAAATAATGCAATCTTCCAAATATAGTTATGAAGAATATAGATTGTTGGAACAGGGTGTTCCCTGCTTGAATGATGCATCGTTCTGTAAATGACTCACTGTTGCCGGTGTACCTATGTACTTTTTTTTTAAATGCATTAAATGTCATGATCTGTTCATTGTTGTTTTTGTTTGAGAGTCTCAAATTTGTGATCAAGATAATCTGCAAACTGATATCCTTAGGAACTCTGACACAAATTTCCCCTTCTGCTTTTTTACCCTTGCCCAAAATACATTTCTTCCGGTCACATGCCTATTTTCCATCATTTAGGCTCTCACTTCCACCCTCGCATTCTCATATCACTGTTATTGTGACCGCTCACTTTTTTCTACCCACAGTTCATCAATTCACACATGTTGCATGCGCTATGTTGTATGGAAATTCCATCCATTTAACTTTTAGGTCACCAATTAATTTTCTCTACTTTTGACTTTAGATCGATACTCATATCTCCTCTCTATGCTACCAGGACATTCATTTCATAATGCTCTTACCTGGTTATACAGAAAAACACAGAGGTAAGTTTGTAACAATTTGCTAATCTGAAAAGGCAGCCTTAAGTGTACTTCAGCCTTAGACTTAGAAGACTTTTTGGTATTCAAATAACTTTTGTCCAAAGGTAGAGAGCGACTTGCGTGACAGCATATGTAGTTTTAACTCCATACCAGGTGAATTTCCCACTTTTAAACCATTCATGTAAAAATGGGTTGCGCTCCATATGCTTTCCAATTTAATTTACATCATTCAAAAACTATTTTACAAGTAAAAGGTCTGCTTTGACACCTTTACAACACAGAGTCTAGAAACTCCTTTCTCACAGAAAATACTAAGACTTTTGTAGTTCTAAAATGTGTACACTGTGTGTGAGAATGTAGCTGAAATTATATTGCTCACATCCTCGAAAGGGGGACTTGCTCTGTGCACACAGCCACTATTTTCCTACAGTTAGTTCAAATGGAATACCCTGCCGACTAGGCTACTTTAATCATACGCTACCTTAGGTTTCTCAGTTACATCATTTTACTTGTTCTTCTCAAATGCCCCAATACTTTGCCACGCTCTTCCCTCTAACACTCAATCTGGCCAAGTTGCTCATCATACTCACAGTCAATGTGAAAAGTCAAACTCTGACCATTTTGATTTCACTGGACATTTCCAAAGTCTATGAAAAAACCTAGTACAAACAAGCATATTTATCATGACTTATGTATAGAAGGTTCATTAACGTTCTGCTGAGTGCGGTGGCAAAACACTCAACATTAATATGCAGTACAGCGTTACATATTCATTGTAATAAATACTACTGTACCTGGGGGGGAACTGAAGACAGGTAGTCAGCTGAGGGATCTTCAGCAAAGCCACTGCTATCAGAGTGCTGGCTGGCAGTTCTTGCACCAGAAAAATAATCTGTGAAACAAGTTGTATATATTACTTTTGTGTTTTTGTTTTTTTACTGAAGTTGCTTTAATACGATCTCTACGCAAAACATGCTTTAAGTTACATTTAATGCCAAACCTACCGTACTTCCCAAACATACACTAATCCAAGCAGACGTGTACATTTTGTACTGTTAATGGAGCGGTATATTCTACTATTCTGGATGGAGGGCTAGAGTTCACAGTGAGAAAGGATGGACCTTGCTTAGAAAACTGCTTATCCACAAAGCTATGTAGTCTTGTAGCAAACTAATACTGAATGGTGGGGTGGAATTTCCACAGTTATATTTCGGGCCACTGAAATCATGCAGCAATGTAGGACCAAATCATGTGGCAGTGTGACTAACTTAGTAACAAGAAAAGGCTAATCATGTGGCGTTATGCTGCACATTTTAGGGCAGTATTATTTTGTGATATTGACATTTAAACATATATTAATACT
Organism: Lissotriton vulgaris; assembly: GCF_964263255.1. NCBI lineage: Eukaryota > Metazoa > Chordata > Amphibia > Caudata > Salamandridae > Lissotriton > Lissotriton vulgaris. Next base: position 822,470,828 of record NC_141687.1, read on the forward strand.
TTCTCGGCAAACAATTCACCTAATAAATACAGTGGAACAACTGAATATTGTAATCTGAAGCCAATAGATGACGGGTTACCATGCAGTACCATAAGTGGTGCTTTATTTTAATAACTTTTGATCATTGTATCTAGAAACTATTTTTTGATGAAATATGCAAATTATGCACAAACTGCTATATTATGAGGCAAGTCCGGTACATCTACAACTATGCTCAGAAACAGAATTCCAGTGACCCTAATATTCCTTCTAAGGTTTATCCAGAAATAGATCCGCACCAGAAAGATAGATATGTGCAAGCACACAGACCTTAGAAACGGTGGTCCCCACAGAGCCACTAACGCAAGGCTCTCCAACTTTTTCTGTAAGAGCTACTTATGTTCAATGAAAATGATCCATAGCTACTAATATTAGTGGCAAAATGAGAATAGATTACTTTAGTGCCACCATATGCAGGATTACCACCAGTGATTACCTGAATGAATAAGGAGGCATGATATCCAGCAGTAATATGGGGCTTTCGCAATGTGCTATGACTCTACATTTGTAATACAGGATAGCCATGGCTGCAATGTTCCTCGCGCCAAGGTTATCATATTAGTAATAAACTTCACCAACGCCACATGATTTACCACTGAACCATCAGCTATAAACATTTTGGAATTCAACCATTCTTCTTCAAACATCAGCTTAGGAGTTTTGAAAATACACACATCACCTCAAACATATGCTTTCCAATTCTGGCATACATACATTATTTCAACCAAGCTAAAGCTTCAGGTTTAATAGGCTGGTCTGCACCTAGGAGAGCCTAGTACCGGTAGCTTGAGAGCAACCAGTAGTTCACGAGCTACTCATTGGAAAAGACTGCACTAATGCTTAACATTTTGTGGCCAAACTAGGTTTATTAGAATATAGATTCCTGCAATACATATTTTGACATTTCTATAGAGAACACATAAATGGCATTTTCTTTACATACTCCAGCACTAAAAGATGTATATCATAAGCAGTTCCTTCAGAGCAAACTGATGCAATTAACAAGTTTCAATAATTATTTTTTAAGGGATTTCTTGAACCACATATGGTCTAACTGTTTCTCAGGCCAGGTTTAAGTGCATTAGACAGATGGGGCCGCAAGGTCTCTAGGGTCTACCTTTAGGTTTAAATGCTGAAAGGCTCACTGATTGATCAAGATTTCGCTTTCAAGTTGTTTATTTAAGACAAATAGTTAGAGAACCGGAGGTCATCCATTTCTAGACGTATCCTAGACCGTAGGCCAAAGGGACTTTGTGCCCAGCGCAGACCACATTTAACTTGAACACTGCATTCAACCAGAGCCAGTATAGTTCTTTTAAGGCTGGTTGTTCGGAATGAAAATTGTGGCAGTGGGGCATATTTAACCTGCTTGGTTTTGAGGCCTACTTTGCTGGCCAATGAATTTTTCTGCCTGGTGTAGATGTTACAGAAGCTTCCCAGTTCACCATGGCTCATGCCAACTTTACCTAATAGCGAGTCTGAAGCAGTGGAGGATTTTCCAAAGTACAGCCAGCTGGCCTAAAAAAAGCAATACAATGCCCTTTCCCCTTATAATTCAAACATTTGGACCGAACATTTGTTACAATTGTGTGCAAAGGGAGGATTATTTTTTACAGTGGGTCTGGAGGGACTAAGTGGAGAGTGCCGTTGGTAACAGGATAGAAAGGTCATTAGTTCTTGGCTTAAGAGGGCGGCTGATTTGCAGCTACCATTATGGCTTCTAAACAGGATACTACTATGGTTCTCGCAGGAATTAGCTCAGGAAAGAGCAGCATGCAAGAAAATGGAAAGAGTCTGGTAGTGTTACTATAAAGAATCCGACAAAATTCACAAAAAATGGCCCTGAAAGACTACTACAAAATTCTTAAGAGATCCTGCGACACGACACCTGGCGGGAAGGAGATTTTAAAAACTGTTGCCAATGTTACAGACTTCGAATTCACATCCCCCTCCCACATTGAAACCTAGCCAGTCTTTATGCGCGTGTCTCAGTGACTTTGAGGATACACTCCTCAAAATGTGGTCTAATTTTATGGGGGTGAATAATGCTCCCTGGGGACCTGAAATACGTGACTTAGCCGGTCCCATTCCACACACTAAATGTTGTCCTTCCAAGCCCCGTCCTTGGGGGAAGGGCCAGCTTCCTTTGCATACTTTAAGTCAGGGTTTCCAATGGATCCTATACCTCCTTGTATCACGAGGTCCCTCTCTGATATTATTGCTTCATTATATCGGAAGCTATTTGTCATGTCCCTTCATTCAGGTGCTTTACCAGAAAAGAGCTAATTTAATTCCTCTGCCTAAAAAGGCTAACGCAGACCCTGAATCCCTGGCTATTTTTTGACCAGTCTTTCTGCTCCCAGCAGCCTCAAAGGTTTTTAAATCAACAATTTACCACCTTTCTGACTGAGAACAACTTGCTCTACCCTTCCCAATCAGGGTTTAGATCACACCACAGCAACGAGACCACATTATTAGAGGTTTATGAATCTATCCAAGCCAGTCTGGAATCTGGCATTAATGTGGCTCTGGTGAGGTTGGACCCATCAGCTGCATTTGATATGGTAGACCATAACATGTTGCTGTACAGGTCAGAACATCTAGGTATGACCGGCTCTGCCCTAGGCTGGCTGGGCTCCTTCCTCGAGAGGAGTGGGCAGATGGTCTTGATGAAGCTATATGCCTCAAGGTCAAAAAGGTTTTAGTGGGGAATGCCAAAAAGCTGATCCTTCAGTCCCACACTCTTAAACATTTACATGTCACCTCTGGCATATTTGGTTGCATCATTTAACATCAAGGTCATCTCAAAGGTAGGCGATACCAAACTCCTGCACACGTATGATGGGGATTCCATAAATGTAAAGACAGGCCAATAAATTGAAGTGCAACCCTGACAAAACAGAAATCTTCTGGTGTAAGCAGAAACCCCTCCCGGGATGGGCCGGAGCTTGGCCTGACATTGTTCCCCCTCTACCCCCTCCAACAGCGCTAGCTAGGTAGCTGGGCATCATGATTGATGCCCAATTTTCAATTAGGGTACAGGTATCAGCAGCAGTGAAAATGTGCTTCTGGATCTTTCGCATGCTGAAGAAGTTTTATTTGCTTCCGTATGATGCCCAAGTCACAGTGTTCAGGTCACTAATACTTTCAGGACTGGTGTTCGCCAATGCGTTATTTCTGGGCCTCCCGGAATATCTGATCCAGCAGTTACAAGTTACGCAGAATATGGCTGTCCGCCTACAGTATAAAATACGGAAATACACATCAGTATCAATATTTCAGGAGAGACTTAATTGGCTGCCAGTTGGAAAACAATTTACAAAACATTGACCCTGACCCACCAAGCCCTTCACAACAAGGGACCTATGTACCTTAATGAAAGAATTAAGGATTACAGCCCTGGAAGATCCCGGTGTTCTAGCAAATTACGTAGTAATTGTAGTTCCCAGTTTTGAAAGGCAACGGAGGGGAAGATCTTTCTTCACTGTAAAAGCAGCTAGTACGTGGAATCAGCTGCCTGAACATGTGAGGTCCATTTTGGATTAAGTAAAACTTTTAAAAAAGCACTGAAAACTATCTTATTCAGACTTTAGTGATGACGGGAGTCCACTGATCCTTGGCTCTGTTCCACTACGAGTCACCTAAACAGTACTGGGATGCTCTTGGAGTATACGCGCTGCAGAAGAACTCATCATTCATTCATAGATAAAACAGTATTGGGTAAGTGGGATTAGATACTTTTTGGAAAATATCAAATGCATTTCTAGTTAGACCTGGGTCCTTGCTGATATGCTTGGTGGGGGGTAACATTTTCACAGACTTTCATCTCCAATTATCCATTCAAAGGAACATTACAAACCATAAAAAAACATACATAACAACTACAACCCTACTGCAGGCGGCTCTTTGAGATGTCGATGTCTCAGCTCGGTCTACATTGAGAGCAACATTTTTGTTAGAGGATGAACAGTGCATTATCAAGCCATCTCACGGCACAGAATTGACTCTTCTGGATGTGAAAAAAGCAGATGGTTCACCCAACCGATAAATGCTCAGTGAGTCTCTTGGTACTAAGGGTCCTTTCTACCACTTTTGATACTTTTGATCAGGCTATTCTGGTTAAGTTACCTCATTCGCATCTTCAGTAGAGTGATCACCCCTTTGTGGGTGAATTGCTGATCTTGGGCAAAGTTTATTTTCCATCTCACCAGTTCATATAACTTTGTTAGTCCTTTATGTTTTGCTTCCATTTTCTCTACCCAAACTTCTTTGTTAAATCCACTAACAAGATATTATTTTATCTGAAGAGGTCAGTGAAACTTCTACAGACTCTCTAGTTAGTTAAACGGAATTGGTCTGACCTCTTCACAAGCAGGGGATGGCTTTGTTATCTAGATTAATAAATATTGTAAACCAAGTCTTCAGTAGCAATTTCCATGTTAGCTTAATAACCTGTTTTATATGTATGTCCCACTAGAGAGCGTTTCAGTCCAGTACCCACTGGGCATCAACCAAGGAAGTGACGACTAATGCAAGTACTGGCACATGAGCCTCAGAACAGTGACCTTACCAACTGTCAGCAGCTACACTTCGTACTCATTAAACACTCCTATTAAGGCAGGTGCAATTACTCAAATTAAATTAACAAACTTAACAGCTGATGAAGATAGGGTGATTAACTCGACATTCATCATTGTAATAAGGAAGGGGTATTTCAATAGGATACATTATATTTCGAATATGTAAAACCAGACTACTTCAAATTCATTGCTCATATCTTTAAAGCTTACCTTTCATTTCTATCCACATATCTTGGTCTCCCCGGCAAGAAAAGCATGTTAAGACTCGTAACCTACTAGATCCCCTCAAGATCGTACCAAAAAAAATAAACACACAATGAAAAGTGTAGTGCATTCATCCCCTGAGTGTTGGGAGAATCGTCCAGTTTTACTACTATGTGAGCACCACACAATAACACTGGCTATCGATTTTCATAAGGGAATGTTGGTTTTCAGAAGGTTGCATCTTTTCAAAGATGTTTAAGAGGTTCTCCTTTTTTTGCGTTCCTTTTCTGCTTTCCAACATATATATATAGCCACCATTTTAACATATGTGGGACCACATCGCCCTTAACTTGGCATTCGTGCAACAGAAAATGGAAGCAGGAGGCGCCAGAGGTGAAGAGGGGTGCATGAGAGGCAACTTGTAGTGATCCTCTTGAAAGGTAAAGCTACACCTGGAGGCAATTTACAGCCTGGCCTGCTACAGTAAGTAACATTCTCAACAAGTGGTAAAGGTGGGACATCAAGGAGTATCGAAGGGACCATAAAGACAGTTTTTGAGTAAAGGCGGATGGGCAAATAAAGTCTCCAACAGCTTGTGCCTTTGAGACTGCACAATAATCTTCGGTTGGGGAATCACAATTTCGTAAGCCATTTCTCCATACTGTGAAGAATGGGTACAGATACATACTGCACAAACATCTGATAGTATGACCTGAGAATCAGAGAGTAATGAGTTTTGGGTAACTCTTGAGAAGATTCTGAACAAGTGTAAATCTTTGCAAATAACAAACAAAATTGATTTATCCGTGTAAGTGGATATTTTACAAAATACAATTTTAACTCTAGAATATTGTATTTAACTTGTAAAGGTTTATGGATCTCCTAAAAGAAGAGCAGACTATTTTAACTACTGAAGTTATAGAAAGTCAAATGTACAGTGATCTTGTTGCTTACCTTTGGCCAACTTGTGTCGCGATACATGGCAAGGTGGTCCCTGGGTCGAGTCCCCCTCGGTACTTTGAATCTAAAAAGTAGACAACCACTGTAAAATTGTAGCATTATCTTATATGAAGCATGGCAAAATTATGGATATGTGATAAACAGGATGGTCTTCGCTACCAAAGGAAAACGTACTCACCTGTTGCAGACTCTGTACTCCACTTATTCTTAAATGGCGTATATCTGCTATACACGGTCCGCCACCACTTTACAGAGCATGTTCCATGGCTTGAAAATGGTAACACTCTCTTGGTGGGTCTACTCACAACCATCTCTTTTTCCTTTAACCCACTGAATACCTCATCATAGATCTTTACAACTAGTAGCTACAGTTGCAATGATAAATAGAGCCTCTGACTAAATACATGTCTATTTAAGTAGCATTTTTTTCTCTGGTCTAGGAGTCTCCAATCCCAATTTGTGGGAGCATAAAGCACTGCACAGCAATGGATCATGAAAGTGGATCGTCACCACATGCAGTAATATATGGGGTACCTAAATGGCCATCTACGGAACGCAATGATGGGTGTCACTAAACAGAACATTAACAAATTAATGTAAGGTAAATTTACCCCCTTTTTCCTTCTCTTTTCTTTCCTTAGTTTTTCCTTTCCTTCTCTCCATAGAAAAAAAAGATTAAAATGCACTAGTTTAGCATTTGTTTATATATTTTAAGTTCTTAGATTCATCGTTTATTATAGGCTATGCTTATATCAAATGGTTCATATATGGGTTTTTTTTCTTCAATTTAACAGATTATTGTATTTTTTCATATTTCTTTATTTTTCAATATTCGCTTGGATTGACTTAAGGATGTTTATTTCCTTTAGTTGTAAATGCTTACTGTTCTTTACTCTCTTTAATAAAGCATTTTTAAACTAAAAAGTACATTTTCGATCCCAGACCTTGGAAAAGTATGCCCTTTCTGACCACTCCAATAAATTACTTAGTGGTTGGAGGGCTACCAACCAAATGAACAATGGTATACACTCCTGAAGAAGACCCCCATTATTTGATGCATCAAGGTTCAAAAGGTTGACGTTTCTGTGCTTTGGCTGCAATACCACAATCGTTGTTTTTTTAAGAAAAACTGGAGACTACCTTGTTCATATGCAGCAGGACTATACACCCAAACCTTTTGAGATGAAACGCCACTATTTTTAATTTACTTTAATTTCTCATATTAATCACATAGCCTTCACCTAAAGTTCATGTTGGATCTACAACTAACTTGATTACTGATTTCTGAAACATCACTCACGATTCATTTTCAACATACTTTAAAACAGATCTCCTGTGGGCAGCTCGAACTGACAGTACTACAGCGAACATTTCCAAGTGGAGCAATTTTCAATTCATTCAATCCTCATTTATTTACGTTGTACATATATGAGTTCTGCTGAATATAGTGTTGACCCAGGGTTTAAAAACGCACGTGCTAGAAAACAGGGTGCAACGCAAAAGGTCTTAAAGGGCACCTCACAGATTTTGTTTCTCATACTTTTTGATTGAATGTGCCAGAAAACTGGTACATGTATCCAATGGAAGGCAGACAGGAGTTTTAGATGTATGCCAATGACACTCCAGTGGAGATGAACTTTGAGGGGGCATAGGGTATGTTACGCCCAGCATTTATTTCTAAAGAAGATATCTTCTTCTATTTCAATTAGCTCAAAACTAGAACAGTTGATGGTTGGCACTTCACATTTACACCCTCGAGAGATCCCTCCCCCAATTTCTCAAATTTCATACAATGAAAGTGTTTCTAGAATGAGAAATGTAATTCAATAAATTAAGGGCGGTAATGGTCTATACCCTTTATAAGTGTGCACATGTACAACAGGTCAGATGAACCTCAGTAAGGCGGCATGAAATCCGTATGAAGCTGGTTGGGCACAGGGCAGTGTCAGTCTGAGATTATTCTGTCCTGGCACTCTACCAGTTATGATGATTAAAACGTTTCATTCAAGCCACAATAGGTCAGTGAGACCAAGAGGGGCTTAGATTTCAGTCCTATGTCCAAGAAACTAATGCCCTGCTTCATTTGGTTCCATAACATCCACAGTTGACCAAAAACTGGCCCTATGAGCCACAGACTTCAATCCCACTCAAACAAGTGAGTCTCCTAAAAGTCTGATCTTCAGATGTTCGGAGGAAGAAACTCTACTATCACATGGACTGTCAAGGAGCATTTACAGCAGAGTTTCAGGGCTATGACAATAACAAGGGGTAACAATAACCCAGTCATATGTAATAGGGTATTTAGGCTACAGATTCGTCAGCAGCAGAAACTACTGGGGATACTACTAGGTGCGTGCAAGATGTCAAAGTAGAAACAATAGAGAAAGTATGAACATGAATCTTGAATAGATGGAAGTGCTGATCTCCAATGGCTGTGCTCCCACAGTAATTCTGTGGTTTTGGCCCCGAGCAGTTGTGTCATATGCACTTTTCATCTGAGTAAAGTCGGGCGCACTCTTTTGAAGGATACCGGGCAGGCATCTCAGTCATGACTGACTCCAGGTTAGAGCACGGTAATTATATCTATGTCTCCATTTGCTTCCTCATCAAATGCACGTAATGCAAAATCATGCAGCCAGTCTTCTTACTAGCCCAGATTCTGCAGCTGCTTCAGCATATATATATATATATTTTATTAAACTAAACACCTAATAAATACTTCCCTCATCGTAAACTCTGCTCTGCCAGTCAGTCAGTTTCTCCTCCATGAATATGCTGCATGAGAGGATGTTCTTTTTTCAGTACAGTCACCAAAAACTTTGACTAGCTGATTCAAGCTCTCCACAAAACCTCATTCCATCCTCTTTTGTGACCATTTGAAACATACATTGAGCTCTTCCTAATTTCAGTTTATTGATGCCAAGAGGCTCTCAGGTGATAGAGCGCTCCACAATTCTGATTTCCTTTCACATAAGATGTGCGCTATTTTGCTAGGCCTTTGACATGGGACATCTTATATTCACCCAAATATAACTATGCAGACAAGACTGAATGAATTTCCATCAGACCAGGAAGTGACATCATTGGATCTCCCATCATCCACCTACAAAAGAATAAACATCACCAACCCACCAGACACCTGCGTTTTGCCTCACTCGCACACATTTATCTCATCCGCAAAAGCTCTCATTCTCCTACATCACACCCAAGACATGGAGTGATCTTCCTCAACACATTAGAGCCTTGTAGCGACCGCCTTATGATGAATAAGACGTAGTCTTGAAGTAGTTTGAATATTTATTCAAGTAGAAGTTCAGATGAAATAAAGTGCATGCAGATGTACCAACAGGAAACAGCATACTGAATAATAACATTCTACAAAGTACAGTACATTACAAAAGGTTCCATTACATATAACAATTCTAACAGGTCTTAAAGCAACAAGCGATCACCACACATCCCCCTTCCACAAAATATAAAAGAGAAAATAAATAATTACTGAAGAACAAAATCATCAAATTTGCACGGAGTGCGAATAGGTCTACCAAAGCTGCTAGACTTAATAACACCAGCATTTAATGTGTCCTCTGCAGAAGGAAGGTTGGAAACAACATCTGCAGGATTTTCATGATGAGGACAAGAACCAACAGTAGTGCTGGTATCAGGACATAGAGGTGCGAGGGAACCATTGAGACACTCAGGAACAACAGAGCTAGTTCCAGGCACAACTGCATCATCAAAATGTTGTTCAACAACATCCTGCACATCCCCGTCCTTTAAATTTGAAAAGGCATCCAACCACCAATAATCTCTACAAACATGCTCACTATTTTTTGAAGTCACTTCCTGCTTAGCTAAAGCTATGCGACTCATGTGGTGAATGCTCCCATCCTGAAACTGAACAGTGTTCTTCATAACCTTAGTGATACACATAGGATCCGAGAATCTGGACTCCAATTTCCCAGACCTTCTTCCAGACTTTACCCTGGCCCTTTGTCCAACATTCACAGCGACTTCTCTAGTACCATGTTTATTATCAAAAAACTCCTTATTCTTATGTTGAGAAACAGTAATGGAGTGTTTAACACGATCAACATCCCAAAGATACCTTTGGCTCCTGCCCATCCAGCCTGGATTAATTTTACAATGGGGAAATCTTCCACGCATTAGACCGAACGGACTCTCACCAACAGTGTCATGAATGGTAATCCTATATGACCAAATAAGTTTGTTCAATTCATCCTCAAAACTTTTATTAGCCCTTTTTGCCAATTGCAAAACCCCTTTTATAACTCTGTTGACTCTTTCAACGACAGAATTACCCCTAGGGTGATACAAAGCTGTAAACTTCTGTTCAATTCCAATATTGCCTAAATCTGACTAGCATCAGACTTAAATTGGACGCCATTGTCCGTTAAAATTGAAGCTAGAAAACCCTCTTTCAAGAAACATCCTTCCAGAAATCTAATTACTGTTTTAGTGTCCACGACATTGACAACATCCACTTCCAACCATCTAGAAAAAAGATCCACAAAAACTAAAATATACTTTAAAGAGCCATCCTGCCAACAAACAGGTCCAAGAATATCTAGTGCAACACACTCCCAAGGTAAATTAGGACACCCTAAAGACGACAAAGGAGGATTCAAAGTCTTGAGTCTTGTCTGCTTACTCACAACTGAAACACTCGCGAACTTTTCTTTTTATATCGATATCAATTTTAGGCCACCAATACAAGATTTTAATGTTTCTTTTAGTACGAGCTATACCAGGGTGTCCTTCATGGCCAATATCAATGATCTTGTTCCTGATGCCAGAAGGAGGAACAATTCTTCCTGCCCTACAGACAAAATCCATTTCAACACTTAATTCGTCTCTAACTTCCCAAAATGGCCTTAAGTTAGGGTCAAGCTTAGCTTCATTAGACCATCCACTAACAATTCTCTCCTTGACTTTATGCAAAATAGCGTCATCCTGGTACTCCTTCTGCCAGATTGCTTTTCTTTCTTTAAATCGAAAAATTAATGTTCTAAAGCCTAGGAAATCAATGTCATTCCCTGTATAGCTTTCAGCGGAAACATCATTGGTTTCTAACCAAGGACCTATTTTGTCCACAAATTGGTGCCTCCAAACATCTTGTGAGACAATTGTGTAAGGAGACCCCGAATCCGCAGCCACTTGGATGACAACGGCCCCCTACAGCGCTGGGGATGCCTGGTTGCACCCCGGGGATGCCCAGGAGTGGACATTTCACGGGGAAAAGCCAGGACGGGTTCCCTAGCGGTAGGAGTACAGCGCCAGGACACACTGCTTGCCGGGGTATCAGTGCGCTTTACAAATACGTCTACATTTACATTTACATTTACAATACCTCCCACTGAAATTAAACAAAGGTTTGGAAGAGGAAGACCCTGTAATGTTTACTACAACATCTTTTCTTTTTATAAGATTCACATGTGAGTCATTTTCTGAGGAAGAGGAATTGTTATCACTATCTTCTTGAACACAAGCTATCTTGCATTTTGGCTTGTGTTTCGACTTGCGATTACAGACCCTTGAAAAATGACCAATCAAGCCACACTCTAAACACTTAGAAGCCTTAGCTGGACATCTTTCATATGTGGCAGAATGCGCATAGCTGCCACACCTGTAACACACAACGTTACTAAACATTTTCTGTTCCCTGCTGTCATACTTTTTCTTGTCAAAATTATTAGGTTTTTTCTTTTCGAATTTTTTCTGACCAGCATAAAAATTCATTTTTTTCTACAATCTTACCAACCACCTCCTCCTTTTTATCTTGTGATAAGGTAACTTTAGCACACCAATCTGAAAGTTCAGCTTTTTTCACTAAAGCAATAATATCTTTCAAGCAATTGTCCCCTTCCACCCACAATTTTTCTTGCAATGTTCTATTTTTTGAGTACATAACAATTTGATCTCTGATCAAATCGTCATGCAGCTGTGCAAATTTACATTTAGCAGCTAATTTTTTTAAACTAGAAACATATTCTTCAATGGACTCGTGTTTTTGTTGCTTCCTGTGAAAGAAAGAATGTCTGGTGACAGCAATGCAAACTACAGGAGAGAAATGGTCATCGAGATCTACAATAGCTGCTTTGAATACATCCAAATCTCCTTCCGCACTTTGATGTTTGTGCATTTCATTAAAAATGCGAAGCCCTTCTGGACCTAAAGAGTACAATAACATTCTTTTTTTCCTTTCAGGGGAGAAAATGCCATTCACATCTTCCAAATTTGCTATGTAGTTCAAAAAGTACTCCTTCCAGTCTAACCATGACACAACTGGTTCACCCGGGATTGATAGAAATTCTTTAGGAGAATTGATTTGTAAGTAAGGAAGAGGAGTGTCTCTATTTATATTGGTATCTCCCGTTGGATTGGATCTTGAGGGTGTAGGTTCAACGGACATGTTGAAAAAAAAAAAATGTCACAAAATAATGTCAGTAATTGGATAAAGAAGAAGAATTAATGTTTCTTTTCCTCCCTTTTTTTTTAATGAAAATATAGACTTCAGGAATAAACATCACACTGCATGCACTTTACTAGCATAAAGAAATAATAAGCCTCATGAACTGAACGATTCAATTAGAATTAGAAATCGCTTTCAATTTGGGTAAGAGTAAATAATAAATACCACACGCAGCTCGGAGAAAACGCTCTTATTATCCGTGGTCGCGTTGTCCTAGCAACCACAAGATGGCGGTGAAGAGCGTGGTGACGCTAGCACGTCAAAGCACTGAACGTGGAAGCGCGCTGATGCAATAGGAGTCTGCGCGCGTAGAGTCCATTCGTTCCAGGAAATGCTGCGTCACTGCTACGTGTGAAGAGCGAGATAGAGAACGAGGCAGTAATGGTAAGCGTTGAATGCTTTTCAAAAGATGCGCCGCGCTAACCATAACATTGCACACTGGATTCGGTATAGTACTGATAAGTTTGTCGAAAACGATGAGGTTTTCAGCGCAATAAGCGGTGATTCTTTCCTCTCTCCTCTCGACGACAGTCACAATAAGTTGTAAACGCGAGGTAGCCCTTTTCAGATTAAGAATTAAATAACGGGACACATTGGAGACACAGCGTTGTAACCACCCACAACGAGTTAGAAGACAGGGAAATGCTTCACAAATATTCTTCTTTTGAATTACTCACAATTATTGTTGTAGAAAAAAAAACCGATGAAAAGCGATGAAAAGTGAAGCGATGAATTTTCTTAAGGAGAACTCGTTGTAATTGAAATTACAAGTTGTGCCCGTCCTCGTTGCCAATTCTGTAGCGACCTCCTTATGATGAATAAGACGTAGTCTTGAAGTAGTTTGAATATTTATTCAAGTAGAAGTTCAGATGAAATAAAGTGCATGCAGATGTACCAACAGGAAACAGCATACTGAATAATAACATTCTACAAAGTACAGTACATTACAAAAGGTTCCATTACATACAATTCTAACAGGTCTTAAAGCAACAAGCGATCACCACAAGCCTCCTCCTAACTTCTTGACTTCCGCAAGAAACTGGACTTCCGCAGGAAACTGAAGAACTGACTCTTCATATTAGCACCTTAGATACCCCACACCTGCCAAAGTACCAGGATACCCTCCAGGGTGATTAGTACGCTATACAAATCAATATAACATATTAATGAATATCAATGCATTTAATGAAGTGGTTAAATACTCTTTCCATTTGCGTCATACTGCAAAATACACAATGCACTTTCCGACTTCTGAGAAGGTAATAATTTAGGGTTGAGAAGGATACATTTTCAGGAGGATCAGCTAGAACAGGTCAGCAGTGTCCCGTGAACAACAAAATATTTTCCACAAGTCCACACGTGGTTAGGCCAAACCTTCAGGTGTCAAGTACCCGGGTGCAATCTCTGTAATGGAGAAGATGAATGCTTGAAGGCACTTTAGAAAGGCCGCACCGCCCCAGAAAACGGATCCTAGGGCGACTACTATGCAGCAATGGAGGGCCAGATTGGGTGGCAGGGTTGGCTCAATTATGTGGAAAGAAAAGGCAAATTATGCCACATAATGAGTCACGTTTTGTGACAGTAATATTTTACCGTTTGACATTTTAATTCACAGTACCTATGCAACTAAACTCTTGTGACCTGTAAACCTCTGCCGTGGCGCAACATTATGTGTGTTTTTTGGTAACTTTATTTGTGCGAGCCAGAAAAACATTTTGGTTGAAAATCTTACTAGTATGCGGGCACATGGTGGGCCCATCGTGGTAAATCCGTGATTATGCAACACGCGCTGCAGAATGACAATTCGTGGTTCTGCACATAGCACACAAACTAACGTCAGATGTAAAACTGACAAGAAGAGTCTTAACACAAGCAGAGGAGCACCCAACACACTGCCGCTGAATTCAAATCACCCACAGTGGAAAATATTTAGGTAGGGATTTATACAGAGAAAGACTAATACATCAGAACAATGTACTCCGTTTCAAATAAAAAGGTATTACACGCTCCCTGGCAGTAAGGAATGCAATCTACTGTGTCGTCTTGTCATTACCACCCACATGTTGACACTAATTGTTTTTGCGTTATGCTAAGTCTTTGACAAACCGGTTGGTTCGACTTGTTCAGTCAGAATGCTCATTAGTGTGCACAGATCATCCACTTTTTTTTTTTGTAATAACAGCACATCTTTTGTTATGTGAAGTGAGCAACCATTTTACGCCTCATAAACGTGTCCGGTCCGCAACAACGATAGAGAGCACTAAAAAAAACACACCCTTGGGTCAGGGGACACACGTCACACTTCCCCCCTCACCAGCACAACGCGTTGGCCACGGAAAGTCACTGCTGCTGAAAGCAATGAAAGCGAAGCGACTTGCTGCAACACGCTATGTCAAGGCGCGAGGCCTCCACAACCAGCAAAGAAAGCCTTTCACTATTTGCAACCCACGTTTGTAAATACCTCTCAAATCCTTCCTTAAAAGGATGGATTAGAGCCGGATAGCGATGCATAATCTGCAACAGAAGCAATTAGAAGCATGCATGTTAATGCAGAGTACATTAATGGCATGCTTTGAAAGCCGCGAGAGGGGGTCATTTCTCAAAAAAAAGGTTCAATAGAAACATTTTATGAACCGATGAAAAGAGGAATTAGCAGACCGCCGCAAACAAGCAGCCAGAACAGGTCTAAATCACACCACTCATAAATCGGGCATAGTTCACCTTTCTACACGTCTATAAAGATCATTTAACAAGTTAGTGAAACCAAGTAGGGCTCTGAACACAGTGCTCATGGCTCATAGTAAGAAATCATGACAGCAGGCAGAATGGCTATATAAACACATTCTTCAATAGATGTTAAAATAGCACACACCAGGGAACTAACTCAGTCGGAAAACGTTGAGGATTCCCCAAGACAACAATAGCTGCTACTCCCTGGTACTTTACAGCATGACATTTGCACAGTTATTCGGAATGCCATTAAACACCACATCCTTAGTTTGAACTAGAACACAATGTCCACTATGACATAAGAGCTCATTCCACAGAAACCGAGGCTTCCATCTTGCGCATCAAGGTTGTCTGACCAATCCCCCCCCCCCCACCCTCCTGTGGCACAGACATTTAGAGAATAAATGGAGCACCTGCTCTTACATGCAGTCATTTGCACTACTTACTGCTACGTAGATGTGGCCTTGGCAGGGTTTCTAAAATTCTATAAGGGGGGCAGGGAGTGAGGCCTATGAGTTCTGTGTGTGGTAAGGGTTTCATGGGGATTTGGAGTCTCCGCTATTGAAAGCCTATGGTACCTCGTGCCACATAGCAAAAGGGGAAAGTGATGAGCAGTATGCTGTAGATGTCAGTAGCTGAAATTGAAATGAGGGAGACTGAGCCAGAACAGAATTTCTAACATGGACTGCTGGCACCAGGCAACATACCATTGTGGGTGGTCAATGCTGTGGCCTTGCGGCATTCCAGAATATGAAAGATGAAAGCGGTCACTCGCTACCCTGTTGGTAGTGATGGACCCACAACACGAAGGGAATTAGAATTAGCACCTATTACTATGGTTCTAAACCACTGTCATTGCAACTAAAAGAAAAACCTGAAAAACCAAAACAATTGTACAATCCAAGCCAAACACCTAAAGCAAGGACCAATAGTGAATGACCAAAAATGTGCAAACAAAGGAACACCAGGAATGAAACACAATGAAAAGATGCAATGCATTAAGGGACATTGCTGGGTAGAATGGATCAGATGGTACTTCCCTATTTTGGGAAGGTGCTTGAGTCAACTTGTAATCCATCTTGAAAGTCATGGCCCAATGGATCCATCGCATTCGGGTTTTAGGGCAGCGCACAGCACTGAAACAGTGCTGGTGGAAGCTGTGGACAACATCACACTCGCACTGAATAAGGGACAATCATCTATCCTTGTACTGCTAGATGTCGGTTGCCTTCGACACCATCTTCCACAGCATTCTGGAACAACGGATCTTGGAGGTTGGTGTCAGAGGGAGGGCTTTGAAGTGGCTCAAGAGTTATTTAACCGGTCTAGCCACCACAGTCCAGATCGGCAACGTGGTTACATGCAGTCGACCAGCAAGGATGGGAGTACCTCTGGGCTCTATTTTGAGCCCAACGCTTTTCAATCTCTACGTAACTCCACTGGCCAGGGTGATCAGATCATATGGTTTTTTATGTAATGTCATACGCCGATGACACTGATTCTGATCACCCTTGGTCCTGATTCCATGGACAGAAAAACACGCTTTATTAACTGCATGTTGCATGTTGACAGTTGGATGAGCACTAACCATCTGCAACTTAACGGTAACAAGACAGAGGTGATACTCTTTGGGAAGGCACATGAGCACTGGTCAAAAGACTGGTGGTCTCTCAAACTGGGCCCCTGTCCAACACCTAGGCAGGCATTGCCTAATCTTGGTATTCTGCTTGATGACCACTATCAATGAAGAACCAGGTTAACCAAACGATATGCACCTGCTTTGGCATTAGGCGCAGCTTGCACAACATCTTTAAATGGATCCTGATAGAAGCTAGGAAACCTCTAGTACAAGGACTGATCATCAGCTGGATGGATTAAGGGAATGCCTTGCTGACACCAATAAATGAAGATCTGCTGTCCAAGCGACAGGTCCTGAAAAACACAGCATCCAGGCTGGTGTTGAATCTCCCGTCTACATCAGCCTCAGCACCAAGCTTAAAACTCCTTCACAGGCTTCCTGTAAGGAAGAGAGCCAGGTTTAAAACTCTCTGCCTGGCATACAAGATTATGTATGGTAGGTGCCCCAGCTACTTGGCAAAGAGACTCAGCTGGTACCAGCCGCATAGGCCATTAAGGTCCAGTAATACATTTCTCCTCCCCCATCTCAGTCCATACTGTCAAAAATGGAGAAAAATCATTTTCCTTCCTGGTGCCTACCCTCTGGAACGACTCCCCCTGTCCCCCCCGCTCCCCACTCCCCCACCTACACGTTGTAACTGATCACAACTGCTTCCATAGGGAGTTAAAACATGGCTGTTCAATTATTAAACGAGCAAGATCTTCTCTCTAGCCAGAAAGTAAGAATTGTCCATCAGCGCAATGAGACCTTTGGGTGATATGTGCACTCAATAAATATCCCCGATTTGATTTGATTAGGTGTTCAGTATGTAAGTCAAACAAGCTTATGTTAGGATAGGATACACATTTATAAAGCGCACAAATGCAACCGCGTCTTGGCGCTAATGTAAGTGGGGGAATATTACATGGATGTCAGACTATACTTGAGAACAGCAAAGTTTTTAAATTCTTCCTAAAAGCTTGATTGGGCTGCAGTCGCATGGCAGGTGGCAGACTGTTCCACAGCTTAGCTGCACAATGGGAAAATGTTTTTCCACAAAGGACGCGCACTTTCAACTTTAACCCATGGGTTTTCATCAACTTCTTGGATAGCGTGTTTGAAAAAAATGAGATTTCACGGTCTTTTTAGAACATGGCAATTATTTTAATTCATAAAGCATGTGTTCGTAATGATCATCATTTCCAATATGAAGTTAATTTGCAATCATTGGAGTTTTACAGTGTATTTCGGGTTTGTCAAAAACCCTTAGTCGGGGGCCTGCAATAAACGAAAAACATACAAGACCTTAGCATTCACTAAGTACCGTTTTAAATGTTCAAACAGAACGTTACTGTCTGTGATTTAACATTCTCAATACACTCAGTACAGGTTCTAACCAGTGGGTAACAGTCCGTTTTAAAAGCGTAAAGTATATGGGATCGGCCAAAGAGTGTGGCAAAGGGTTAGCTTTTAATAAAACAAAAGTGCGGGTTTTAGTTCGGAGAATTACGGGAGGTTAGCGTGCTACGCTATAACTTACGGTTTGAAGATGATCGCTGTATTCTCGGTCGGCGTTTCCCAACGCGAAAGAACATGGATATTGGGTAAACCTATCAGGTCGGTGTATATAGGAAAGTGACGAAGTCACGTGATCGCGAGTGTACAGAAATGGACCGTACGTTCGATATGTTAACCGAAAGAAATTAAGTGAAACGAACATTTCTACAGATAAACCAGGCGGTTTTATGAAAATAGAGGGATGGTATACCAAATAACGTACTTAGACATGAAGTCTAGTTGCATTCGTTAAAAATTCCGATCATATGATCGAGTGAGCTACGCTGTCATTGGTCAATGCTGGTAACGCATGGAAAAGGGAAACGAGGTGGTGTATTGATTGCGAGAGCGAGAGGAAGAAAGACTATCTTCACAACAGTAACAGTGTAATAAACATGATGTAACAACATGATCCGAGAAAATAAAACTTATTTGGGTAAATGAAACAAATTTAACAATAAATGGAAAATCAATCCGAATGTGTTAAAAACGAAGTTATAGCATAATCAATAGTACAATTAATGAGGAAGTAGGCTCAGCCTAACAAGTCTGATGTTGCGCATATATACAAAATTTATAGAAAGAAGGACATTTCGATTCGATCATTAATTCCGATCGGTTGCAATGCATCAAGTTTTTTGATCCAGAAAAATTCAGCTTGCAGACGCTGTTTAGTTGAGTCCCTGTCACAGCGATGCGGCAATATCTCTTCCTCTCGCTCTCAATACACCACCTCGTTTCCCTTTTCCATGCGTTACCAGCATTGACCAATGACAGCGTAGCTCACTCGATCATATGATCGGAATTTTTAACGAATGCAACTAGACTTCATGTCTAAGTACGTTATTTGGTATACCATCCCTCTATTTTCATAAAACCGCCTGGTTTATCTGTAGAAACGTTCGTGTCACTTTTCAATTTCTTTCGGTTAACATATCGAACGTACGGTCCATTTCCGTACGCTCGCGATCACGTGACTTCGTCACTTTCCTATATACACCGACCTGATAGGTTTACCCAATATCCATGTTCTTCCGCGTTGGGAAACGCCGACCGAGAATACAGCGATCATCTTCAAACCGTAAGTTATAGCGTAACACGCTAACATCCCGTAATTCCCCGAACTAAAACCCGCACTTTTGTTTTATTAAAAGCTAAACCTTTGCCACACTCTTTGGCCGATCCCATATACTTTACGCTTTTAAAACGGACTGTTACCCACTGGTTAGAACCTGTACTGAGTGTATTGAGAATGTTAAATCACAGACAGTAACGTTATGTTTGAACATTTAAAACGGTACTTAGTGAATGCTAAGGTCTTGTATGTTTTTCGTTTATTGCAGGCCCCCGAAGAAGGGTTTTTGACAAACCCGAAATGCATTGGGCATATTGTAACACTGTAAAACTCCAATAATTGCAAATTAACTTCATATTAGAAATGATGATCATTACGAACACATGCTTTATGAATTAAAATAATTGCCATGTTCTAAAAAGACCGTGAAATCTCATTTTTTTCAAACACGCTATCCAAGCAGTTGAAGTTGATGAAAACCCATGGGTTAAAGTTGAAAGTGCGCGTCCTTTGTGTTCAATCGATCACACTTGATTCTCTATCTGCAAAGGTACTGACAGACACAGTACAACAAGGATAGCGCCAACACAAATCGAACATTACTATTCTTATCAAACCAAGGCGCACGAAGATACTAATAACTAAAATGTTTTTCCACCCCATCTCTCTCTCTCCAGATTTTATCTACTTGCACGAGGCAGGCATTGCTAGACCTTAATGTCCTAGCTGGAATATAGGGACTAAATAGTCTCTGCATATCCTTGGCCGCTCCCCCATAGTGCGCTTTATGGACCAAACATAAGGCTTTGAACTCGACCCTTTTTCTGTATGCGGAGCCAGTGGAGGGTTCTAATTCCCATAGATGTTGGACTGTCTTTGGGAATATTTTAAAGCAGCCTAACAGCTGCATTTTGCAAGGACTGTAATTTGTTATTCTGGGCTTTATCAATTCCCAGAAGCAGCGCATTACAATAGTCTGGTTTAGACAGCAAAAGGCCCACTACCATTGCCTTTTGCAGAGCCTGGCCGATGAAAGAAAAAAAATTTCTCAATTTTTTAATAAGGAAAAAGCAGGAAGAGGTAAGGCTGTTTACATGAGCTGAGAAATTGAGTTGACTATCAAAAATCATCCCTAGATTTCTGACTTTAGGCATTGTTTGGGGCATTCCCCTGCACTTGTTGGCCACCATGCAGAGTTCCACAGGGATTGTCCTGGCCCAAATTCCATGACTTCCGTCTTCTCTGTATTTATTTTTAGGTAGCCCTGGTTCATCCAGGTCAGGATCTCCGAAAGGCAGCCATGGAACCTGGCAGCATTATCCTCAGGTTGTTTAACCAGCGAGGTGATTAGCTGGGAATCACCCGCTTAGGATACCATTGCAAAGCCATATTTTCTGACAAGTCTGGCCAGGGGGGTGACGTAGATATTAAAAAGCGTCAGCGAAAGGGCTGATCCTGCGGGACGCCACAAGGGAGACAAACTCTCTGATTGCAGTCCCTCCCAATACAGTTTGTTCCCTTCCCTCCAAAAATGAAGCAAGGAGAGCCAAGGCTGAGCCCCCAATACCAATATCCTGCAACCGTTGGACTAGCACCAAATGATTTACGGTGTCGAAGGCTGCCAACAGATCTAACAAGACGAGAATCGCCTTACCCCCTCTGTCGACAGTCTTCCGAATCTCCTCAGTAGCTACCGTAACGGCAGTTTCTGTGGAATGAAGGGATCTAAAACCGTGTTGGGTTGGGTCCAGCAGACCATTGGTATCCAGGTACTCCGTTAGAGAGTTATTCAATGTTTTCTCCAGCACTTTGGCTGCCATGGGAAGGCCCGCTATAGGGCGATAGTTCTTGAGTTCTGATGGATCCAAAGTGGATTTCTTCAGAATGAGTCTAATTATCACTTTCTTCCAGGCAGTGGGATATTTCCCTGACTCAATCACCTGATTAATTAAAGGTGTTAGTTGGCCTACGATTTTATTAGCCCCGATATGCATAATTATAGGAGGACAAGGGTCAATAGGAGAACCTGATTTTATCGAGCCTTGGGTTAAGAATCTCAAAAAAAGAATACGGCAAAGCTTTCATAGAAACATGCATCCACAATGATTACTGCAATGACACTGGATGTAAGCTAAACTGATTTACCACATACTCAGCTCTATCATAACAGTATACTATTTGCATGTCTAAGAGTGTTTTGTGAGAAGTAACAAATAGTGCTACTTGAGGTTGGGAGTGGGAATTAAATTGCATGAGACGAATGGCAAAATGAGCATCAATTGGACTAAGGACTATAGGGCTGCTTGCAGTTATAGGAAACCTGAAGGGAAGTGATAGTACACTTTGTGTAACAATTTGAGTAACAATGGTAAGAAGGTGAGCATACATGAGCTGTGGCAGGCCAAGCTCTGAATTTATGGTGACCTGCGTTTAATTTCAAGATGAGAACAGGGATTATCAATGTTCTATGGTTTGTACAGATTCCCACAGGCCAGTACAATGTTTGTTTATAGACTTGGAAACCACCGTTGTTGCATATAGTGTCTATTGTATACCAACCTTTTATGATTTATTTTGGTGCCTGCAAACCAGAGTTATTTGAGGTAGTTATAGAGAGGCAAGGCATTAAAATCAGCACCATAATTATCCTATATGTAGCAGATCTATCTGACTATCTGTTTATGACAAGTTTCAGACAAAGACACATCATGAAGTGTGCCACTCTCAAGGTTACCTGCATCTATTAAACCAAGGAGATGTGACCTCAAGCAGTCCCTGATCTCTGCAGCTTAATTTAATAGGCCAAGGTATTACTTTCTCCACACTGGCCACTCACGCCGGATTAGGACCTGGTCTAGGTCTGATCTCATTTTAAACAGGCACCAATGAGTCCAAGTACATTTTTCAAGCTCTTCCCCTTGCCCTAACAGAACCTGTGGAAGTTCAAAGGATCAATGCTGTCGTTTATGGTCCTGAAAATCTAAAACAGGCCATTATGAAGTTTAACAGACAATCAAGGCATCGTCATCCACCACTACAGAGAAAGTACCCACTCTAACCAG